>NC_065583.1:159792740-160105240 GCF_024542745.1 Macaca thibetana thibetana | reverse complement strand
GATTCTTCCAGTTCTTTCCTGTTTTCCCACGTCATCTCCTGGCAGACCGCCAACCCTCTCCTTTTATGTCACAAGTTCTAACCTGGTTGATGTGCTTTGCCTTTATTTCCTTCTTGCCATTTTCCACCTTCATTATTCCTCTCTCCTCCCCACCCCATCCCCCTTCTTCTTTTCTTTTTGTGCTACCAACCAATAGCTATTTTTTCCCATCTGCTATGGAGCTGAAAGACAGTGGAGAAAGAAAGAGACAGAGAGGTGGGCATTGTCCTGTGGAAGAGAGAAATGTGACTGAGAGCAAGGAGTGATTCTCCTTATTCCTGGTACAAGAGCAGCTCATTGAGATTATATGATTGTGGGGTCTCGTGGACATAAAATGAAACCTGATAACGATGTGGATAGCCTTAGCACACCTAATAATGTGTGAGCAGTCTAGCAGGATGTGGCGCCCTGAGGGAGCCAGGAGTTCCGGACTTGACAGTGGCTGCTATGAAGTCAGAAATCCATCAAAGCAACAGGAGGAGGAGGCACGGGGAAAGGTGGGGAGAGATGGAGAGAGCAAGAGAGGCATGTAAGGGGAAGAGAGAGAGGATGTGCTTTGGGCTCTGATAGTATTTGCCTCTAACTCAGCACATCTCACCCAGGTATACCTGGCTTGGTCTGAGGGTACATGATATCAGATTTCAAAGATCTTTCAGCACCATTTAAAAAAAAAAAAAAACCTATATCCACAAAAAGTATGTGGACAGCAGATGAATTCTGAACTCTCGCTATGACTTCTTGTTGGTATCCCAAGATTAAAAGCCCCAAGTCCAACCTAGTGTGTTTCTGCACCAACAGGTTCATCAGACATACACAGTAGGGCTTATACCCCCAGCAGTAAGGGGCAATGGATGCTTCCAGTCAAAAAACTAAAAATGGGTGAACATAAATGCATATAGACACTATAAATGGACTTGACTTTCCCTGTGGAAGGGAAAGAAAACAAGAAATAAAATATCCTGGAACATGATGATGATGGTGTTTGGAGGGACAAAAACTCTTCAGTGAGAGGCAGAGAGAAGTCCCTCCCTAAGTGCAGGTGGCCCTCATCACTTCCTCTTAAGAATTCGTCATGGAGAGAAGCACTATTGGTCCCTGTATCCCAACCGTGGCTGCAGGATGGAAGCACTTGGTGCCTGGGTCCCACTACTGGAAACCCTGATATGATTCTTCTAGAAATGCATATATACACTGTAAGCTAAAACTAAAATCCTAAGCTCCCTCCACCAACCGACTGGACAGATTGGCTAAGAGGACCCCAGAGAAACCTCAAAAACTGAGTTCCCAGCCATGACAGGACAGGTCAGACACACCTCATCACACACCCTCCCTTTTGTGGTTTAGACTCAACAACTGGCCAGCATTAATGTTAAAATACAGATCATGAGACGGACAGAACACACTCTGTGGCAATGAGATACCAAATTATAAACAGGACCCAAGGCCATGCCATACAAGGATTAAGTCACGCACCCTCACACTTAAAGAATAAGCTATATTCTAACTGCCACAAGTTTTTCTTCTTCCTTAGTAGCTAAGCAAGCCCTGACCTCTAGATAAGCAATATTAAAACAATTAGCAGCTCATCCACTGCCAGGCGCTAACTCCCACCCCTCAATTCCTACAGTCATAACTACAGCTTTGATCAAACAAGAGACTGATTTTAGTAACTTTCTTCTGATAAGAAGACCACTGACCATGGACTGGATCTGGCAAGTTTTCAGAGGCTGAGCCCTTGAATGCCTTTATGTCCTGAAAAGACCTTTTGACAAATATGGCCTAACTGTAATACATGTAATACATTTAAATGTTATGTCTCCACCCCAAAGTAAACATGGGTCATCTGTTACATGCCTGCTCAGTACACATGCATCAGGACATCCTTCATGAATATTCATAACTCCCCGTCACCTGTCGAATATGTATACTTAGCCAACCCATTCAGTTTAAATTTGTGTCTTGCCCCTGTTTCCCTTGAAGTACTTGCTTTTAGGCTTTGAACAGAGGCTATACTTCCTAGCCTGTCAGAATGGCCACCTTGCAGGCTGTAACCCTTCATAAGAAATAAAGTCTCCTTTCCAAATTTACAGATTGTGTGATTTTTAAGTTGACAACACATGTATAGACTTGTGTAAAGTGCATAGTACCATAATGGCAAAGGAGAGGCACCTGGCGAAGGGGGTCAGGGAAAACTTCCAAGGGGGAGCTGAGTTTAAATGAACAGGTGGAAGGTAGGTGGGAAAAGACACAAAGACATAGAACAAGAGGGTAAACTTGAAAATCTGCAAGTGTTTAATGTCGCTAAGGCAGAGGGTTTTCAATCTTGGCTTCCCATTAAAAGTTGCTCACGGGCCGGGCACGGTGGCTCATGCCTGTAATCCCAGCACTTTGGGAGGCCGAGGCGGGCGGATCATGAGGTCAGGGGATTGAGACCATTCTGGCTAACACGGTGAAACCCCATCTCTACTAAAAATACAAAAAATTTGCTGGGCGTGGTGGTGGGCACCTGTAGTCCCAACTACTCGGGAGGTTGAGGCAGGAGAATGGCGTGAATCCGGGAGGCGGTGCTTGCAGTGAGCTGAGATCGCGCCACTGCACTCCAGCCCGGGTGACAGAGCGAGACTCCGTCTCAAAAAAAAAAAAAAAAAAAAAAAAGTTGCTTAGGGGATGTTGCTGGGGAGTAGCTCAGACAACTCCCAGAAGAATCATATCAGGGTCTCCAGTGGTGGGGACCGGCACCGAGTGCTTCCATCCTGCAGCCACGGTTGGAATGCAGAGACCAATAGTGCTGCTCTCCTGAGCTTAGGGAGGGACTTCTCTCTGCCTCTCACTGACGAGTTCTTGTCCCTCACCAACACAGCATCATCATGTTCCAGGATATTTTGTTTCTTGTTTGTTTTCCCTCCACAGGGAAAGTCAAGACAGATTCCACTGAAAGTGTGACTTTTGAAATGAGCAAAGGAAGAAAAATATTAATTGATTTTGAAAGAAATTCTGCTTTGGGATTGAAAAAGATTCTTAGGAGCCAAAAAAGAATATTAGCAATATTTTTTAATTGACATCTATAAAGACCCAGTAAATAACCCCAAACAATATCAGCTGGTGAAAAAAAGTCTACAAATTAATAGTTTAAAAGTTGTATCAGCCATTCCTGAGTTTATCAACCTTTTTAAAGTATTTTGTTAGATCCTTCATGGAAAGACAAATTAGGCCTTCTTGTCATGAAGTTCCTCTGATCCAGGATTAAAAGGTCTAATTTTAAATTTGCCAGTAGAAAACATCCCACTGCATTGTGAAGATATACTAAGAATGAGTGTAAGCCGTCCAGTCACACATTACCATAAAGAAAACAAATCAGTATTCAAATGTGCATATTTAAGAGCAATCAATACACAGCCATTGATATCACATCTCTCAGCAACCAACTATGAGAACCAGGACTTTCACCACCAAAATCAGGAAAGTTCTGGACAAACCAAGATAGGTTGTCCATCCATTTTGTGAGGTTCTCCTGCCCTGTTCTTGAGAAAAGAGGAAAACAAAAACAAAAACTGGAATCTCACCTTCGGTTTGTTCCCTGGCTTTCTCCCTAGTTGATGTTAGAGGCTGACTTGTGCAATTGCTGGCAACTGCTGATTGCTGACACACAGCACTCTCCAACACGTTTGGGATGTTTGTGAGGTGTGGCTGATGTCATGGTAAAGAGGATCATATGTCGGTCGTTCTTCAACATTAACTTAAAGATTTTAATACAAAGTCTCCAAGACACTGTTTCAAATTGCCTCTCTGTAGGGCTGGTGTTTGTTCTCTGCTCTCTGGAATCCCTGAAGACAAGAGAGGTGAAGAGCGGATGGCTTTGATCATCCGCTGACCTGCACTGTGGCCATGTGCTTTTCTGCAAGCAGTCTCTTCCCCTCTTACCTCAGGGTGATTGGCAGCTATTTCCCATGCTTTTAGGAGTGTATAACCCTTTTCAGTGCTTGTCTTCCCTTGACATTATCTCTATCCAGATCTATCACAATCCATGTTGCCTGGAGCTGGAGATGCTGAGAAAAACACATTTCACAGAGCATAAAAGGCTTAGAAGCATGGTCAGTGCCTAAGCCCTGCTGAAAGTCTTCCAAGAGCCAAAAGCATTCTATTCATAGTCAGCCTCCATGATTCCCAAAACTTACAGGTGTGGAGATCTGTAAGGCGTGCCCTTAATCCTGTGTCCAGCAAAGAAACACAGCGGGAAAAGGCTGCTTTATCAGCTCACATTGAAGCATTTCAGCAAGCTTTCACTTACTCCTGTGATGTTAGCATTACGCAAAAATGTTTAGAATTAAGTGCATGTTTTGGGGCAGCCATTGAAAGCAATCATTCAGGGCCCAGCAGGAAACAAATGGCATACTCAAACCAGTATGTTCATACTGTTTGCCCCAGTTTTCTTTGAGACAGTGATAGGCCTCTCTTATTCTTTTAATTTATTCTTTCTCAACCTTCTTGTCCAATGGCCTTTGTGCAACCAACTCCCAGATATTTCTCCCTAGCTCTTACATTTCTTGAGAACATCAACAGCTGAATTTATTTTCTAGTGCAAGTGTCCTCAGCCCTGATTACACATTGCAATCACTGTAGCTTTTACAAAATACCAGTACCCTGGCTCCACCCCGGAACTACTGATTTAGTAGGTAAGAGTGGGGCCTAGTCATCCACATTTTATAACCATTTAGGAAATTCCCATGTGTCCCAGAGGTAAGAAATACTGCTTTAGTCTCCTCAACTCTGCACATCCAAAATGGAACCCCACAATTCAGGGTTTTTTCTTCCTAATTTTCCTATTTCCATTATAAATTCACTACTTCCCAGGAGCCCATAACCAAACCCTTGGAGTTTTCTTTGCCTTGCCTTCCTCTCCCACCTTCCTTTAGGCAACTGTTTACCAAGTCATGAAGCTTTAACCTCATATGATTTGCCCAATTATTCCCGATCTTCCACCTCCACTGTTGGCTCTGAAGTTGGATCAATGGCCGCACAGAGTGGACGTCTCTCATCCTCTAGAAGTGCCCAGCCCCCAGCCTGTGCATATGGAGATTCCAAAGGGGTGTGGCCAGTGTCCACTCCACCCCCATTCACAGTTAAACATTTAGTCCATCATCAGCAACCTTGCAAGCAGATATTATCATCCCCATTTTATTTAAAAGCTTTCAGTCTGAAATGTTGTAAAATCAAGACAGTTATATTACCAAGGTGATAGAATCATGGGTAATTTTTTTCTTTTATCTTTTCTCCTTATGAAGGTTAAATGACGGTTCATAGAAAAAGAATAGACTCAAGGACTTATCCCACCCGTCAAAGAATAGTAGATCAAATATCAAGACCTAGGAGGAAAAATTTTTAATGACGTCCCTCAGACTTCGAATATAAAACCCCAGGAATATTGTCAGCCACAGCCTCTAAGTTGTCACCTTTGCCAAGAAAGCAATCAACTTATTGAGGTCAGGAGATCTTTCCAGATATCTACTTTTACAGTGACAGACAAGGTCCTACATGATTTGTCTCCACCACTCCCTTCACCTGCACACCCTCCTGTTTCCAACCCCAGCCACATGGGCTTCTTGCTGTTTTTCTTAATATTCCTCACCGCCTCTGAGTAAGGGTGTTTGCCCTAGCAGCTGCCTCTACCTGGTGGACTCTTCCCCCAAGCAGCCTCAAATTTCTGAGCTCAGTCCTGGCTCCAGTGACCCCCTCTCAATGATACCTTCCCTGATGGCCCCATCTGAAACTTAAACTATCCCCTGCTCCTCGAGCCTTTCCTTTCATTTCTCTCTAGAGCACTTCTCACCATCTAACATCAACAAAATCACAGCAAACCCTTCGGGAAGGCTCGCTGCATGCTGGACCTGTTCTAAGAGCTTTGCATGCACTATTTCATTTAACCCTCACAGCAGCATTGCAGAGTGAGTCGCCTGTTGATCCCACTTCACAGATGAGGAAACTGAGCCACAGAGAAATTAAGTCGCTTGCCCAAGATTACAAAATGGCCAAGCAGTGGAGCCAGGACTGAAACACCAGGAGGTCGGCCTGGAGAGTGCACAGTCCTGCCCACTATGCTTTCCTTACGTAACATATCCATTTTGTTTATTTTGAGTCTCCCCCTCTATACAGTAAGCTCTGTGAGGGCAGGAATTTGGGCTTTTTGGGGTTTTGGTTGTTTTTTGTTTTTTTTTTTTTGAAACAGAGTCTCACCCTATTACCCAGGCCGGAGTGCAGTGGCGCCATCTTGGCTCGCTGCAACCTCCACCTCCCAGGTTCAAACGATTCTCGTGCCTCAGTCTCCTGAGTAGCTGGGATTACAGGTGCGTGCCACCATGCCCAGCTAATTTTTTTGTGTATTTTAGCATAGACAGGGTTTCACCATGGTGGCCAGGCTGGTCTCAAACTCCTGACCTCAGGTGATCTGCCCACCTTGGCCTTCCAAAGTGCTGGGATTACAGGTGTGAGCCACCGTGCCTGGCCATGGCTTTTTTTTAAATTGCTATATCCCCAGTGCTCAGCATAGTGCCTGACCCACAGTCAATGTCTAATACATTTGTCTAATTAATTAGTTAATTGATACATCCCCATTACCCACCCCAGCCACTGGTAAATTTTTGCATACCTGTTAAGTACCTAGTAAATATTTTTTAACGTGAAGTAAATCCCTAAGGAGCCTTTTTCTCCCCATACTCCCCCATCCCCTGCTCTGGGAGGAAGCATGGGAGCGGATATTAGGGTGGAACTCTTTCCACCTGACTCTTGGCCAAGGCCCCAAAGGCCGAGAACACCACAGTAAGTGCCGAGGGCCCCTCATTCCCAAACAAAGTGCTTGGCCCGTGATGGAGGATAAGCAAACGAGGCTGAGAGTCTTTCGCAAAGCCAGATGAGCACGGGAAGCTCACTGAGACAGGCGGCTTCTACCCTGATGTCTCTCAGACTCCCATCAGCTCCACAAGCCAAACCTGACAGCAAGGGTGATTCTGAGAGCTGCTTGTCAGCTTTCATCTCTTTCTCTGGGCCAGGCCTGAAATACAGGCAAAAGCCACATCTCAGCACTTAGTCTCAAAGGTGTGTAGCCATCCTGGCCTGGGAACTGGGAAACCCGGGTGAATGGGAATCTTCCCCGGCTGTCAGCATGTGCGTGCACACACACACTCACACACACATTCACACACACACACACACACACACACATTCACACACATCAGCATCATACTCTGCCCCTCCAAGTATCCTTTTCTTTAACCTCATTGGCCAGAAAGCCATTTGAGCTCAAATTGGGGGACCCCACAGTCTCTATGAAACCTGTGCTCTCCAGTCATTGCCCCCAGGACAATACCTGACATAAACGGAACCCGATGCTCCGTTTTAGTGAATCTACAAGGACATGCAACCTGCTTTGAAATATGCTTTAATTCACATTCACCCTGTCCATCCATGCCCAGTCTCAACCCAATTTGCCAGGATCGAGCCTCCCCAGTGAAGGCAAGAATCATAACGAAGATCAAGAATCACTTTACTGCAAAGCCTGCTTCCCTTTGGA
The DNA here is from genome assembly GCF_024542745.1 of Macaca thibetana thibetana. Lineage (NCBI taxonomy): Eukaryota > Metazoa > Chordata > Mammalia > Primates > Cercopithecidae > Macaca > Macaca thibetana. The sequence continues at coordinate 160,097,637 of NC_065583.1, read as the reverse complement.
ATTAAGCAAGGCCAAAACACCAAATCAGAATGCCTCCAGCCTCCTTATTAACATATTTGGTTAGCAACAAGCTGTTTCAACCATGTCTCATCTAACCTTTGCAGAAGAGCTCACGTTGAATGACGGGGCAGCCTGCCCTTCCCCAGTGCAACTCTCTGGATACAGTCTCCATCTCTGGGCAGCTGCTGACCCACCTCACCATCTATCAAGATGGCCCTCTGCCCATGGTGGGAGAAATGAGCCTGTAATTTATTGCACCCAGAAAAGGCACCCAGGAAGATGGGGATTTGCTAGATCAGTGGCATTGCAATTTCACATTCTACCCCTCTTGCTGGAAGCTCTCCCTGATGGCACCTGTTGACAACTGTACTTGTGGAAGAACCTGGGTATCCCACAGCACAAGAAGGGAGTATCCGCCAGCAAGGGAGGTTCATATGATAATCAGTCCCGACGATAGCCTGTGCAGCTCCTCCTGAGCCTGACGAAGATTTGGAAAGCTCAGCTCTGTTTGTATAGTCCTTCCCTGCTGTTACAATCACCTGGGAAGAATTTGCCAGTAAGGGAAGAATTGGAGCAAGCTGACCTGGTTGTCTCTTTGCAAGCTCTGACAGCATATCTGAATAATGGAAATAATTGGAAGACAGTGTCAGCGACAGGATTGTGTGGTTACTTTAATTGCCAATTTGCTTCCTGTATAACTGCTCAAGTGTGGGGAAAATCAGTGTATGGAAATGACGCTGCTCCAGACACCCAATTAGCCACATTCCTATCAACTTGGTTTCTGTCCTCGGGCAGAATGTGTGCCATTTGGTGGAGGGAGAGGGCTTCAAGGTAAGACGGGGAAATAGGGATAAAGAAATAATAAATAATTCAACAGACCAATTTGCAATCAAATAAGGATGATGATGAGCTTGTTCCTGTGCACCATTTAATAAGAAAAGAGAGGAATATACATTTTCTGGGATACTTTGGACTTCAATAAAACACCCATGATAGTCACTACAACCCTATCAAACTAAGCAGATAGCATCTAGAACACTGAATAGAAACTTACTCTCTCTCACAGTTTGAAAGAAGGCAAGGAGCCTCAATGTTATTCTTTTAAAAATACACAGCGCCAATTGGTAGGTGCTGGAAATGGAGCCTGGTAATGGAGCCACTCCAGGCATATATACTCCTTTGTGAGGGGAAAGTGCAGTGAACCTGGTTTAGCAAATTTACCACCCCACCCAAGAGCCAATGGGAGCAGCCCTTTTGGAAGACCAGTAAGGTCAATAGCACAAGACCAGGCCCCCAGTGGGTCCTTGGCATTGCTCTATTCTGAGGCCCTACAAGAGATAACCCACACCTGTCAATTCTCTGAGATAACCTACACCTGTCAATTCTCTGATAATTTCCACCTCTATCCCATAAGCAAATTAGTTTTTTAAAAGAGTGGCAGGAATAACTCCCCATGACCTCCTTTTCAAATACTGGTGGGTCAGTGGAACTGACATCTGTACAGAGGGCCCATATTATTATTAGGGGAACACGGCAGCAGGGAAAGATCCAATTCAACACTTGCATTACCCAGACTGCTGTACTTTAGGGCACTCTTGATCCTGCAGCTATTTTCTATATCCTTTTCCTGTTATGTACTTTCAAGATACTAATTTATTTATTCGTGCTTCAGTGAGACTTCAGTTTATGATGGTCAATAAGCTGACACTGCTGTTAAATGATGCAAGCTCTCTGTGGGAAGCATTGCCAGGCTGGAGGGAGAGGGTGAGAATTCTTTTCCCATTCTCTGGATGAGTCCCGACTCACAAGCTTAATTGTGTACAGCACTGACCACTGTCCACAGTTTGCTGAGTTGAGACCACGCAATTTACTTTCTTTTGAGTTTCCGAGAAATCTGATGAAACCCAAAACAATGAAGCCACTAAACGTATTTCCATTCATTAATAGGCAAGGAAATCATTTATTCTTTTCACTGAACTTCTCTACACAAAATGAAATACTCAGAAAATAGACATAAATGTAGATCACGAAATAACATTGGCTTTCAACTTTACTTCACCTGCTTGAAAACATGTTCATATTCAAACATAAATGATGCATTATTGGAACATCATGTCCATAATGGTCTCTTTCTCTCCTTAAGAGAAATGTGCCCTGTACCATTGGAGGCTTTCTACATGGATACTTTTGTGATAAGACTGTGATTTGAGGGTTGGGTTTTTTTTGTTTGTTTGTTTGTTTGTTTCTGTTGTTGTTGTTGTTTTGCTTTTTGAAACAGGGTCTCACTCTGTCACCCAGGCTGGAGTACAGTGGCATGATCTTGGCTCACTGCAACCTCTGCCTCCTGGACTCAAGCAAATCTCCTGCCTCAGCCTCCCAATTAGCTGGGATTACAGGCGCGTGCCACTGCACCTGGTTAATTTTTGTATTTTAGTAGAGACAGGGGTTTCGTCATTTTGGCCAGGCTGGTATTTGAACTCCTGACCTCTGGTGATCCGCCTGCCTCGGCCTCCCATGGTGCTGGGATTACAAGCATGAGCCACCGCACACAGCAACTGTGATCTTAAATACAAAAAGGAATATCCTGATGGGAAGGAAATGGCTCCACAGAGCTAGGAAATGGCTTGTTTCCAAACCACCTGCTCCCTACTGCCCTTTCATTCACAGCCAGATTCTTCAACCTCACTTGGGTGTCTCTATGGGACCAAACTTCTCCAAAGGAACCTCCTCCAATCCTTCTTTATTCTGACCACTTTCAATGCGTTGCTTTCTTGCCATAGGCCTTAAATAGCCTTGCTTCCAAACATTTTTCCCATCCTCTTCTAATTTTTTCTTATCATTAAGCTCCCAGCTTCTAGGAGAACATCTCAGATGAGCTCTTCTACACTGTCCCTCCAGCATTCTCTGCCCAAGCCTGGCACGTATGCTTTGCACCACTTTGCTTACAGATACAGTACTTTGGCTTATTCTTGTGTCTGTGCTATGCATGCACTTGGGTGTGTGTGTGTGTGTATGTGTGTGTGTGTCTTAATCACTTTGGGCTGCTATAACAAATTGCCATAGACTAGGTGACTTATAGGCAACAGAAATTTACTTCTCACATTTCTGGAATTTGGAAGGCCTAGATGAAGTCCTCCGAAGAGTCCATGTCCGGTGAGGACTTGCTTCCTGGCTCATAGATGTCATCTTCTCGCGGTGTTTCATATAGTGAAAGAAGCAGGCAGCTCTCTGGGACCTCTTTTATGCTGGCACTAAGCCCACTCATGAAGGTTCTGCCCTCATGACCTAAGCGCCTCCCAAAGACCCCAACTCCTAATATTCTCACATAGGGGGTTAGGATTTCAGCATATGAATGGGGGGCATAAACATTCATAGTAGAGGGGTGTGTGTGTGTGTGTGTGTGTGTGTGTGTGTGTGTGCGTATGTGATGTTTCTCCAACTAGCTCTACAGATTCTGGAATTATGTTATTTATATTTTACATTTCTGCTTGCCCAGATCCTCTGAGTCGGTAGATGTTCAAAACAACACGCTCATCAAATGAACCGAGAGAAGGAAGAGCCCCTCGTGAAATTTAAAAACTCAACCCCAGAGCCATCCTTCTCATGAAATCATCCACAATATACCCTACTCACCACTCCAACCCATGTTAGAATTAAATAAACGTTCCTTTGTCTGGGCTCTTAGAGAACTTGACTTTTTTCTTTTAGCACTTAAGCACATACTCTGGCTTGTCATATATCTGCTTGAATGTGTTTTCGTCCCCTCTGGGCTGTGACTGCACTGAGATCAGGAATCGTATTTACTAAGAGCCTACTGTGTGCATGACAGCAGCTTGACATGTGTATCTCTAACCCATACAATGACCATTCTGTGTCAACATTAACATCTCCATTTTAAAGATGAGAAAACTGTAGCTTATAGAGATAGAAAGAATACACAGTGGGTAAGAAGCTGAGCTATGATGTTGTTCTCAAAGTCATGCTTGAGGAGCTTAGGGAACCATGGTTCCCTAAGACTCCAGGCTTTTCCCTGTCTCCTCACTCCCCCCTCCTCAGAAAGCCGAAAAGCTGTCTCAGTGTGATGGTTTTGTCTGGAAGGAGAACCTGAAGGCACTTTCTTCTCCTCTTCCTTTCTCTTCCACTTTTCTTGTGCACAGAACACAAGTCCTCCTCTGCTTCTAATCACTGTAAGTCTTTCGGGAGAAGTTTCAGTTCCTGTAGCCAAAGGCATGGGGGATTGTAGTTTGGGAGATCTAACCTCAAACTCGCTAATACCTAGCACGGTATGTCAGCAATCTTAGGAAAGAGACCAGAAGTAAAATTTCAGAAGAATAAAATGTATGTAGAGCGTTTAAGCCAGCAAAGTGAATTTAAGCCTTGGATCTTAGTGCATGAGCAGGTGTTTTAACCTTGGAAGGTTTAGAGGATCATACACAATGGTTAATACAACTGTGAAATTGGATTTTAACCACTACAGCCTGGGCAAATGCTTTAAGCCTCGAGCTACATACTACTTGACCTTGGTAAGTGGCTGTGGCATATGCCTTTGTTCACAGGCCATTGACAGCTTACAGAGAGGCAGGGTGGCTTGCACAGCGCCAAAAGCTGATAAGGTGTCTAGGCCTCATCAAAAGGGCAAGGTAGTTCAAGGATTAGCAACAGCACAGGGGACCACACAGCCACCAACAAGCTAAACATAGTTCACACAGGTGTCCTCCATAGATGGTGTCTCTTGGAGCTTGTGGGCCAATCCTGGCCCTACAGACTCAATACAGGTGTGGGCCATTAACACGTTAGGTGGCCTCTGCATACAGGTGCTCCAAGGTGCCCTTGACCTACACAGGTGCAAGATTTCCTAAGCAGACACAGGTAAAACAACGATTCATCCATAGAGAAAAGAGCCCTAAGACATTAGGGTTCAGAACCCATTTGCTGTTTTTAAATTACAGTGCTAGAGAATTGCATTTGCACTGCCGAGCACTAAGTAAGGTTCTAGATTTAAATTGTTAGTGCCAAGCATAAGAAGGCAAAGCAAATGGAAAATGCAAGTTAGGAAGTGATGAATATGGTGGATGGCAAAAATAGAAAGATTGATTACTGGTGATGGGGTGACCATCATGGCAAATTTCTAGTTTGCAACAAGGTGTGTTAGCATGATAGTGGATTTTCCTCCCAGACATGGTACCTGCCCTTGCTTGGAGACTGTTTTTCCCCATTACGTTTTTCAAAGCTCATGAATTCATGACAACTAGCATCATCTGGAGAAGACAGTAGCTGGGCAGATTTCCCCAGCTATCTTATCCCTGACTCATCTGATTCTCTGCTGTTTTGTGTGACAAACTACTTTGCTGGGTTCTAGAAACATGATTTAGCTGGAAATAGCTGCCCCTGGAGTTAGGAATGGGCTGCTTTGCTCAATTTGGTGGACGTGGGGTCAGGGTTCTGACAGATGTTCTATTAACTCTTTAAATTCTTTTAAAATAATTTTTTTTAATCTTAAGGAAACCAGAAAATAACAAGTGTTGGTATGGATGTGGAAAAATTGGGTGGCGGATTGGGGAAAAGAAAGGCATTTAAGAACTTTTTACTGAACTAATATCACTTCTGAGACCTAAAAAGAACTATGCCTATTCCAGATAGAAACAAACCAGGCATCTCCCTAGACTACAGTCCTCAAAGTATGGCTCATCGGCCATTAACGGTTGTCTGGATGTTTTCAGGGGTTCTGCCATATCAAAACTATTTTCATAATAAAAGTAAGACGGTATTTGTGAGTTTTTTTTTTTTATTTATTGACATTTGCACTGGTGGTGCAAAAGCATGGGGAGGTAAAGAGCTTGCCCTTGGCATATATCAAGACATAGCACTGATGGGTTTCAGGACATGCTACCCCAAAATATAGTACCTCGACATGTGAGAAAACAGCAGAAACAGCAGAGGAAGTTCTCCCTTAAAGCAAGCCATAAAACCTAGAAAGAATTATCTGATCTTCCTCTGAACGAGGTCATAAGACCCTCAAGTGACAGGTGCCCACCCCATGCCCAGAAGAGAGAGACGTCCTTGTCTCTGAAGACAGAAACACAAAGAACAATGTAGACAAACAGGACTTGCTAAGTTTCCACCAACTTATTACCATTAAACCATACCCCTTTTGTCTAAGCTTACTTTTCCACAAGTATTCACTTCTTCACCAAACTTAGCATAAAAAGACCTAGGTTCCCCTATTCCTTTGTTTCTTCATTTCCTTATGAAGGCTCCTGTGTCACATGAAACTTATTAAGTCAATCTATCTTTTTTTACAGGAACCCCACCATGAACTTTGCTACAGGTGAGGAAAAGGCACTACTTTCTCTGTTCTCTCCACTACGACACCCAACTATACTAGCAGTCATTGAATTATTCACCATTGAGCACTCACCAAAAAAAAAGCCACTTTCACTTAAGAATGTCCTTAATGAAACTGTAAAAAATATTACTTTTATTAAATCTCATTGATTGAAGACATGTCCTTTTAATAGTCCATGTGACAAGGTGGGAAGTTTGCATAGATTACATTTGCAACATACCAAAGTATGAAGGTTGCTTCAAGGGCAAGCACTGTGCAGTTGTTTAGATTAAGAGCTGAACTGGCCTTTTTCTTTTCTTTTTTTAATTGAGCATTTCTTTTATCTTAATGGAACTATGGTGATTATTCAAACCTGGGTATTTGACAACTATTTGCTCAAAAATAAACAAGGAAAGCCTGTCACTTCAAGGAGAAGAGCCAACAATAATTGTCACTAATAATAAAATTCAAGCTTTCAAGTGAAAATCAGGATTTTAAAAAATATGTGTCCAGCACCATGAGCTTGACAGCGTCTTAATACTGAAAGACTTTTCTGATGAGGTGCATGGAAATATTAACAGATATGATTTTTTGGTATTGTATAATGAAATGTGCCAAGATTTGGGAGATCTGCCTAACTCAGTGAACCAATATTTTTCAAATGACCAATGTATGATGTTAACAAAATTATGCATGGATAAGGAATTCTTTCAAAATGCAAGATGCTATGATGGATTTTAATATAGCAAAGTGTGAAAAGTTCACTGACGTGGTTTCAGATTCAACACATTGCACTAACCTTTCAGAACCTACCACTTGTCAATCATCCGCATGATATCAAATAAGAAAATCCACCATTATCTGAAACAGGTATAAAAATACACCTGCCTTTTCCAGCTGCATATCTGTGTGAGGCTGAATTTTCTTCAGATTCTTCAACCAAATAACATATTGCAACAGATTGAAGGCCGGAGCAGAATCCAGCTGCCTTCTATTACACCAAACATGAGAAGGATTCGCCAGCATGGAAAAAAAAGCTACACTTTTTCACGGTATTTTTAAATTTATTTTTAATTGACAAATAATGTTATATATTTATGGGGTACAGTGTGATATGTTGATATATATATGATATATATACAATATAATATATATGTAGTCTACCATATATATGGCAGAATAATTAAATCTAACAAATTAACGTATCTATCACCTCACATACCTAACATTTTTGTGGTAAAAAAATGAAATCTCTTTTAGCAGTTGTGAAATATACAGTTTTGAATTATTATTAACTATAGCCATCATGCTGTGCGATGATCACTAAACTATTTCTCATGCATGACTGAAATTTTGCACCGTTTGACCAGCATCTTCTCATACCCCATTTCATAAATACATGCTATCTATGTTAAGTTGTAATGGGTTTGTTTTGATATATTTAAATGAATGAGTATTTTTAAATGCCTCAGTTTTAATTTATAATATAATAAATATTAATAAGTACTTTGGTGTTCTCAACAATTAGTCAGGGTTTCAAGAAATCCTGAGATTAAAAAGTTTGAAAACTGCTGACACACACAATGAGAACCCTCTGGCTAAAACAGCCAGAATAATAAATTAAACGATGAAGGTATGGCAATATCTTTGAATTTTTAACAGATAGGGAAACAGAATTTACTTCCAGATGTTAATTGCTGTGAATGTTTGAACTTCAATCTGCATGGGAATTTTAATCATTAAACTCTAATTTCTTGCTAGGAAATTTAAAATGGAAGAGGGTTTGGATTCAAATTTCAGATATCTATGTTGTTATACTGTATTATTGTACTCTGTTTTTATGTTGTCATTTAATTTCATCTCTGAATCTCTGAATTAAAGACACTCGAATGAGCTGAATTGTACAACGTAGCTGATACTAATTTGAAATGGAAATGGAAGAAGGATTGCTTTTTCAGCCTTGGCTTTGATTTTACTGATTTCAGACTGACCTTGGCTTTGATTTCACTAATTCACTTTTCTGGCTCATTCTAGAAACCTCTTGGAGCAAAATCTACTGCGCTGGACATATCAGGGAAACGCCCAAGAGACAGTGGTTGGTATTGGGAGCAGCATCAGAAGCATGAGAGTGAATCTTTCCTGAGAGCCAGCTGATCTCTTCCTGGGTAGGGAATGGCCATACCTCTCATGGGCTCCAGGCCCAAATGCTCCTTCTCCACTCCTGGAGTTTCCCTTCCTGAAGATGGAGTGCCCTTGGCACACCCTCTGCCTTTCATCACCCTGGCATTCGCTGTGCCTCAGGGCAGGCGCTGTAATTATCTGTAGTGGTTTTGGAGTAAGGAGCTGTTCTGTTGTTGCTCCTGTTCCTTCTCCTGGGAGCACCCAGAGAGCATGAGTTCTCCTCTCTCCCAGCTCTCAATGAGTGATTGGTGTAAAAGTCTGCCTAATTCTCAAGTTCAGAATTAGGAAGTCAACTTACTTCAGATACAAGCTACATTCACCAAAATCATCTCATTAGTAAAAGTAGTGATATACTGGCCTCCATATGTTATCTTACTTTTTGTCTTATCTCTCTGAGGATTAAAAAACCAGGTTGGAAAGCAGAAATTATCTATTGGGTTGCCTCAAATACTGTAAGAGACCGAACTTAGGTCCATTTGATTCCAGAGGCCATGCTCTTTCCACTTCATGACTCTGCTTCTACTTTGTGTTTTCCCATAGCATTAAAACCAATACCTTCACTGATCAGTATTTGTGAAATGCATGATGAATGAACACATAAATGAATGAACGAATGAATGAATAACAATATCCCAGCACAGCATTGTCTCCTATTGTGTGGATTAGTATTCAAAATTAGGCAGAATATTTCTTTCTCATTTCAAGTGCTGACTAGCTTATAAAGTAAATGCTGTGATTTGTTAAAACTTAGTGCTTTTTTTTTGTTTTACATTAAGGAGGTGTATAGTCTTGAGAGGTAGGATAGCATAGTATGCTGAGACAGGATAAAACTAACCATGAGAGTTACATCACTTCACCCCAAATTCATTGACTTCACTTAAGTGAGAAATAAATCCGTGTTGGATAACTCTTAGGCATCTCCAGACCAACTGAATCCTACGTCTGTGGCTGTTTGGGGCAGTGCATGTTTTTCCTTTGGCCGCAATTCAGGGAAAATAAAACTTCACCCCAGCCATTTCACAGATAATTGGCTCACTGCATGCATGTTTTTACACTAAAAATCGTATTTAGTAATTACTCGCTATCTACAAAGATATATTGATAAGATACACAGGAAAACCCCAAAGTATAACGTATGATTCCTAATTCGTTATCTATTGTTGCTTAACAAATTACCCCCAAACTTAGTGGTTTAACATAAAAATAGCCATTTATTACCTTGCATAGTTTCTATGGAAGATAATAAATGGCTATTGTTATGTGATGTTATTTGCAGCTTACCTGGGATGGGGGAGTCTAGTTTGGCATCTCTCCTGATGTTGTAGTCAAGACGGCACCTGGGGCTGCAGTCATCCAAAGGATAAAGCAGGCTGGAGGATCTGCTTCCAAGATGGCGCACTCGCATAACCCTAGCAAGAGGCCTCAGTTCCCTCCACGTGGACTTCTCCGTGGGGCTGCTCAAATGTCCTCATAACATATCAGCTAGCTTTCCCTAGTGTGACTAATCCAAGACCAAGGGAACCAAAATGTTTTTTATGAACATTCTCGTTTTGGAAGTCACATAGTTATTTTCACACTATCCTATTGGTTACACAGATCATTCTATTTGATATAGGAGGGGACTACACAAGGAAAGAATAACAGGGTGGGGATCATTGGGAACCATTTGGATACTGGCTACCACAGTTTTTATCACTTTCTCTAGTTTCATCATGAAGAAAAACTAAGCTCATGAAAAGTGAGTAAGTAATTTTGTGGCCGCAACAAATGAGGTGTCCAGTGACAGGGTCTGTCTTTTCTGTACTTGGTTGCTACATTACAGACACATTGAGAACATCCAAGGTTTGACGTTAAACTAAATTCCCGGGAATGATTAATTCAAGAAGGTCCCATCTCAGAAAACTGAATCTTAGAGGAAGGGTAGTAATTTATTCATTGAACAAAATTCATTGAGCTCTTAGTAAATGCTTAGTAAATACAGACTAGCTCTGTAGACCCTTAGATAAATGTGGAGCTCATACTACAATGAGGAACTCAAACATGCGGATACATAATCAGAGTATAATATTGTAAGACACTGACATAGAAATATATGCTTCATACAAGGAAGTACTAAGCAGAGCTGCTAACTCAGCAGGACATGAGGAGTATCAGAAAAGATTTCCTGGAAGGAGTGACACATAATCTCAATCTCAAATGATAACTTAGAATTCGCCAAGCATTCAGGACAGCAGAAACAGCATGAGAAAAGTTATGAAGGTGAGAAACAGCATGGAATGTGTAAGAGAATGAAGGTAGAGTGGCGAGGAAGAAAGTAGGGATTTGCAGAACATAGCGTTGGAGAAGTAGGCAGGACCACTCAGACAGAACCAGGAGTTGGGTCTTTCCGATTATACACTATGGGAAATCTTTGACTTTTATCATCAAGAAGAGTGGTATGGTCAGATCTCATTTGAGATAGATCATTCTAGGAGTTTGTATAGAAAGAATTTGAGCAAAATAAGATTACAGACAGATAGATCCAATTAGAAAACATTTGCTGAAGAAACAAATGGGGTAATGAGGACCAAAACTAGGGTAATAACAATAGGCAAGGAAATGAAAAGACATATTTGTTAATTAATAATGAATTCATCATCCAGCAACAACAACAACAACAAAACAATAAGCAGATTTTCCGGTAGTAAGGTAAAGAACAGTAAGTAAAGTATGATAAAGAAAGAGGAAATTATTCTGGTGGTCTGTATTCCAGGCTTGGGAGATGGGATATTTCAAAGGTTGGTCATTTTCACTATAGAAGGTCCAGTTTGCTAGCCCATCAACCTTGGAAAAATGAGCCCTGTCATGACCACCTAGACTCTCAAGGGGCCACACAATAACTAGAAGAGGAAAGAGAAACTGACTGACAGTAAAAATCAAACCACAGAACATCTATGGATTGCCACTGAGTTCTGACTCTTATTATAAATCAAGCATCAGGATTTTTCCTTTTACATCAGTGTCCCTGATTTTCCTGTTTCATCTGTAGGAAAGCCAGAAGTATAAATGTACACAGGGAGACATGGCATTATTTCATGTAAAGAGACGCTCTTACCACCTCCTGAGAGCATGGCATCTCTGCCTTCCAATTACTGTATTCGCCTATCAGAAAGTTCTATTTGGTTCTTTTCCAAATCTACCTAGTAAATGTTGTTCTCTTGCTTCTTCATTATATTTTCAATACTTTGTTTTATGAAAACATATCAAACATATTCCCTTTACATTCTGTTGCTTATCATCCTAATGTCTGCTGGCTTTGTAAGTCTACTTCTGTGCTTTGTTTTTGCTGCTGACTTTTGTTTATAATGGCTTGGTTTTGCTTAATTTTTGTAAGAAATTTTGAACCCATTGCCTTTGGGGATTTTTGTATGAGAAATTTCTGAGGCTGTAGTTGAAATTGTATTCATCTAGGGAGAATTTGCATTTGCTTCTGCCAACCTTCCAGAAGCACTACCAACACAAGACTACTGTAAAGTAATTCTTCTACAACCAAACAGGTAGAGGGATTTTGGTCCCCAACCTTGTGATTACAGGCCTGTGATTAGAAGTAAGTGGGAAATTTTTTTCATTCAATTTATTGAAAGCCAAGATTAAGACAGAACTATGTCTCTGGTGTGTATCTCCAAGTTCTTTATCAGCAGCGCAAATTTTTTCCTATTTGTCTACTTTAAGGGTGTTAGATTTACACAGGAACTCTGACTGGATGCCCCCCTTTCCCTGTTGGGGCTCAGGCTTTGTCCCCTGTCCCTGTGCCTTTGTTCCATTAAAACCCAGAAAGCCATCTCCAGGTGTTACTAGATACCCCCAGGACAAACATTAGCTCCAGCACTACTACCCTGCCCTTTTGGATTTGTATTTTCCTGAAGTTTCTAAAAGGATTTGGAGAAATTCCTTTACTTTCTCCTCACTCTACCTGCACTCTCCCTGTGGGAGGCTGATTTTTATGTAGCATTTTTAGGTGTGTTGTACTGGAAAAGGTCTCTGCACATCTGATCTGCCACTTTGCAGACATTGGAAGTTAGAGCTAATCTCGTATCATGCCACAAGAAAGACAGATCATTTACTTATGTCTTATGCTTAAAATTCAATCACTAAAGAAGACAGTTGGAATAAAGAAGAAGGCCACATTGTCATTTTTCTCACGTGTTCTACCAAAAAGGGACCTAAAGGAGAGCCAGATGGCCCTTAGACCAGTCAATATTTGAGTGCTACTAAGAAGCAATAAAGTGTCAAAGGATGAGACCACTGCTCGATGTCTTAAACAAACAAACAAAGCACAACAACAAAAACCCACAAAACTAAATTTGTGACTTCCTTAAGTGAGGAAGAGTTATGCTGGATGGGCACGATCTCTTGCAGAAGAGTAGGTAACTGTTGGGTGGAGTGGAGGGTAGTGTAACCTGTAGGAGCGTAGTTACTCAGGTGAGACTGTTGTGGATGGGTTCACTGCCAGAAGGCTGTTCATTGGAGGGAGTCCATTTCTTACTGGCTGACTTTCCAAAGCTAAAGGCTGATGCTGATTACTTGGCTTTCAGAAGCATATTCACTGAGGGGAGTTGTTGATGGATTAAATAGGTTTACAATGACTTCTCATGCTCCATTACTATGAAATTGTCTTACTGCAAATAAACAGGTTTAAAATCCATTTTGGTGCTTACCTGTTACTATGGCTACAGAATGATTAGTCTTTTCCTAGGAGTATGGAAACTTTTTTGTTGGCAAATGAAAATGTCATCAAGAAAAATATGCAATAATTTGTAGAATTTAATCTCAACAAAGTCTCTGTATTTTTAGATAATGCTAAAATCTTCAGATTAGCATTAACCTGCCACAGTCTCAATTAAACACATATGTGTATATATGTACCTATTCCTTCTATGAGAAAAAGACAATGACAAGAAAACACTGTGCCCTTAGTTGACTCAGCCTCTCACACCTTCAGTGGCAACAGCACTGTACAATTCAAAGTACTACTCAGAATATTTACCTCATTCACAGATCATAAAGTCCTCAATCACAAAATAGGATTTCAGTCATTGTTACAAAGTCCACATAGTAAAGGATGAAAGGAGACATGCATCCTAGAACATTTTTAAACAAAGTATGAAATCAAAAATATTATGCTTAATGCTTAATGAATTAGAAAAAAATGAACTTACACATCTAATTTCCTGACTATTTTGATTAATATTGATTACATAGAAATTAAAAATGCATTGAGATAACCAGTAAGAGTTATATATGTAAGTACATATGCTGGCATTACATTTTATTCAAAATACACGACCGTGTAATGATTAAGAACACAGCCCCTGAGCCTCTGCCTGGAATCACAGGTTGGCTCTGCATGTGTCTCTGTATTCTCATCTGCTATTTGGACTAAACCATGTCCCCCAAGATTTGTATGTTGAAGTCCTAACCTCCAATACCTTAGAATGTAACTATTTGGATAAAGGGTGTTAACAAAGGTAAATTAAGGTTAAATGAGGTTGTTAGGGTGGTCCCTAGTTCAATATAACTACTGTCCTTGTATGAAGACAAGATTAGAACATAGACACAGATGAACGACCATATGAAGACACAGCAAGAAGGTGGCCATCTGCAAGCCAAGGAGAGAGGCCTCAGAAGAAATCAACTTTGCTGACACCTTGATCTTGGACTTCCAGCCTCCAGAACCAAGAGAAAATTAATTTCTATTGTTTAAGGCACCCCATCTATGGCATTTTGTTATGGCATCCTTAGCAAAAAAATACATCTGTTAAATGAGATGATATTAAATTCACATAGTAGTTGTGAGGTGTCTTAGTCCATTTTGTGTTGCTAAAAAGGAATACCTGAGTCTGGGTAATATATATACATATATATATATATATATATATATGCTTTTTTTTTTTTTTTTTTTTGAGATGGAGTCTTGCTGTGTCGCCCAGGCTGGAACTCAGTGGTGTGATCTGGGTTCACTGCAAGCTCCGCCTCCTGGGTTCACGCCATTCTCCTGCCTCAGCCTCCCTAGTAGCTGGGACTACAGGTGCCCACCACTACTCCCAGCTAATTTTTTTGTATTTTTAGTAGAGACAGGGTTTCACCATGTTAGCCAGGATGACCTTGATCTCCTGACCTCGTGATCCACCCGCCTCGGCCTCCCAAAGTGCTAGGATTACAGAAGTGAGCCATCGCACCTGGCCTATATTTAAAAAAATAAAATAAAATAAAATAAAGTTTATTTGACTTATGATTCTGATGGCTGAAAAGTTGAGGAAGATTGGGCATCTGTATCTGGTGAGGGCTTCATGGCAGAAGGCAAAGGATGTGCAGAGATCACCTGGTGATAGAGGAATCAAAGGAGAGAGGGGATGCCAGGCTCTTTTTAACAACCAGCTCTTGCAATAATGAATGGATTGAGAGCTCACTCATTCTCAAGGGAGAGCATTAATCTATTCATGAGGTCTGTGTCAATGACCCAAACACCTTCTGTTAGGCCCCACCTCCAACACTGGGCATCAAATTTCAACATGAGGTTTGGAGGGGCCAAACAGTCAAACCATAACATGGACCAAAATAAATTAATAAATGCTAAGTAATAATAGTGACTAGCATTTACTCACCACTTACTACACACCCTAGCACTAAGATCAAAGCCTGGGGCATGGCTGCTGCTCAATAATGCACTCATTGGAGATTTTTATTATTTTTTAAATTAATATTTGCCCAGTAAGAAAAGAATGTAATTCCAACCACGGTTTTGGATGTAATCTTAAATGTTTACTATTAACAGCTTGCCTTATTTCCAAACTTGGGGGAAAACACCATCCTCCATGAGTGGCAGCCTTGTGTGGTTTTTTCATCAGCACATGGATAATTACAGCTTAAGGAGTGAAAAGAATTTATTTCACCTCATCCATTATATCAGGTAAGAACAGGGGAATATATGCTATTTTGGGTGTCAGACTGTAATTCACTGCATTAAATGAGAATATTGGTTTTGACCCATTCTTTTTCCTTTAGAGGTCTTAACCTAACTCTGTAGGGCTGTCAAAAGAGACTTACCATTTTAGTGAGAGGTGGAGACAGCTGGAATAAAAGCATGGTTTAGAAAGAGCCAGAAAGGTAGCAAGGAGAGGAGCACATAAATTTGCCTGGATGGGGCAGGGAAGGAAGACAAGAAGAGGAATACATTGAGCACCTGATGGTGACTTGAGAAATTTAATGTGGATTATGGTACGATGACAGATGAGCATGTTTGGTGGAGTGTTTTTAGCATCAATATGTAAAAACAACCGAGAGGCAAATAACCTTTAAGGTGATCCTAGAAAATCTGAACTATTCCTACAATAACAATGAAGGGGTCACTTGGTAAAGTGGTCTTGTAAGGAAATTCACAAGTAACTCTTTCTGTGGTTCTGTAGATGGAAAATGTGCAATGGGATTCAGAAATCCATGGGAGTCAACCTAAAACGAATGTGCTGAACTCTGCTCCACTCTAATCCTGAAGCAGAGAAGAATTACCATGGTACAGTTTAATTATCATGGTACAGTCTAATTATCATGGTAGAGTCTAATTATTGGGGAGAAGGCAAGTTAGGATTTCAGAAGACTTCAAAAGTCCAGTTTCTGTCTTACAGGTAAATGCAGTAACTAGAAATAGCCCAACAAAATATAGGCTAGTAGAAGTTCAGTTAACTTTGCTTTAAAGACTATTTAAGAATCACATATAATTAGAAAATATGATGGGTTTATACTTAATGAATGATTTGAATTATTTTTAATTTTAGGAACTGAAAGAGTTTTCATGTTGTTCCTTATCTTAGTCAAATATTTTGTGAGTAATATATGAGGATAAACTTCAGCCCAGCCTCTAGACCAATTATCATAAATTGCGTATTTATTGCATCAGGTAATTGAATTCTTGGGCATCCTTTGTCCCTACTCCCTACTTCCCCTAAGAGGATTGCCTCATAAATTTACAACAAATCATCTTCAACAAATTGCACCAACTCCTAGTTTGTGAGTTATTTGATGTATTCTCTTAATGTATAATGTATAGTTTAGCTTAACTCAATATGTTAATTCAGTAAGTGTGTGCCAAACTTTGATGACTTTTTCTCACAAAGGCCTAAGCTCCACAAAATTAAAAGACAAAAGTAAAAACAAAAACCTTTTCTCTCCTCCAAGTTAGTTAATGTGATATTAACTTGCCCTAAATAACATTTTCTGTTGTCAGGGATTTCAAGTATGTTGAGAGTCTAAAATTTTTTTTTAATATTCTTAACTTCATCCTGTATCACAGAGTCAAGAGGAACAGGGAACCTGGAGTTTAACCTCTTAACTAAGAATATTCTGGATAGTACAGTTTGGTTTTGTATACATACAATTATTAGCTGAGTGCCAATTGCAGATTCATGAATAGAACGACTAACAGGACAAGACTTCTTTGCCAAGCCATTAACTGAGTTTACGGTTGTCAAAGTAACTGTCATTGTGACCTGTACATAAAACCAAAATGATAAGGACATCACTGAAAACAAAAATTCTTGAACTTATGGTCACACAAAGAACAAGTTTTATGATTTGCAGGTTCCAGTGATTACATTAGCTGATTCTTTTTTTTTTTTTTTTTTTTTTTTTTTTTTTTTTTTTTTTTTTTTTTTGAGACGGAGTCTCACGCTGTTGCCCAGGCTGGAGTGCAGTGGCGCAATCTCGGCTCACTGCAAGCTCCGCCTCCTGGGTTCACGCCATTCTCCTGCCTCAGCCTCCTGAGTAGCTAGGACTACAGGCGCCCGCCACCGCGCCCGGCTAATTTTTTGTATTTTTAGTAGAGACGGGGTACATTAGCTGATTCTAACTTGAAAATTCATCAAATCCTTGTTTTACTGAATTGATTGCTAATTCATTTTAGAAAATGAGTAAATTAGCCCTATATGCAGGACTTGAATTGCTTCTCTCTACATTGCCACTGCGTTCCAGGACAGGTAGGCATAGGCCTAGCATTCATTAGTAGTTATAATTTCTATTTGCATACTCCCTGATCCATCTCTGACAATCCCGTATAAACTGCATGTAATCAATGAAGAATCATTATGTTGTGATCAGTAGTAATGTCATAAACTGCTATGAGACACTGCAACCAGCAATCTCAGGGTAGGAATGAAAGATGAAAATAGGGAGTAAAGGTGGCAGTTTCCAGAGGGTGAGTGAGGCCTCCCTCTTGTCTCTGCTCCATGACGGAAATTGATATTACCCAGATGGATATTAACGAACAGCAGGAAAGTTGACTGCATCACTACAATTAATGCATACTGGTGACTTCAAGTGTTAATTTGTTATCAATGTAACCGCATGAAAGTTATCAACATAATTTCCTCTGACAAGTGATTCAGTCTAGGGGAAAAACTATGAAGCCTCTGTGGTTAGTTATCAGGCATCTGTAAACTGATTTTTCCTTCTCCCACCCAATCTGCAGGTATTCCAGGCTGGCTTGAAAACACTAATGATGTGCAAAGGCAAGGCTGTGATTTACTGAGACATACCCTCTTGTATAAACATGGCAAGGTTCACTATCACTTCCAGAAAGTGTCTTTAATCGGGGTGGCAACTCATGTTATAAATAGTGTTTTCTAAAAATCCAGAGACGAAATGAGCCGGGCTTGGGATTTGAAAACACACTGCAGACAGACCAGGGCGAATTAGTATGCACCGTGGAATTATCTCAGCTTCCTAATGATGCTAACATTTATTTTTACTTAATCGCAGAAAATGACAATGGGGCAAGGAAGACAATAAGTATAAAGAATGGAATTTGCCAAATAGAGAGAATCCAACACCCTGACCAATTTCAGCATCTCTTGGGAGACCTTTCTGTCAGCACTTAAAGGAAGGAAAAAGAGAGGCACCATTTTTCCTCTGTGCTTTTGTCGATTTCTTTGCTGGCTGTTTGGGCCTCAGACTAACCCATGAGTCATTCTGCATAAAGGAGGATGGGGTGGGAGGAGCGGAAATGGAAGCAGTTCTCTCTTATCTATTTGCAAGGGCTTTATTTGAAAAAGGCTAAATATAATTGAAGCTAATATTATTAGCATGCATCAACTCTCGGATTTTTTTAAAGATCCATTTGTTTGATAACGTTCATTTTCATAAAAGCTCTTGCATGAGTTTGATGCTTTTAACTTTCACTCTATTAACTGAAAGTGATCAGGAAGAAAGCGAATATTCCAGAGTAGCAATGGGTTCTTGTTTAAAGATTTCTCCCAAATCTCTGAGATACACCACTAGTCCCATTGTTGTTTAGGCGGTGGTGGGCTGTAACTCCAGCTAAATAGGACCGAATGCTTTATCTTTAGAATGATGCCCCTCCCCTAAATACCCTATATTCAGAAATGCTGAAGAAACGGTTTGACCATTTGTAACGTTTTTATTACCAATCTACTAACGGTTACACATTTGTCTTAATATTTCTGGAAACTACTTGAAGACAGCAGGTTGCATGTCCCACCAGCAGAGCAACTGGGTTTCATGCAAACAAATGTGTTCTGCCAATTTTAGTTTTTGAACAGAGTAGAAAAGAGAGGAAGATGACCATCTATTCAAGGAAGGGGGAGAGGAAAGGATTTTAAGTGTTGAGGATGTGTTCTCAAATAAACCAAGCACCAAGAGCACAGAAGCAACAAGATTTTGAGGTCAAATGAACTTAAGCTATTTACAACTGCTGCTTTTTTGAGACAGGGAGAAGATCTTTAAGGATAAAATTATGCCCTCTAAGTTTGTCACTTAACTCACCCCTTCTTTGGAAACAGACAAGTGAAAACAAGATGATGGGCCTGGTGTGGTGGCTCACACCTGTAATCCCAGCACTTTAGGAGGCTGAGGCAGGTGGATCATTTGAGGTCAAGCATTTGAGACCAGCATGACCAACGTAGTGAAACCTCATCTCTACTAAAAATACAAAATCAGTGGCATGTGCTGGTGCATGCCTGTAATACCAGCTACTCTGGAGGCTGAGGCAGGAGAATCACTTGAACCCGGGAGATAGAGGTTGCAGTGAGCCGAGATTGCACCACTGCACCCCAGCCTGAGTGACAGAGCGAGACTCTGTCTAAAAAAAATAAAATAAAGTAAAGGTGATGGAAACCTAAAGTCCATGAGCCTAGTAGAACATAAACGTATTTTCCAAATAGCCAGAAAAGCTTCAATATTCCTAACCCTTTTTAATATCAGAGAGAGGAGGAGAGAGAGGAAGTGCTACACACTTTTAAAACAACCAGATCTTGTGAGAACTCACTCACTGTCACAAGGGTAGTACCAAGTGGGATGGTGTTAAGCCATTCATGAGAAAGCCACCCCATGATCCAATCACCTCCCATGAGACCCCACCTTCAATTCTGGGGACTATACCATTCAGTATGACATTTGGTGGGGTCACAGCTCCAAACCATATCACAAACATTGCTTTGAACTGGAGACACATGTACTTTTGTCCTCTTGTGCACATAAGCAAGTTCTTTCTTGAGAATATATAGCTAGTTGAATTATTAGGTCTTAAAAGTTGTGCATCATCAAATTTAGTAGATTATGCCACATTGTTTTCCAGTTCGTTTGGACCAGTGTATGCCTCCATCAATGCACGAATGATGCCATTGACCATATTCTCACAATCCCTGATATTGTTAGTCTAGTTTTTGCAAGTTTGGTGGATGAAAAACAGAAGGTATCGCATTGCATTACATTTCCTTCATTGCTAATGAGAATGACCATATTTTCATAAACCTATTGGTCATTTTTGTTTCCTTTTCTATGAATTATCTTTTCATTTCTCCCTTTGCCCATCTTTCTACTGGGTAAATAGAAATATTTAGACAGACATTGCTGTCTACCTACACAGTATCTAAAAATATTTAGACAGGACAAGTATTTTTCTTTTGATATTTTTTTCTTTGGTGATATTTTTATTATTTGCTAGATATATTCCAGATATGAATTCTTTATTAGATTATGTGTGTTTAAAATATATTTTCCTTACATAATTATAGCTTATTTTTTACTTCTCTTTTGATGAAAAGAAATTCAAGTAATTAATATAGCCCACTTACCAAACTTTTGTTTTAGGTGTGTCTTTTTAAAAATATCACTCCTATCTCAAGTTCATAAAGATATTCTTCAATTTGTTTTCTAGAGTTCTAATTTTGATTTCTACACTTTCACTCTTAACCCAAAGAAGATTGATTTTTATATGATGTGAAGCACCTTCCTATTTTCTTTTCTTTTTCACACAGCAACCAGTGTCTTAGCACTACTTATTGTATTGTTCCTCCTTTAATTCTATAGCCAACTTGTCAGATCCACCACTAATGCTATTGGGATTTTGCTAAGAATTGCATTAAATTCATAGACCAATTTACCAAGAAGCAGCAACCACAAATATGGTATATCTCTCCATTTATGTGTCTTCTTTAATGACATATAAGTCATTACATTTTTAAAATAAAGTTTAAAAAATTGATCCATAAATGTCTTGTAATTATTTTATTAGTTTTAGTTCTTCATGCCTTTATTTTTATTATTTAAAATGTTCCTTTTCTAACTTATTACTGATACATAAAAGGGCAATTAATTTTTTGTTTAAATATTCTATTTTATTCTAATAATTTGTCTTTGTTTCTTCTTTTCTAATTTTTATATGTAATTTTTTCCCCTAATCTTTTGTCCATTGGCTAGAACCTCCAGGATAATGTTGTGTGTAAGTGATGACATGGGCATCCTTGACTTGTTCCTGATTTCAACATAGAATATTTATCACAGTTAAGTGATATTAAGCACTCTTTGCAGTGTAACCCTGTGTCCTACCACTTTATACCTAAACAACTTAGGGCATAGATACAGGTATGGCTGGGCTCCGGAACAATCTGAACACTGTATCTGTTATTGAGTCTAATTATTTTCTGTACATCCCCAAATTCTCTTGTCAAAGAATAAGAGTACATTCCCCAAATGCTAGTGCCCACCCAAGTACCCCCACTAAATCTCCAAACTAATTATAACTAAAACATAAATTATCATCTTATCCAGCAAAAGAACAAAGCAGTTTTTAAGACCAACAGGGCATTGCTTGAAACCTTCATGTCATTTTAGACTCCTTCCTCTCCTTTACTCCAAAATCCTGTTGGGTCCCCAATCTTATCTTGACGGTGGACATGTATCCCTTCCTGCAGCAAACACGTTCATGTGTATATTTTCATCTCATGCTCTCTCTCCTAGGTTAGTTTCACCCTCTTAATTGGTTATGTTTTTCTTATTCACATTTTGCTAATTAAATGAAGCTTCACTATGGCTTTACATGGAAAAGAACAGCCTGGAGAGTAAGAAAACTTTTGTGTTTGTTTAAATGCATTTCCAGGACATTGATATCATACTAGTCTCATTCTCTTGGGTACATACAGCATACAAAGGAGCTGTGACAGTAGACCTCACATTTCCTTTCATTAATTTGTACAAATTAAAGCTGCTGGCATTATGTCAACCACTATTATTGATCATCTCCTTAGTACAGGGCACTGGGTGAGGAGCCAAGGGGATATAAAGATGTGTAAACAAGAACCTTGTAAGTCTAGACAGGACACAATCAATTAGTTCTATTGGTTGAAATTACTACTATTTGAAATCTTTGTTGTTACATTTATGGAGACTAACAGCTAGAATTGTTAATCCTCTTTTGTCTCTCTTGCCTTTAGCCTTTTCATTAACTGGACCTACTAATGTACTACACACACTCAGTTCATAAATCTTAGTCACAGATACAATCATTTTTGTATCCTAGTTCAAAAGATGTTTGTTTCATCTCTTCTTTAACCTTGAGGATAACAAAACAGACATCAAGGGCCATTGTCCTTGAGAGCCACTCTAAATACTTTTGTCTAACCTTCTTAAACATATCACACATCTCCAAGGATAATGATTTTACCAACTGCTTAAAGAAAAAAACTTCAAAATATTTTCCCCCAAAAGGTGTTGTCATACCATATGCAAATGAAATGTGAAAAATCTCACTTTCCATGTTGGAGAATATACTGTTTTTGTAAAGCTAGAGGAAAAAATTTAAAATTACTGTGCTGAAAAGATTGCATCATTTGATTCTCTGGCATTACCAGGAAACTAGGTGAGATTCTTATTGTTTGGGGACATTCCAGGAGAGGGAATAAATTACACAAGTAGCCCTGGCCATCAGGGCTGGGGCACCTAGAAGCAGGTCTGGCAGGTCCATTCTCAGTCTGCCACATGATCTGTATGAGTCAGGGGTCTCAGGAAAAATAGAACCAATTTGATGTGTATAGACAGATTTATTTTAAGCAACTGGCTCATGTGATTATAGAGGCTTGTAAATCCAAAATCTTCAGGATAGGCAGGCAGCCTGGAGACCCAGGAAAGAATTGTAGTTTGAGTCTGAAGGCTGTCTGCTGACAGAATTCCCTCCTACCCCAGGGACATCAGTGCTTTTCTCTTAAGGCCGCCAACTGATTGGATAATGCTCACCCACCCAGCTTATGAGAGGTCATAAGATTTACTCAAAGTCTACTGATTTAAATGTCAAGAAAAACTTCACAGAAATATCTCGGACAATGTTTGGCCAATTGTCTGGATACCATGGCCTAACCAAGTTGACACATACAATTAACCGTCAGAGGGGTGCACCAAAATCTCACAAATCATCACTAAAGAATCTACTCACGTAACCAAATACCACCTGTTCCCCAAAAACCTATAGAAATAAAAAAAATTTAATTAACCATCACAGGACCCACATGGCTTAATTTCTCAGTAAGAGACACTTATTCAAGATTTCAGGGACTATGGCTGAAAATGTGGCACCATGCCAACTCTGTGGCACATTCAGGCATCTGTCCTTGGTGATTACCCTGATATAACTTGGCAAGCAGTGAAGACACTGTCATCATGTTTATGGGGGCCTATGTTTCCAAAATAGTGTGAACCTAAGTCTGAAGAAAACATTAAGTAGGGGCTCTGAATGTGATATTCAACATTGGTCCTTTCCAACTCAGTCTACTTTTCCAGAAATTATACTCAACTCAACATTAACCAAAGACTTATGTTTGATTTCCTTTGTTTCATTTTATCACATATACCTCTTTATAATCATAACATGTCTCTTTTCCTTTACTTATTTTATCATAATATACCTATTTAACAAAGATGGGTGAGGAGCTGAGGGAGTATAAATATGTGTAAACAACCTTGTAGTCTAGATACGACATAATCAATTAGTTCCATTGGTTGAAATCAAGATTATTTGAAATCTTTGTTACATTTATGGAGACTAACAACTAGAGACTAACCTCTTTAACAAAGAGGTATATTATGGCTTGCAATGCAAACTTGCATGCATTTTTCAGATAAAATAAGAGACTTCAGGGAAAAGTTTTTCTTTTCATAATTCCTTTTTTTTTTTTTTTTTTTGGAGATGGAGTCTCACTCAGTGGCCCAGGCTGGAGTGCAGTGGCATGATCTTGGCTCATTGCAACCATCGCCTCCCAGGTTCATGCCATTCTCCTACCTCAGCCTCCCAAGTAGCATCACCATGCCCAGCTAATTTTTGTATTTTCAGTAGAGACAAGGTTTCACCACGTTGGCCAGGCTGGTCTTGAAGTCCTGACCTCAGGTGATCCGCCTGCCTCGGCCTCCCAAAGTGCTGGGATTACAGGCATGAGCCACCAAGCCCAGCCCATAATTCCTTTTGGACTATGTGTCCCAGTCTTTCTCAGAGACAATTCTTCAACTTATACTTTTTTGCCATTAGACACAACAATTTAAGAAGAATTTCTGTGACAGCTTCACCTTGGTCATCTTAGAGCTCTTCGCCACCTTGAATAGGAAATTTCCCACTGGCTAGCTTATGAAGCTGAACCGCAGGCTGACCACTTGGCATTGCCAGGACAAGACAGTTTCAATCTCCTTCAGTGAAGAGGACAGGGACACAGTTGGGCTAATTCATTCTTTGCCTCTGCTTCCTGCCTCCCGTCCTGGCTGCTGGAAGATGACAAAGAGAGACATGAGGAAGTGTGAATCCTACATAGCAATCCATCACTGATATACAAGCTTAGGACAAGCATACTCTGCAGAAAGAAAAATGATTTAAGACATTATTCATCCAACAAATATTCATGGAGCACCTATTATACATCGATAGCATTCTACTAGGCACCTTGGTCGCGGTATGCATCTTGTTTGGTTCTTGCTGTCAGGAGGTTTGTTGGTATTCAAGCAGACATAAAAGTATAAGACAGTAGCATAAGCTTCATCCTAAGCATGTTTGCTACATAATTGAATTTGATCATCCATTTTAAGGCTTAGTGAAAAACCAATTGTAGAAAGCCTTTAATTTAAAATGGAAAAACTCAGTGATTTCCTCCTACTGAAAATTTAGAGGGAAAAAAACCCTTATTATCTAATAAATTATCTTCATTAAAGATGCATTAGTAATCAATCTTCATAACATCTGGTGACAGCTACATTGCTTATTTAAAAAAGCAACATAATCTCCCTCTCCGAGCATACTTTTTATGGTTCTTCTGAAAGAAACGTATTAAACTCAGCCATAGAAGAAAGTAAACTACTTTACAATAAATTAGTGTCTTATAAATAAGAAAATGCTTAGCATGATATTTTAATGGCTACTTTAATTTAAGGCGTAATATATCACTGCCCAAAATGTCTACTGCAGAACATAGTTCTTGCTGTTGATGGGCAAACCCTAGAAAGAAGACAGCATGGAGTTTATGTTTCCTACTCTTCAAACTGAACAACAGAAGATCGTAAAGTGCTTTGTGGGCTATCCACAGCAAACGGCATTTTCCTCCTGCCTTGGAAATCTCATGCACACAGTTGTCCTGGAATGCCCAATATTCATCGTTAGAAAGGCAGATGCTTCTGAATGCTCATTGGCTCTTGTAAATATATACTGACATGTTGAATTTTCCTCTTTTAGAGACCTCAATGTTCCTATAGTTCTTAGCACAAAGTATCAAAAGATCCAAAAAGGATCATAAAAACCCATTAGTAATGGATTTGTTTTGGCTACTTTCAGACAAATGGGTCATTTCTATATCTGGCTGCTGAAGAGGCATTATTTACAAAGTGAAAGAAGCCAATATCCCCACAAAGTGATTCATAACTCCTTTCAGAAGCCAATGGCCCACTTTACTCTCTCAGTGCCCCAAGGTATTGAGTTGAAAAGAAGTGCATGTATGAAAAAGGCTAAAGAGCTGCCATATAACATGACCTCCAGCCAAGTGACAAGAAAGTGTTCATAAAACGGGTTTGAGAATAAGGGATCATTTAAGGCATTGGAGAAAGATGAGGTAGGGGGGTTCACACAGTTGGGAAACTGGAACTCAGAGGAAGAACAAACAGTATTTGTGGAAATAATAATAAATATGTCATGAATGAATGAAGCCAAATGAAGAAAATAAGAGAGTTCTCTCTCATATCTAATAACGTTCTCTCCTTCTGCCATACAATGGTGTGAATGTGTTCCTTCCAAAACTCATGTTGAAACATAATCCCTATTGTGTTGATATTAAGAGGTGAGGCCATTTGGGAAGTGATGAAATCACAAGGGCTCTGTTCTCATGAATGGGTTAATGCCTTATAAAGGTCTGGAGGGAATGAGCTTAGGCCCTCTTTGCCCTTTCTCTCTTCTACCATCTGAAGATGCAGCAAGAAGGCCCTCAGCAGACACCAAAGGCCAGCACCATGACCTTGAACTTTCCAGCCTCCAGCACTGTGGGGAAATAAGTTTCCATTGTTTATAAATGACCCAGTCTGTGTTATTTTGTTACAGCAACACAAACAAAGATACCCTGCCTTGCTTGCTCTCATTCTAATCAAGCCCAGTGTATTCTTCTTTTCTTTCTTTTCTTCTCTGTAGTGTGTTTCTCTTGAGTGCACAAGACCGTTCCTCATTGACTTTTGAGGTCACTCTCCCACGGTCGCTGGATGAATGAACACCTGATTCCACTTCCCAATTCCACCATTGACTGCACTTGTGATCTTGAGCAAATCTATTACCTTCTCTGAACCTTAGTTTGATCATGTGTAAAATAAGAACACCAGCACACACCTCATATGGTGAATACATTTCATAATTTCCCCAGGATTGCTGATGTCAGCCCACAGTTGTGTATTTCAGTAATTTCTAGGGAAATTACATTGACCAGGAATGGAGTTTACATGCTTGACCCCTGATCCTTGAGGCCTGACTGCCTGTCAGCTTCAGTTCATTTACCACCTGCTCCACACATTTCTGTCAACACTGACACTGCTTATTTCTGAAGTTCCTAAACCTGTCTGCTCATCAGAATCACCCAGAAACCTTTCAAAAACTATAAATTGCAAGGACTATTTAAGTTAGAATTTCTCAAAAAACTGCATCAGAATCTAAGGGTGGGAGTAGGCTGGGAATTGGAGTGTCCGTGTGCATTTTTTACAGAAGTTTTCAATCCAAGAATTCTGATATGTCATCAGGCTTGGGCCATGTTCAAGTTCTATTTCCCAGTGTGGAAAATTGGCCTAGACTAATGCCTTCTCCCTGCAGCCAAACCACTGCATGACCAGTGATGTTCTAGGAGTCCACCTTGGTGACTTTCCTCCCATTGGAGTTGGCTGAGTCCTCTTCTTCCCCATTGCATGTGTCTCAAGCCTGCTCCCAGCTCTGCTCTTACCAAACTGTCTCACCCTCTGCATTTAACTCTCTCAAGCCCAGCTTTTCCATATGTCAAAACAACCTCAGCCTCTTACATATGCCCTCCTCTGAACTTTAGACATCTGATATCCTAACACCCAAGGTTCATATCTGACTACGTCTAGTGACCCCACGCTTAGCTCTTAACTCCAAGGTTACATGGTCACTTTCTCCCAATACTTCTGTTCTTTGCACAGCATCAAGCAGTCCTTCTAATTAGCCATATAAATCCAGAGTATTGGTTCGCCTTTCCTAATCCACCATAAATGCCTTCCATCCCTTTGCAGGAACCCAGTATTCAGGTATCTTTAACCCTGAAAAGCAGATCCAGACTCTTCTGGGTTTTCCTGCAAGTGCTGAGTTAATGGAATGCAAATGCTCTCTTGGCAAGTGCCTTGGGAAAAGCATGAGCAATTCCTCAATAGAGCCGACAGGCTGTACCCACACAACAGTGGAGCACCTTTTTCACTACCAGACCCTCCATGACCCAGAGCCAGCCTTCGCCGCTGCCACTTTAAATTTTGATACTCTGTTCCTCTCATCCATATTCCCTGTGTAGTTAAAATTACATCACACGCAGACACACACACACACGCCCATACTGACCTGAAAAGAAGTGCATGAAGGCATTGTGTGTGTATGTGTGTATATGTATGTGTGTGTATGTGTGTGCAGCTCATAAGCCTGGTGCCAAAAGAAACGTGCAACAGAAACTATGTCAGCAGTTGTGAGGAAGGAGCTGCCTCGGGCACCTCTCCAAGGATAATGAGTTTGCAAGGGAAGTTGGGGGTAAGCAGGTATTTGGATGTTTTCGGTTGCAAGTTAGTAAATATCCAATTCAAAGAGCTCAAGCAATAAAGATATAAAACGAGAAGATCAGAGAAAGGGTGATTGCTCATTGCTGCGGCATTTCATTGATATGATCCAGGTTCTGTCTGCCTTTTTGCTCTTCCGCTTCCCGGTGTGGTAATATCTACTCTCAGTGCTATCAGATATCTGCTGTAAATCCCAGCATCATTTACAGTCACGGACTAGTGCCTCTCCCTGCGGCTCGCTTTTCATTAGGAAGTCAACCTTTTTTTAAGACCCCCACGCAGACACACACACAACATCCTTTCCCCCTCCTGTTCTCCTCTGCCAGGACTGGACCACAAACACAAGTCCCAGCTTGAAGCAAGTCTGGGAAAGTGAATATCCAGCAAGTGTGTGTCCCTAGAGGGAAGCTGGATCCACCAGGAAAGAAGCAGCTGCAGGGCTGAGGCAGGGACAGAATGGGTGGTGAGTAACAGCCCACACTGGGTGACCCAGGGACTCAGGAATGAATGAAGAGAAGAACAGAAGCGTTTTTCCTACCTGTAACTTGGACGGTCTCTCTTCCTATTGCACCGGAAATCATAAAGCATTCCAGTAGTCTCTACATATCCAGACATATCTCAGAGGTGAAAGTCCAGATACTCAGGCCTCACCATTTTTGGTCACTACCTAAGGACATCAAAAGCATTTCACATCTTTCTAGGCACCAAAAGAAAGCTGGGAAGGCATTCTCTTTTTAAGTACATATCCCACACAGACACACAAATTCTATAAAGGTCTGAAAGGTGTGCCTTAGCTCAGGTTGCTACGCAAAAATACCATTAATTGGGGTCTTAAATGATAGATATTTCTCCAAGTTCTGGAGGCTGGGAAGCCTGAGTTCAGGGTGCCAGTATGGTCGGGTTCTGGTGAGAATCCTCTCCCTGGTTTCAACAGTCAGCTTCTTGCTGTGTCCTCACCTGGCAAAAAGAGGGGGAACTAACTCTCTGGCCACTTCCCAAAGGGCACTAATTTCACTCATGAGGACTCCACCTTCATGAACTAATCACCTCCCAAAGGCTCCACCTCCACACCCCCGTCACATTGGGGATTAGGGTTCCAACAGATAAATTTGGAGGGACGCAATCAGTCTACAACAAGGTCAAAGTGAAAAAAGGAAAGGAGGTGGTAGGCAGGGCCTGGACTCACAGCCCACCTTCTGGTTAATAGTGGCAAGAGTCTGCCAAGCACACTGAGTCATGTCTGAGGCTCACCTGGGCTTCCAGACAGGACAGTTAAACTGAAAGAAAATGAATGAGGGCACCAACTATTAAAGAAATTAGTTTAAATCTAGAGCTGGTGAAGCCTGCAAATTTGTGGATAAGGAAAATTAACAAGGAGTGTTAGCAAGTAATGGCTGAAGCAGGAACTTGGAAGTCAGAATCTGGGCTTAAGTCCAAACTCTGGCCCTGGATCATGGTGCAAACTTGGACAAGGCCCTCTGGATGGCATAGGGCTGCCAGAATGTCGTGTAAACGATGTGGGGCATGTTCTGAGTCTGCAGTGAGAGGAAACAGGAATTATTCGCAGATAGAGGGTGCTGACATATGTAGGCAGCTCAAAAGTTAGCTCAAAATTCTAATTAATTAGCTCAAAAGTCTAATGCTCATTGACACCAGTGTAAATTGGGCAAGGTATTACAGTGTTTGGCAGTTCTACAAACTTCCACGGCAGTGCTACTTCTATGGAGAAGAGAAGGGAGCCTTCTGGACCTCACTGGCCCTCCTCACATGCTCCACTTAGTCCTTCTCTGCCCTCCCACACAAAAACTGTATCTGATAATTTTATGGGGTCAGGGACCACCCCCCCCCCCAGTCTTGCTCCCTTAGTCCCCTGAAGCACTTCAGCATCTTAGGACTGTTTCCAGTGCCCTGCCCTTCTCTAATTCTTGTGCTTCTTCAAAACTTACCTCTCCTGCCTACCATTACTTCTGAGGCAGAGAGGTCACCTAAGTGCTGTCAAGCAGCAGAGGCTACTAGTTGATTCAGGGTCAAGAAGTGCCCCATCATCCTCTCCCTCTCCCATGAAGTATCTTCCATGGAGTATTTTCTCTTTACAGGGGCCTTCTGTCTACATATAGGAAATTCCATCATCGGAAGACATCTACTGTCCTTGAAATCATTACTCTGTTCTGTCTGTCGCTAAGGCAAGATTTCTCTTGAGAAATTATCATTATTTTGCTTTAGATGCAGTATAGCACAGTGGATGAAAGTGTGGGGCTCCAAGGTCACAGTCACTGAGTTCAAATCTTGATTGTCTTAGTCCATTTTGTGCTGCTATAACAATACTATAGACTGGCTAATTTATGAACAATAGCAGTTTATTGGGCTCATGATTTCTGGAGGGTGGAAAGTCCAAGATCTAGGGGTTGCATCTGGTGAGGGCCTTCTTGCTGCATCTGCATCATAACACGGTGGAAGGCATCCCATGGTGAAAAAAGCACGTGAAAGCAAGCAAGAGAACTCACTTTTATAACAAACCCATTTTCATGATAATGACATTAGTTCATTCATGAGAGCTCTTCCCTCACCTTTAATCACCTCTTAAACCTTTAATCTCTTAAATGTTCCACATCTCAATACTGTTGCATTGGATTTACGTTTTCAACACATGGACTTTGGGAGACATATTCAAACCATAGCACTTTTTCTACCATTTGTCACCTGTGTAAACTCTGGCAAGTTATTTAACATTTCTGTGCCTAAGTGTTTACACAAGAAAGAAAGAGACAGAGATAGAGGCAAAAAGGTTGCTAGTAAATACTTCATTGGAATGATTTGAAGTTTTATTGAGTGTTAATGGACTGAATGTTTGTATGCTGAAGATCTAAATATATACATTGAAGTCTTAAGCCTCAATGTGATGGTATTTGAAGTTGGGGCCTTCAGGAGATAATTAGATTTAAATGAAGTTATGAGAGTAGCCCCCCCCATGATGAGATTAATGTCCTTATAAAAGGAAGAGACACTAGAGCTCACTCTCTCCACCATGTGAGGACACAGTGAGAAAGTGGCCATCCATAAGCCAGAAAGAGACCCATTACCTGAACTCAACCAGGCTGGCATCCTAAAGTTGGACTTTCAGCCTCCAGAACTGTAAGAAATGAACATCTATTATTTAAGCCACCCAGTCTACAAGATTTTGCTCTGGCAGCCCAAACTGATTAGACAATGAGTTAATGCATAGGAATAGCATAGAACAGAAGGCATTGATGTGTGGAAGCACTTACAGGCATCAGTCAGAGGCTAAAGCTTTATTGGCAGTAACAAGAGGGGCAGACTTTGATGATTTTTTTTAAATATTGCATCTAAATATTATTTATCTTGATTACTGAGTTTGTTGATGCCCCCTTAAATTTTGTGCCCAACACAAGTGCCTTCCTCATCTCACCTACTCCTAGCCCTGGTTACTCTTCCCTGACACTTGGTAAGTGCTCAAGGGCAGTTAGTTGTTATTTATGGGGCAAATTAAAGATAAAAATGTATATATTAATAATGTTTTTACAAATAAATTTATTGGTGTTTGTTTTGCAATTGGTCTGATGAGCAAATCTATTTACAGATCCCTTTCCTGGGGTTTCTGGGTCATTACTTTGCACTGTGGTTTATGAATAGGTCAGAATGTGATTTTTTTTAAAAACTAGCCTGAGTTGTGACACAGCCTGACCCAGAAAGACGTATGACTTGTAATAATGGAACCAGCCTAAATTCACGTGGAAGAGGTCTGGCCAGATCATCAATCTCCATCTGGATCCTTGTCTTAGACGCCGAACAAACTCAGCATGGTCCTTTTTGTCTCTCAGCCCCACTTGCCTCATTAGGGCTGACTGCTTACCCTGTCTACTGAACTGGGGCCGACAAGAACATTTCTTACTTTATATGACATTTCAGTCACCCACAATAGACACCGCTTCTGAATATGAGGAACATCATGAAAAACATCACCAAAAAAATGTTTTTATATGTTCCCCCTGGATTTCTATGGTCCCTTTCTTTCAGGGAGTATAGATCACTTTCTAGTATCCGTATATATCTGTGCACCAGGCAAGAAGAGATGTGATTTCTTCTTTTTGGTAACTGCAAATGCTGCATAAAGCAGACTCACACCTCATCACATTGCTGCAGAATGACATTGTTCAAACTATTTTCTGAGGCCATGATTCTTGGTCTTCTTTTCACGAATCTTCCAAGTTCATCTTCCTCTCCTTACTGGTGCTTTTACCTCAAGGATTCAAGTATTCAGAGTTCATTTAGAGTTAGCAAAAGGACCAAATGTTTTTAACTGGGAATCCCATTTCTAAGCCTCATATTAATTCCACAGTTGGTAGAACTCTTCCCCACAGGCATGCATTAAAGGGAATCTTTATATGATAATCACGGCACCACCATGGTCATTACTGTGGCTATTGGTCAAGAAAGTAGAAAAGGAAAAGTGCAGAGGTATTAGACATTGGATGGGGCCAGAGTCCTGATGCAGTGAGCGTCTTCGGGGAGAGTCAGACAACCATGTCCACATGAACAATCCAGAACAGGTCACTGGAGCTGGTGAGCTGCCCCTGAACTCCTGTGAACAAAGAAAGGACTCTTGCAGAATTCTGGCCCTGGCCTGGGAGTCAGGAAACCAGAATCTTCACCTAAGATGTTCCCCTAACAAGCAGGGTGACTTTGAGGAACTCGCAAAGCTGGATCTTGGATGCCTAATCCAGATTATAAGGAATTTAGGCTAGACCGGTGGTTTTCTACATGGGTTCCTCTACCAAGTAGAAGTGCCTTCAGGCCACTGTGGGAATAGGCATAGGGACCCAAGCTGATGGGGCCCAGGACTGCCATGTTTGTGGCAGTGCAGTTTCCCTTTCATCTGCTTCCTATATTGGGATACGACTTAAGATTTTGTCTAAAAAAAGAGTTCTGTTGTCGGTAATAAAGCAAAGTAAAACAAAAAAGAAAATGAAGGAATGAATGGTCTCAAATCTGCCTTTCGTTGTCACTAGTCAATGATTAAATGATAAGAAAATGATATGGTTTGTAAATTTACTCTCTGTCAATACCCTTCAGCCAAAGCCTATCAGGAACACTCCATCATTGAAACTGGGTTTATTATTCATTGCAGCAAGGAAGAGAGTTCTCCAGGAGGAACCACAAAGAGGGTGTTAGAAGGAGCCTAACACAGGACTGGGGCTTTGGTTAGATCATTGGTGGGGAGAAGTTCTAAGGAAGTGGGAGCTTGGTTTAGATTGGATGCTGCCAGAATGTGGGGAGAATCCTATTATTTGGTATGTTAATCTTTTCCATGGTGAGGGCACACTAGAGCAAGGATAAAACTGTAATTGATAAAGAAACAGCAGTCACTCATTTTAGCTGAGAGGGGGGATGTTTGGTATTTTATGGGTTGCACATGGCCTTGCTTTGTCTCACTCCATCATGGTCTCAGAGTGACCTTGGTTGGTCCTGGTTGCTCTGTGAGCTTGTTTATGTGAGCAGGAGAACAACAGGGCCTGCAATAACACTGAGGTCCAGCTAGGAGTATAAGGCTCCCAGATGTCAGGGACTGCTTTTCATTTCTTTATTTTTTACTTCCGTAAAACAATGCATTTTAACTTGGGGCAGAACCTTATATCAGCACCTTTCCACCCGAGAGTCCCTTGATACAATTAGATGCTTCTCTGAACAACCTGCACAGGATACTCTGTGAAACAATTATATGAAAAATCATCCTCAAAGTGTCTTCTGTACCAGACACTTTTCCCTTTTCTTACCTACCACAACTCTCCCCCACCCAGAGATGGCTGATGTGATGCTGAGTTCCTGCCTGCTTTGTGCCTCCAATCCTTGGGAAATTCTGGGAGATGCTAAATAAATATGAACAAAGAACAAAAGGGGAGAAAAATAAAAATGAGATGGAAAAATATATGGAATTTTTCATAAATGTTGCTCATTATTCCAACAAGCCAATCAGAGCAAATACCGCCTGATTCTTGTAATTAGTTAGTGACAGGGCGGTGGCCATATTAGCATCAAGGTAGACTTCCTTGTAAAGAGAAAATTTGGAAGGTATGTGTGTCCTCTTGAAGGAAGATGGAAATGAAATGAAAAATGTTTAATAAACAGTTTATTTTGGGGGGTGAAATAGACAAGAGGATATGAAAGTAAATTGCATTTGAGCTTTTGGTACCTAGATATAGAAAACTGGTGAATATCAATTAAAAGCCACTCTCACATACATACATAGACAAACATACATGTTTGACTTTTTTTTTTTTAACATTATATATGATTTCCTGGCAGGAAAAGGGTTACTTAGTGGACTAAGTGATGAGATGAGAAGGAAATATGCAATGAGAACATTTGGCTTTCCTCATTTTTGAGCAGGACTACATTATTTATCTTTTTTATCTTTTTGTTTTGTTTTGTTTTTGAGACGGAGTTTCGCTCTTGTTGCCCAGGCTGGAGTACAATGGGCCATCTTGACTCACTGCAACCTCCGCCTCCCGGGTTCAAGCAATTCTCCTGCCTCAGTCTCCCAAGTAGCTGGGATTACAGGTATGTGCCACCACGCCCAGCTAATTTTGTATTTTTAGTAGAGATGGGACTTTTCCATGTTGGCCAGGCTGGTCTTGAACTCCTGACCTCAGTGATCCACCCACCTTGGCCTCCCAAAGTGCTGGGATTACAGGCACGAGCCACCGTGCCCAGCCCATTATTTATCTTAAGATGAGAATGGCAATGATCAGAGGAAGGAACCAAAAGATTCTCATTCAATTGGTCCTGGTTGCTCTGTGAGCTTGTTTCAAACCCGACAATTGATGAGGAATATGATCTTGGGCGTGTCACTTAGCCTCTGTGAGACTCCAGTTTCCTACATTCTCTAATGGAAGACCTGAACGAGCTCTTTAAAACTCCTTCCGGCTTAAATTTGCTAAATTTACATGATCCACACCCTCTCTTCATCAGAAATAGGCTCCCTCTTCCATGGTCAGCTGATCCCTCAGATATGAGATTTATAGTTGAGACTCCAAGGTGAGTGTAGTGCACGTTTTCTGGTTTAGTCCTTTTGCATCCATGCACACTATGTTCTATCATCTTTATTTAAAACCTTCCATTTTTGTTGATAATCCATCTCCCTCCCCATTCACAGTCCATGTGGTTTGGATGAGTGTGTCGTCCTCCCACAAACCAATCAGAATTGTTCCATAGTTTAGCCACCATGTTTGATTTGTCAATATGGATACCTAGCAAGTTTATTCAAGCAAAGTGAACCCTCCAACTTTTCAGGATAACATTTCTGGAGGTTAAGAAGACTTGAACCGGCCGGGCGCGGTGGCTCAAGCCTGTAATCCCAGCACTTTGGGAGGCCGAGACAGGCAGATCACGAGGTCAGGAGATCGAGACCATCCTGGTTAACATGGTGAAACCCCGTCTCTACTAAAAAAAAAATACAAAAAACTAGCCGGGCGAGGTGGCGGACGCCTGTAGTCCCAGCTACTCGGGAGGCTGAGGCAGGAGAATGGCGTGAACCCGGGAGGTGGAGCTTGCAGTGAGCTGAGATCCGGCCACTGCACTCCAGCCTGGGTGACAGCGCAAGACTCCGTCTCAAAAAAAAAAAAAAAAAAAAAAAAGAAGACTTGAACCTGGAGGGTATGAGTCTGGTCATTTCTAGATGTAATTACCAATTTATAAGAAATATGAGGGAAAAAATAACATATCATGTACTTTAGTGATGCAATTAGCAACTGTTGAACTCCATAGAAAAAATGATCCAGTTTCCTCAAAAGAAGAAAATGGTGAGGGGGAGGTAGGGAGGTGGGCTAGGTAGAAAGAGATCTAGAAAACCTGTTAACCAATCACAGTGTATAGAACTTATTTGGATACTAATTCAAATACAGTCATGTGCTGCTTAACAGGAATATGTTCTGAGAAATGAATTGTTAGGAGATTTTGTCACTGTGCAAACATCATTGAGTGTACTTACACAAACCTAGATGGGATAGCCTACAATGCACCTAGGCTAGATGGTATGGCCTATTATTGCTCCTAGACTGCAAATCTGCACAGTGTATTACTGTACTGAGTACTGTAGGAAATTTTAACATGATGGTAAATCAAAATATGGTATTATAATCTTATAGTACCACCCATCATATATGTGATCCTTCATCAGCTGAAACATCGTTATATGGCACATGACTGTTTATAACACAATCAAAGAAATGTAAGCTGACAAGGTATTTGACAATATTAAAGAATTGTTGTTAATTTTTTTAGATGTGACAATGATATTGCAGGTTTTTTAAAAAAGAGTCTCAATCCTTTAGAAAGACAAAATGGAATCTCTATAGATGAGATAGCATCTGGGACTTGCTTTAAAATAATTGCTCTGTTGGGAGGGAATAAATGAAACAAGATTGGCTAGGTGTTGATAATTGCTGAAGCTGGTGATGGAAACACTGGATTCATAACATCATTCTCCCTACTTTTAGATATACTTGAAATTTGGGGCCAGGCATGGTGGCTCACACCTGTAATCCCAGCATTTTGGGAGGCCGAGGCAGGCAGATCACCTGAGGTCAGGAGTTCAAGACCAGCCTAGCCACCATGGTGAAACCTCATCCTTACTAAAAATACAACAATTAGCCAGGCATGGTGGCTGATGCCTGTAATCCTGGTTATTCAAGAGGCTGAGGCAGGAGAATAGCTTGAACCCAGGAGGCGGACATTGCAGTGAGCAAAGATCACACCATTGCACTCTAGCCTGGGTGACAGAGCAAGACCCCATCTCAAAGAAGAAGAAATCTGGACTGTAATTTTTCAAATTTAAAATAAACGTACATACTCTTTTATACAATAATTTCACTTTTGAGAAATGATACAAATTATAGACAAATTTTCCTTTTAAAATTATTTGTAATAGAAAGAAACTAAGTTTGTCTTTCTATTTAGATTGTAGTAATTCCTTTCATTATAATATATACCCTTTGATTATGCCAAGGAGCAATTTTTAAAGACATGAAAATGTGCTTATTCTTTATTAACTAAAATATATATCAAGATTATAATGTCTCAAATAAGTGAAATATATATTACATAAAAGACTGGATTTATTTCTAAATAAGGCCGTGATTATTATTAAAGGGCATGTATAATTATGGTTAAGATTGCAGGTTCTAGAGTGAATTGGAGCCTCAGCCCAGCCATGCAACAGCTATGATCTCAGGCAAAGTACTTTGCCTCGGTTTTCTAAACTCCCCAATGGGGATAACGATGGTATTTACAAAGCATCTACCTAATAAGTGCTTAATAAGTCTTGGCTATTATTACCATTCTCAGTATCAAGCATATAATAAATGCTGAGCATTGGTTGCCTGAAAATTGATTATTGGTATGGATCGTACTGTCAACTTGAAATAAAAGCACGTAGAGGTGAGTCTCCAAGCAAAAAGGATTTATTTAGGAATGACCAAAGAAATAGGATTACAATTTTGGACAGATACAGAAACCAGGGTGGTCTCTGGCATGTCCAGAAAACAAAGGAAAGTTAGAGTTTTACTGGGGAGAGAGGAAGGTATACAAGTTGTTTTGAAAGAAAGCTCGTTGGTGTTGGCGTCATCTAACAAGAGCTGGCAAATTCTTATTGACAAGTGTCAGTAGTTGCTAGGTCGGACTTGTAATCTTGGAGTTATGGTTAAGCCCTTGTAGTTTTGAACTGGGCTAGTGAGACAGTTTTTGAAACAAGCAGGGGTTCTTGTATAAGTGGCTAGCTGTCTTTGTGCTGCTAATTTGCCTTGAGTGACTCATGTAGTAAGCTGCAGTTTGAAAACATTTCGTGGCCGGGCGCGGTGGCTCACGCCTGTAATCCCAGCGCTTTGGGAGGCCGAGGCGGGCGGATCACAAGGTCAGGAGATCGAGACCACGGTGAAACCCCGTCTCTACTAAAAATACAAAAAATTAGCCGGGCGCGGTTGTGGGCGCCTGTAGTCCCAGCTACTCGGGAGGCTGAGGCAGGAGAATGGCGTGAACCCGGGAGGCGGAGCTTGCAGTGAGCCGAGATTGCGCCACTGCACTCCAGCCTGGGCGACAGAGCGAGACTCCGTCTCAAAAAAAAAAAAAAAAAAAAAAGAAAACATTTCGTGTGATACTTCCCATTATCAGGAAAATTGTACAAGATAGCCCTCCATGGCCTTCCCCAGCTCCATTTGCTAGGCTTTGACACAAGGGACTCCATTTTTGTTATGACAACTTTCACACCACAACTGACCGTTGAACAACATGGGGGCTAAGAGGCTGACCCTCTGCGCACTAGAAAATCCATGTATAACTTTTAACTCACCAAAAACTTAACTAATAGCCTACTGTTGACCAAAGCCTTACCAGTAACACAACCAGTCAGTTAACCACATATTTTGTACTTCACGTGTGTTATCTACTGAATTCTTGACAATAAGCTAGAGAAAATAAAATGTTATTGAGACAATCATACAGAAAAGAAAGTCTATGTCCTATTCGTTAAGTAGAAGTGGATCATCCTCAAGGGCTTCATCCTTGTTGTCTTCACCTTGAGTCAGCTGAGCAGGAAGGGGAGGGAGAGGAGGGGCTGGTCTTGCTCTCTCATGGATAACAGAGGTGGAAGAAAATTCACATCTAAGTGGACCCGCACTGTTCAAACTCATGTCAAGGGTATTTATAATTTTCCAAAGGGCTGTTGCCACCTTATTGCATTTTATTTTAATGACAAGAGTCAGATGATAACTCTTCACAAAATGAAGATGAAAATTTAGCTACAGAGAAGTCGGCCAGACTTTCCCAAGTGACCTTGGTCATCTGCTGGTGATTCGGAATCTCCCTACCTCAGCCCCCTGGCTTCGCTCGGCCAAGACTCCTTTTCCACCGGCAATAAACAGCACCATGTGGCTGACTGTTCACCGCTGTCCATCAGACCCAGACATTATTTTTAATCCCTCTGCTCTAACAGATAATGGTTCCAAATTCCAGGACTGGAGCGATAAGAGCTCCCCTGCTAAGCACTCAGAAGCCAGATGCCATTTAACGTGCCTAGGGCCGCCGATAACTGATAGTACTCCACTACTCCAGCTAAATTTAATTTCTCCTGCTTCTGCTCGCCTTGTCTGGGCACCTTCAGAAGGGTGTTGCCCTGACAGCCGTCTTGATTCTGATGAGCTTTGTCTGCACCCGATTAGCATTCTATTTCTATGCAAATAAGCACTTGCCTTTGTGGCTCCTGGATTAATGGACACTGTGAATTGGAGCCCTGGTCTTCAGAATCCAGAGAGCTGTGGAATATAAGGGGTGGATGGGACTTTACAGAATCAGAAGCCAAACGTCTTCATTTTAAAGATGAGGAAAGTGGGGCTGAGAGTGACCTAGTGGGTTTCCCAGATGCATATTGCTAGTGAGTGCAGTCAGTCCCAAAATTTGGATCATCATAGCCCATATTTTTATCTCTATGCTATAAACCCCAGTTCAGCTGAAAAAAGTCACAGATTTCTGATAACCATCAATTATTCACTGTGTGTGTGTGAGAGAGAGAGAGAGAGAGAGAAAGGGAGGGGGAGAGGAAGGGAGAGAGATGCAAAAACAGAGGTAGCAGTGCGTTTCTCCAAACTGTAGGACTCAATCCTTTAAAGGGAGTGCTCAGTTAATAAGTTTTTAAAAACTTCTATTTTTAAAATAAAAGTTATATTTAGTTAATGTATATGTTTAAATTATTGACCATTTTTATTTGCTGAACAGTTTCATTCAGCTGATACTAAGAGTACAAACACATACTATGAGATGAATGAACAATAAATATTTTAATGTAAAAGGAAAGGGAAGGCAGGGGAGAAGCTACAAGTCAAAGGGGAAGATAAAAGAAGGGCATCTCATTTGAAGATGAAACAGAAGGGAACAACGATGGCTTAGTAAAAAAGTAAATTATTATAACTGACATCCACCTCCCATAAATAACGGCAAATCAGGCATAGTCATAGTCCTCACCTCCATCTACCAGGGCAGATGCGCAGGGTCAAAACAGGGCACAGAGAGGACAAAAGTGCCCATGCTCTCCTAGACAGAAGGAGATTGAGGAGCTCTGCAGCTGCAAGGATCCTGATGCCACCCAACACTGAGGGACACACAAGGATCATAATGCCACTAAACACTGAGGGACAGGCAAATCCTAATGCCACCCAACACTGAGGGACATACAAGGATCCTAATGCCACTCAACACTGAGGGACACACAGGATCATAATGTCACTCAACACTGAGGGACATACAAGGATCATAATGCCACCCAACACTAAGGGACACGCAAGGATCATAATGCCACCCAACACTGAGGGACATGCAAGGATCCTGATGCCACCCAACACTGAGGGACACGCAAAGATCATAATGTCACTCAACACTGAGGGACATGCATATCATAATGCCACTCAACACTGAGGGACACGCAAGGATCCTGATGCCACCCAACACTGAGGGACATGCAAGGATCATAATGTCACTCAACACTGAGGGACATGCATATCATAATGCCACTCAACACTGAGGGACACGCAAGGATCCTGATGCCACGCAACACTGAGGGACATGCAAAGATCCTAATGCCACTCAACACTGAGGGACACGCAAGAATCATAATGCCACCCAACACTGAGGGACACACAAGGATCCTAATGCCACTCAACACTGAGGGACACACAAGGATCCTAATGCCACCCAACACTGAGGGACACGCAAATCATAATGTCACTCAATACTCAGGGACAAACCGGTGTTGCCCGTACACAGGACTTCTGGAAGGAAACAGTCTTTTGAGGCATAGCTGATAAATATTGGACTGGGCCTGACAGTGTCCGGCAGAAAACTGATTGTAGCACTGAGAATATCTGCAAATGCTTGGGAGTAATTTTGGTGATCATGACAACATGCCTGGGAGAGAAATTCCAACGCAAGGCACTAGTTTTAGATGGCAGGAAGGCTTTAGTGGGCGAGAAAGCCACAAAAGGTTGCAATGGATGTAAAATGGGCCTGCAGGGACAGTTCAGAGGGGCCCAGCAAGACCCCGCTGGATTCACACATGCAGTTTGCAGAGCTGTGACCCCTGTGGGCACCCAGGTCCATACACTGATATGCTTGGGAACTGATCAATGTTTTCTGTGTCAGAATGAGGAGAGGGAAGTCGTGTGCGCAAAGGAAAGAAAGGAGGCTGAGCCTGAGACAACCTGGCAGCTGTCCTCCCCCTTCCTCCCTGCCCCACCCCATCCCACCCAGACCAGATTTGAGTCCTAGAAAGAAGTCACGTAAGAACATGAAGTAGCAATGTTAAAGACTGGGCAGCTGTGGTGGCGGGAGAGGGGGTCTCCTTCTACAGAAGGCAATGAAGGCACCTTTCTAATCACTTTACATACATGCTATCACTCAATTTTCATGACATAATAATAGTAGGTACTTTTATTATCCATATTTTACAGATATGGAAACCAAGGCACAGAGAAGGTAAGTAGTTCTCCCAAAGACACAGAGTAAGAGGTGGAACCAAGATTCTAGGAGAGATGGTCAACTCAAACACTAAGCAATGCTGCCTCGGCCACACAGGCGACCATGCTCCTGGTGCCTGGGTAACACAGGAGCCCCTCATCCCTTTCGAAACCACTCTTCCCAGAAATTTCAGAGGATTCTTGGCATCATTAGGACCCTGAAAGCAAGCAGCTTTCAGGATGTGGAGTGGAGGAGGATCTCACAGAGGCCTTGGGGCAGGGACGGCAGTGGCCGCTTGGCCAGGAGCATGGAGCAAACAGGGCAGTCAGGCTTGCTCCTGGTGAGAAGGTGCCGCCCACTCAGACACACCACACACCCAGGGCCATATCCAAATTGATGGCCCATCAGAAATTAGGAAGCCATCCACTGGAAAGATATTTTCCCCAGCAACAAGTACGTCAATATGTGCTATGTGTTGAACGGAAGGACCAAGCTCCCACCAGAGGATCCAAGGAATGGGATTGGTTTACTCCTGGCCTCACCATCTCCCTTAAAAATGCCAGTCGATGGGACTCACTCGTGCTCCAAGCTCTCGAAGGAGATAGTCAGAAAAAAGAGAAAGAGAACCCCCGTAATGTTCTGCCTTCATTCTTCCTCTATGCCCAGACATTACCCTGACCAGTTCTCTTCTCACCTTATATCAATATCCTTAATACCTCAAATGATGGGCATTTAAGGGAAGGAATTAACCAAGCTAACCTAGTCAAATGACCACCAACTTCACTGAGCCCCAGTGACTTAGGAACACTCTCTGGGCTACCAAGGTAGAGTGAAAACTGGGCACTTGGTGGAATGGGAGATCTAAAATGTGAAATGGTAGATTGCGTGCACCATTAAAAACAAGGAAGCTGGACATGGTGACAAGTGCCTGTAGTCCCAGCTCCTTGGGAGGCCGAGGAAGGAGAATCACATGAGCCTAGAAGTTTGAGGCCAGCCTAAGCAACATAGATGGTTTCCCTTTTAAAAACAAAAGGAGAGGAAGCCAACCAGATCACTATTACTTCTACTGGAGTCTGGGTTTCTCACCAGGCATGTCCAATGTCCTTCATTTTGGCCATCAGCAGATTATGGAGTCTGTTTTGGCAGAGGGAGCTGGTCAGAGGTGCCACCCAGGGAGAACTTAGCTCTGCCCCTCCCTCAAGACCCAGGTGAGGATGTCTTCTGAATCTTCCCACAATCAGGAGAGAGGAGTTCCCCCAATGCAGCCTGCTTTGTGTCCGCAAAGAAAACCAGCGCATTATTATTCCTCTGTCATCCTACAAGTTGCTGAGCCTTGAAAGCTCCAACAGAGGCAGCTGCTGGAACGTGGCTGCGGGGGCAGTGCCACATCTAATTGCTTCACACGTGGCTGCCAGTTTATGGGTCCTTCGCTCTGCGTTTAACCCTGTAGCTGCTGATGGACTTTCGCTGTTGGAAAATATGCCCCGGTCCTCTGCACACTGTTTTATAACTGATGGGGGAAGATGCTCTCTCATTTGGTAAATTGTATCTGGCCTTTCCAGCTCAGTGGTCATTAATGTTTGTTCTCATCCAATGGGCAGATTCAAAGAAATACAGCTCTCATTAGCTCCCGCTCAATTAAGAAAAATGCTCCTCTGCCCCCATGACTCAAACACAGCTTCCTAGCTGGAGCTGTTTGAGTTCCACAGCTGGAGAGACTGGGGAGGTCATCCAAGCCATCTCTGATGCTTCAGCCCCCAGCCCCAGCAACATCCAGACTACGAATCCCCTCCAGCACCTCCTGCCTCATTCATTCCACACCTGCCTCCTAATGAGCGAGGACTACAATAAGTGACCCTGCTGAGTGCTTGCTGTGTACCAGGTGCTGTCCTAAACGATGGGCATGGCTTAGCTCACGCAGGCATGCTTACAAATCTATGACATCCAGGGTCACAAGAATGCTCTGGAGCGGAGTTCAAGTTCTACTCCTGACACCTATGTATGAGCTGAGTGAACATGGGCAAGTCACAAAGAGGAAACCCACATTTTTATATTTAAACCAGGTCCAGGGAGTAATAAGGTGAATCTCTGCGGTCAGTGCCTCTATGGACAAGTTGCCTTCACTTTGTTCTCTTTCCTCAGACTATTCACAGGCAGCTGACTTCCAAATCCTTGTGATCAGCCACCAGGGCCATGAGGGAAAAGGAGAGAATGAATCAGCCAAAATCCCGTCACTATCCTTGGAAAAAATGCCATGTGATGTTGTGTTCTAAAATTTGAAAGTTGGAGCTGAAAATAATCAGTGGTAGGTGTGTAAATTGGCATGGCCTCTATGGAGAACAATTTGCTAATATGTCAGAACTTCAAATGAACATCCCCTTTGACCTGGCAATCCTACTTCTAGGAATATATCCTAAAAAATGGGCCGGGCACGGTGGCTCAAGCCTGTAATCCCAGCACTTTGGGAGGCCGAGACGGGCGGATCACGAGGTCAGGAGATCGAGACCATCCTGGCTAACACGGTGAAACCCCGTCTCTACTAAAAAATACAAAAAACTATCCGGGCGTGTTGGCGGGCGCCTGTAGTCCCAGCTACTCGGGAGGCTGAGGCAGGAGAATGGCGTGAACCCGGGAGGCGGAGCTTGCAGTGAGCTGAGATCCGGCCACTGCACTCCAGCCTGGGCGGCAGAGCGAGACTCCGTCTCAAAAAAAAATAAAAAAATAAAAAAATAAATAAAAATAAATGGGGTTGGTGGGGGAAAGTGTGTGTTCAAGGATATTTATGTCCGTATTGTCTTACTAGCATAAGCCTGCAACAATCTAGACGAGGATTGACTAAATAAATTACGGTATATTTGCACAATGCAATATTACAAGGCCATAAAAAATAAGGCAGCTTTAACAAGATTCAAGTGGAACAATCTTCAAAATATTTTAAGTGAAAAAAATATCAAGATTTTATTGTACATTTTTTAAGTATTTATACTCGGTTGTTTATATATCATAGAATATCTCTAAAACAAAATCAACAATCTGATCATAGTTGCTGCCTCTGGGGAAACACTTTAGGTGGCTTGAAGTCAGGAGTGAGAGAGATAATTACTTTCACCGTATACCCTTTTGAATCTTGAATTTATGTCATAGGAATGAACTACATATTCAGGAAGTAAACCGTAC
The DNA here is from genome assembly GCF_024542745.1 of Macaca thibetana thibetana. Classification (NCBI taxonomy): domain Eukaryota; kingdom Metazoa; phylum Chordata; class Mammalia; order Primates; family Cercopithecidae; genus Macaca; species Macaca thibetana. The sequence continues at coordinate 160,052,840 of NC_065583.1, read as the reverse complement.
GTAATTAGAATATTAAAAATATTGATGTTTAAATAGATAAAATGCTTATTATTTATTTATTTAGCTTATATTTTTAAAGGGGGAAAGGGACCAGGCATGGTAGCTCACACATGTAATCCCAGTGCAATGGGAGGCTGAGGCAGGAGGATTGCTTGAGGCCAGGAGTTCAAGTCCAGCCTGAGCAACATAGAGAGACTCTCTCTCTAAAAAAAAAAAAAAGAAAATAGCCAGGCATGATGATGCAGACCTGCAGTCCCAGCTACTGGGGAGGCTGAGGAGGGAGGATCACTTGATCCCAGGGGGTTGGGTCTGCAGTGAGCAGTGATCTCACCACTGCACTGCAGCCTGGGTGACAGAGCAAAATCTATCTCTTAAAAAAAGTAATAATAATTAAAGGGCCGGGCATGGTGGCTCACACCAGTAATCCCAGCACTTTGGGAGGCCGAGATGGGTGGATCACCTGAGGTCAGCAGTTTGAGACCAGCCTCACCAACATGGTGAAACCTCATCTCTACTAAAAACACAAAAAAATCAGCCGGGCATGGTGGTGCACACCTGTAATCCCAGCTACACAGGAGGCTGAGGCAGGAAAATCACTTGAACTCAGGAAGCAAAGGTTGCAGTGAGCTGGGATTATGCCACTGCACTCCATCTCAAAAAAAAAAAAAAAAAAAGTTGAAAATCATAAATCTCCAGAGAACAATGAAAAAAATAATAAGGCAAATATGCAGAGAAATAAGCTGGCATTTTTAAGGGACATGGTGAGGCCAGGACTAAATCAATCCCATTCCTTGGATCCTCTGGTGGGAGTTCGGTCCTTCTGTTCAACACACAACACATACTCATGTACCTGTTGCTGGGAAAAAGGTCTTTCTAGTCGATGGCTTCCAATTTCTGACGAGCCATCAATTTTGATACTTTGGGAGCAGCTAAAGACCTGTTCTCAGGCTTCTTTGAGTATTTTTATGTCTCCTAACCAGCTTTCCCCCATGAAGCCTCTCCCCATCTGTGATAATTTTTTATGCACCAGTTTGTCTGGGCTATGGTGCCCAGATGCATGGTCAAATATCAGTCTAGTTGTTGCTGTGAAGGCAGTGTGTAGATGAGATAAACATTTGCATCAGTAGACTTTAAGGAAAGCTAATGTACCCTCCCTAATGGGGGTGGCCTCATCCAGTCAGTTGAAGGACTTAGGAGAAAAAGCCTGAGATCCTCCAAGAAAGAGGAAATTCTGCCTCTGCACAGGCTTCAGACTATAGACTGCAGCATCAACTCTTTCCTGGGTCTCCAGCCTGCTGACCTGCCCTGCAGTTGTTAGACTTGCCAGTCCCACACTTGCATAAGCCAATTTCTAAAAATAAATCTCAAGAGAGAAAGAGGAAGACAGAGAGCAAGAAAGAGTGAAAGAGAGAGAGAAAAGACATACTGTTGATTCAATTTCTCTGAGAACCCTGACTAAAACACCACTCAGAGGAATGGCTCCCCACCATCACTCATCCCACTTCCCACATCATACTTGGTGAAGCCTCTGCTATTCTCTTACCTACCGAAGTGCATATGTCCAATCCTGCGGCCTAGGCTGGAAGGTCCCTGTGAGCCGGTGCTATGTCTCCATCATCAGTGCATTTCTAACATTCAATGGAGTACCTGCAAGTGCTTGATAAGGATGTGTTGTCGAATGAGGCTACCCGTTTAGTGACAGTGCTCCCGATGCTGAATGCTTAGGTTTGACTCATCTATAGGTTCATATCCAAATCAGCACATCAATTAGGAAGAACATGAAGGAAAAGGAAAAGAAAACAACCCTTACCAGTTGTTTGCAATTACCAGGACCCTTTGTTTTCCTTGTTGTTTCTTACACAGCTACCTGAAGACCTGCCAAAGGCAATTTACTGTTCAGGATTAATCGAACAGGCCGCCACAGTCAAGATGCCACAATGTTGGACTTAGCCTACACTGTATCCAAAATTAAAAGCAAGAATTCCCTTTTGAAATAAGATATATACAAATAGAAAAAAAATTTTAAAAACTTATCTGTGATCATCACCCTTCCTTGTACTCCAAATGCGTGCTGAATTTTAATGTCCATTTTAAAGAGGAAATTATGACCCTCAACCCCAAGATCAAAGTATCATTTCTGAAAATCAGATTGAATCTTAGATTAGAAACTGCTGCAGACATCTTCCACAAAAGTTTTTTTAAATCATTTGTCATAGTTTTAAAAGATTACAAGATGAATTCATCTTTGATTAGTCAATCTGAATCCTCAAGTGAATAAAGAACCAATTGGCTTAGTTTTCTGATCAATAAGATGATTTTCAGTGAGCACCCAACACCAACAATCTTGTCCCATAGGAAAAATGATTTATAAGCATGTCAAATGGAGATTTTATTTTATCCTGCCTTCAGCTGTCAACGAAAGACTTAGCAGCTCTCCCCAGGGAGCAAGGAGGCGAAACAGTAGGAGGCCTTCAGAGGTCAACCTTGAAAGCAGGAAACACTCAGCTTTGACCTGGTCTATTGAAATCAATATGGCATGGCATAGAGAAAGGAACCAGATGGCAGAGTACACTTACATCAATATTTTTCTTTATTACAGAATTCACATTAAATTTTGTTAAAGGAAAAGTGGATTCAATTGACCATGAGAGATACAAAAGGCATATGCCATGAATCATATCTTAAATGAATTTTAATCATCACTATAGGATTTGCAGTAGAGGCTTATTTTTCTTTGAACAAACTTATCTTTTTATTTCTATTCTTTGTTATATAGAAAAATACAGTATAAGGCATTAAAAAAGAGAAACATAACCTGTATTCCCACCATCAGATGATGCCATCATTAACACTGTAGCATATTTGATCACAATAGTTTCTTTATGCATTTTATATCATTGTGAACTCTGCTTTTTCCACTTACACTAGAGTAAAACAATTTTCTGTTATTACCTTTCTCTTTCTAATAGGAGTTCCTATTATCATCATTTTGGGAGGTTAAGGCTTTTCTAAACCCCAGAGCTCATAAGCAATGGAGCTGAGACTCTAACCCTAACCTACCTACCTCCAAAGACCATACCCTTCCACTATGTCAAACTACCTTAAAAATAGTTATTCTTTTGGGAGGCCGAGACGGGCGGATCACGAGGTCAGGAGATCGAGACCATCCTGGCTAACACGGTGAAATCCTGTCTCTACCAAAAAAATACAAAAGACTAGCCGGGCAAGGTGGCGGGTGCCTGTAGTCCCAGCTACTCGGGAGGCTGAGGCAGGAGAATGGTGTGAACCCAGGAGGCGGAGCTTGCAGTGAGCTGAGATCCGGCCACTGCACTCCAGCCTGGGAGACAAAGCAAGACTCCGTCTCAAAAAAAAAAAAAAAATAGTTATTGCTTTTGGCTCAGTAAGTCACCTTTTGGGGAATCTGTATGGAATCTGAAATGTACGAGATGAGTCTGGGACATCTTGAAATGCAAGAAAGCAAGAAGCTACTAAAGACTAAATAGGTCACGTCAAAAGGAAACCAACTTGAAAAACGATCCCAAAATGACACAATGCGACTACCCAAAAGAATCATAATCACTCTCAGTTAAATCATTAAACATAAAAATCAATGAGTTCATAATGATACTTTTTAAAAACTTACTTATAAGAGCACCAACTCATTACTCTGAAAATTGATAAATACATAGAAAGAATCAAGAATTTATCCTGTCTTTCTTGTACGAACTGTAACTCAGGGCAGCCAAATACTTGATAAGGATAAGTCTTTATAGAAGAATTATGGGTAACTAATGCAGAAGGAAGGACAGATTAAGAAAATTGTCATTTCAATCCATCATGAAACCCTGGATCTGGCAATGGTCATCAGTGAATGTTAAAATCACAGGTGAAATACTTACGGGCAACTTTTAGAGGATGGAGCATCGTGACATCACCAGTACTGATTCCTGGCATTATCAAAAGTGGAGCAAACGGACGTCACCAGTTCATGGTCTGATTCCACAGGAAGTACATAGCATCAGAAATATTATAATCTAAAAAGCATTTTAACCTTAATCAATTTAAGACTCAAACCTAACTATCAGTTTATAGGAAATAGAAAAAACAGAGGAACAAGTTAAAAACATCACAGAGAAACAATTATGCAAATCTAGAATGTAGATCTAAAGGATAATCTGATTTTTCTAACAAATTCAATGGCATGAAAACAATTGAGGAGCAAGGAGGAGGGACGATGTAGACTGAAATAGCTAAGAGATATTATTATTAATATTATTCGAATAGGCCAACCGTAAAAGAACAACTTTAAGACAATTAAAGACATTTGAATATGAATTGGTATTAGAATATTTGGGGTATTTTTGTTATTTGTTTGGTATGATAATACCTAGGTGGTTATTTTTTTAAGTCTTGCTGCTTAAATGCATATAAAGAATTTACAAAGAAAATAATATGATATCTAGTATTTGCTTCAAATATTCCAGGGAAAAAAAGTGTGTGTGTGTGTGTGTGTGTGTGTGTGTGTGTGTGTTGTATGTGTGGTGGGAAGGAGAGAGGAGGCGGAGATGAGTAGATGAAACAAGAGTTGCAAATTGTTGACAGCTGTTGAAGCTGAGAGATGAGTCCATGAAGGTTCATTATCCTATTCTCTCTACTTTCTGTATGTTTGGAACATTCCATAATAATAATAATAATAATAATAACCCTAAAAAGTGATGCATATGAGTACATCAAAACCTATAGAAAAGAAATTCCATATATGCCAGGACTAGAAAGATATGGAAGAAATAACTATAAAAAGATCTGTGAGAAAATCCTACTACATATATTATGTGCTGATTTCTGATCTGCATTTGAAATGGAATCACTCCAGTATTATCTGATTAGTTTTGAAATTGGTGATTAAAATAAAAGACTGATCATCTTCTACATTTTTTGGCACCTTACACCATCACCAATTTAAGTGTTAATAGAAGGAGCATGAAAACTATCAATCTAAGAAATTCAGAATGAAGAGGTCTGTGATATGCTCAGTGAACTTCTTTGTTGTGGCAATGAAATAATTTGAAGATGGAAAGAGAACATAAATTCTGCAGAACAATTTTCTGTGTTCCTCTTTAAACAGGTTAAGGTGCTGATTTGGTTTTTTGAAAACCTGAAGCTTTGGATCACAAAACAAAGCAAAATTAATTGTGAGTGAAGGGAAGAAAAGATCACTTGTAGTGACACTTCTTTTCCAGGGATACGGTTAAGCAAACTAATAGCGTTCAGAGGGTAAAAATAAGTCCATTCACTAATGCCCACACACATTCCATATAATGACAGATGGAGACCTAATTTTAAAAACATACTACATTGTAAAAATACTTTGGAAACATCTAAACAGTGGCTTAAAACTTGATTAAAAATAAATGATTGAAACGCCAAAAGCTCATTAAAGGGAAGATGCTATGTGGAGTTGACTCCCCAAAGAAACAAAGCCCTTCGTGTCCAGTAAAATATGTTCAGCTGAATGAAACTACTGAATATTTTAATTTTCAGTTTGTGAGGAAAAAATTATTTGCACTTAATCACTGGTTTGTTTTTAACCCCGTAATTATAACAATTAGGAAAATAGAGGCATTTATAAGATGCTTAAAGCAGGTCACACTCTCAGGACAGGTTCCCAGGAGCCAGACTCTGAGATGGAAAGTTACATGCAGGAGCTTTATTGGGGAATGTTCTCAGAAACATCACCTGGGAGGGGTGAGGGAAGCAGGATTGGGCACACGGAGAAGTAGAACTGTGATGCGGTTGCAAGAGGCTATGGCAGATACCAAGAAAAGACCAAGCAGAAAGGCCCTTCAGAGCTTTCATAATCTAGGCAAGGGGGCGAGGCCCTTGTATTCTCACATAAATCCAATACCCACAGAAATGGGTATTGGAAAAAGTAGTTCCTTTTGGCCAAGAGTCAATCGCCAGAGGGACTCACGGATGAGTACTTTTGCAGGAGTGAGAAACCAACTCTTCTGACTGCTTAGAAATGAAAGTTTTGATCCTGAAGGAGACATGTGGGGAGTATCTCCCCTCACATTGCAGCCCCTACCTTTAGCCTCCCTCCTTCATGTAGTAACTTCATCCCCTCTGAGAATAGCTCCATAGGATTCTCGATGATCTATTTTTCTTTGGAAACTGGTAAGAGGAAGGTTATTGGGACAAATCTCAGCCCCTTTCAGTGACTACATCTGGTGTCATGGTCTCCCTCCTCTACTATCACACTTTTAAACAGCACTGCTGTTGTCTGGGTGGCTTACCTGGTGGGATAACCAGATTTTCATCCCAGGGGACCCTGAGCCCTGCGTCACCATGCTTGGTGGCATAACCAAGTTCCACCCATGGCTACTGTACTTGCTAATTTACCATGAAGATCTGGCAAGGGGGTACCAAGAGACAACCTAATGAGTCACCTGGGTGGCTGTGATCACGACTGGACAGCAGCTGGAGCTTAAAGTGTAATGGAATTCTTGCCGTGTTCCCTGGTAGAAGCATTCTCCCCTTGGAGATAAGGACCCAGGAGAGACTAGATGTGCGAGGCAAGCAAGCACAAATTCCTCAAGCAGGTCATTGGGAGTAATGGTAGTGGAGCCAGACCTACTTCCAATCACTGTTTTCTTATTGTTTTCTTTTCTCACTCTGCCACATGGCTGGAGTGCAGTGGCACAATCTTGGCTCACTGCAACCTCCACCTCCCAGTTCAATTGATTCTCTGCCTCAGCCTCCCGAGTAGCTGGGACTATAGGAACACTCCACCATGCCTGGCTAATTTTTGTATTTTTTGTAGAGACGGGGTTTCACCATGTTGGACAGGTGAGTCTCAAACTCCTGGCCTCAAGTGATCCACCCATCTTGGCCTCCCAAAGTGCTGGGATTACGGGCATGAGCCACCACACCAGGCCCCAATCATTGTTTCCTGAGGCCATCAATCCCACCTACTGGAAACATAGCACTATATAATGGACATTGGTTCAATGCCACCCTGTCCTTACAACACATCATCTGCAGGCTAGCACTTTAGCTGTGCTAAAAAACTAAAAAACTAAAAAAACTCTAGTAGATAGGCAGTTTCTGGATGGTGTTATGGGATGAGACCAGTAGATCCTATCATATGTCCATTGTTGTTCTTCCTTTGCTATAAAATGGGGCCAGTGGTCCACAGTCACGTAATGCAGGATTCCAAGTCAGTTTATCTTATAATCTGCAAGCCTGTAGGGGTCATGCTGCCTGGGACCTGTTGGTAGGAAAGGTAAAGCCATCTCTGGAATATGTGTCAATACCAGTCAAAATCAATTACTGACATTTCCAGATTAAAAGGGATCCTATGTAATCAAGTTGCTAACAAGTGGCTGGTTAGTCTCCTCTGGGGACTGTGTTTGTTGAAGAGTTCAGTGTTGGTTTCTGTTGCTAGAAGCTTGGACATTTGGTAGTGGTAATAGATATATTAAGTAATCACTTGACTTCATGGAGATCCGCTGTCAATTATTAGGACCCCGGTTCTGAAGGGGGACAGAATGATAATTAAATGGGGACATGATGGGGACCACTTGTAGTGTTGAGCATGTTTAGAGTGCCAGATTTCTTGGCCATTTCCCTGGATGTCATATTGTTTTTATTTATTCTCTTGGCCATGGTAAGAAAGTTTCAGAGGCTTCTATGTAGCCCTCTTCACTACAGACCATACTGGTTGGCCCTACAAACCGAGGAACTAATGAGAAGATTCTGTTGACTACTATGGATTTCAATTATACATCCAGAGACTGAAGAAATGACCACCAGGTGGATCCATGGAGCCAAAGAATCCCTTGTGAAATCGACTGGGTCTGGACTTATTTCTTACTCTTCATAAGCTCCCACTTCAGCAAGGGGCCTGGATGAAACAAAACTTCCTGAAGATCAGTGGAGTTTGGACCATGCCCAAGAGTCCTGGAAATATCTAGGATTGCCCTTTTTCCCATTGAACAGTTAACAGTTAAGTAAATGGCCACAGATCCCTTCAAGTAAACACTGGGGGAATTGTTATCATATGCACTTACCATAGTATAGCAGGCTCCCTCCTCAAACCAACTTCTCTAGTCAACAGGTTCTGGGTCAAAGGACAGGCTCAGATCTGGAAATTGGCCATGACTCTTCAGTGAAGTGTTAGCATTATTCTTATGTGCCCCTGTATCTTACCCTTAATAACATTGTGATCTAGTAACCATCTCCATAGCTCTCTATGGGTGAGGACCCCTGGCTGCCACCCCAACCTTTCCATTTATGATAATAATTGCATCCTTCTTGGTCTGCTACCTATGGTCTGCCACCTGGCCTCTACCAATCTGGGATCTTACCATCCCCATTGCTTTTAGAGATCCCAGTTCTATAGAACCCCAGCACGGTCTACAGTATCAGCCCTTCCCTGGAGGGGATAGCCACCATTGAGTTTCTCATGGACACATTGCCCCTTGGAAATACGTTCCAAGGCCATCCCACAGGTGGATGCCGGAAACTGTGAATAGTACCAAGCCCCATACACATGATGTTTTTTCCTATACGTGCACTGTGGTACTTTTGCAGTTTGAGTATAACCACAAAACTAGCGTAAATTTATTTGTCCTTCTTCACAATTTTACAGGTAAAAAATTCGTTCTTACCATGGATCTTTGCAACCTCAGCATACAATTTTTTTTTTCCTTAAGAACTTGCACCTTTTCACTTAAAGGAAGCACTTTATGGCTTCCCTTTGGCATATTTGAATTGCCAGTATCACCCCTCTTGTGCTTTGGGGCCATTATTAGGTAAAATGGGGGTGCCTTGAACACGAGCACTGCGATACTTGGATGGTTGATCTGATCACCGAGATGGTGAAGTGGCTAACTGGAGGGAAGTGTAGACAGTGTGTATCCACTGGATAAAAGGACAGTTCAAATCCTGTGGGGGACAGTGCAAGACTCCATCACACTACTCAGAACAATGTGCAATTTAAATCTTATGAATTGTTTCTTTCTGGAATCTTCTATTTAATATTTTCAGCCCACAGTTGACTGTGGGTAAACAAACTGTGGAAAGCAAAACCATGGATAGGGAGAACCAGTGTACAGCTGTCCCTCAGCATCCATATAGGATTGGTTCCAGAACCTCCCTTGGATACCAAAATCTGTAGATACTCAAGTCTGTGATATAAAATAGCCTAGGATTTGCATATAACCTACACACACCCTCCCCTACACTTTAAATCACCTCTAGATTACTTATAATACCTAATACCATGTGAATGCTATGTAAATAGTCACTATACTGTACTGACTACGGAATCACAACAAGGAGAAAAAAAATGTATGTACGTGTTCAGTATGGGATGCCACTTTTTTCCCAAAAACTGAATATTTTCAGTCCGAGGTTGGTTGAACTCACAGATACAGAGAGCTGACTGTATATCCACCATAGCATTCCTGCTTCTCTGAGCCTTTTGATCTCTTTCTTCATCATCTGCTAAGGCATTTCTCACATATCTCCTCCATATAGTTGATCACTGCATTTCTAAGAAAGAAAAGAGTCAACAAAGAGACCCCAAGAGTCAACCAAGCAGAGTGCTAAATTCTCTATCTCAGGGGAGTGCTCCCATGTAGATAAAGTTTCCAGTATCCAACTATATATTGCATTCTTCTTAACCGAGGCCCTTCAGGATTCATCCCATATATATTCTTCCACTCCTGCTAGTACTTGCTGACTCAGTGTTGCATCTTCTTTGGTGTCTATTTTTTCCTTCCTTATCACAATCAGCACTTCTCCTGTCAAGTTTCATTGTACTTGACTCTAGTTCAGGGGTCAGCAAACTTTACCTGTAAAGAACCCGATCATAAACATTTTAGGTTTTGTGGGCCATATGGACTTTGTCATGACTACTCAATTCTCCCATTGTAGCAGGAAGGCAGCCATAGGCAATGTGTCATTGAATGGATATGGTTGTATTCCACCAAAACTTTATTTACCAAAATAGACTGCAGGCTGGATTTGGCCAGGAGAATGCAGTTGCTGATCCCCATTCTGTTTACTGGCCTAGTGTCCAGGAATGGAGTTAGGATCAACCCTGAGTTAAGAACATGCTGCAAGAAATGTTTCTTGCATCTTGCAAGAAAAACCTCCTGCACTGTCTTCAAGCAACGGTAGCACTAGCTTTTAATAGGGAGCAGTGAGCCCAGAGGGTTCAGGGGAATCTGAGGATTCGAGATTTTTGGTGCAGAAACACATATATCCTTATTCCAAGTCTCGGCATCTCACTCCTTCCCAGTCAGGGTCCTGACCTTGATATAGCACACTTGCTGGGGGTGAAAAATTTAACCTTCTCTGGAGCCCTCCTGGCCTTATAATTAAGTTATAGGCTTGATCCTGGCTTTTTTCTACTTCTGGCTGCCCGAGATGAGAATCTCTTTATAAACTGCCATACGCCCTCCGGCTTTCACACTTAGACTTAAATTGGTGATTAATCATTGTATCCTTTCATCCCCTTTCTCTAATTCATTTTATAGCACTCAGAAACAGCCATCCAATTCTATTGTACTTATAATCACCACTTCCCCTGAACCCCTAGACACCTCAGATACTAGACCTACCAATGCATTGCCTTCCAGCAGGTACACCACAGTGAAGGTTGCAGCAATTGCAAAGTTACAGCCTGCCAGGGGCTGTAGGTAATCCACCCACCCACCCCTAGTGAGGGTGTCCTCCCTGGTGGCCAGTCAGCTGGTGACCCAGCTCCACATTCCATTTTAGAGTCTCCTTCCTCGGACCATTCCTAGCACCAGTGGTTTTAAGTATGCTTACCTGAGAAACAGGGTCTGAGGTGGAGATTTACATGCAGGACTTTTACTGGGGCGTGCTTTTAGGATCAATACCTATAAGGAAGTAAGAGAAAAAGGATTCCATAGAGGGAGAAATTGAATTATGACTCGGTTGCAATAAAGGCCTTCAGCAATTCCCATGGATTGCTGTCAGAGTCGTCTAGACAAGGCAAGGGGCCAGCCAGCCACAGGATGCATGCTGCCCCCCAAAACCCCAACGGCAGAAGGGGTAGGGCCTTGGGCAGGGCAGCTCTCTTCTGCTAAGGGAGGGATTCCCAAAGACAGACTCATCTGTGAGAAAACAAAAGCCAGCACTCCTGGCAGCTGGGCAAATGAGTGCCTGAGTCCTGGAGGGGAGGTGGGGGCTGCACACCACCACATCCACTACCAGCACGTGCAGTGAGTTCATGTCCACAGTAAGCGCGTCAGATAGGCGTCCATGAGCCCAGCTTTACTGTCACACCCTAGTTTCCAGGAATCCTGGGAAAAGCCCTGGGTTCAACTAATTGTTGCAATTGTAATTGCGGTTCCTGAAGGAATTCTAGATGACAAAGGCAATAAAGTAGCAGTGATTTATTGTATATAGAAACTTTAAAACCCACTTTTGGAGGGTAAAATAACAAGAAAGAGGAAGGAAAGAATAAAGGAAGGAAGGAAGAAAGAAAAGAAGGAAGGAAGAAGGGAAGGGGAGAGGAGGGGAGGGGAAAGGAGAAAAATCAAGTCATCTCAACTCACTAGAGCAGCCATATCTACTTAACTGGATACAGGTATTATAAAAAGTTATTTTTCTACTTCCCTGCCTTTTAACAAACATCATTTTCTGCTTTTTGGCTGGGAAGAGGACATTTGAAGTACCATGAAGCCAAGTTTGTGACAGTGACAAACTTAAAGAGGTTACAATTTTGAAATATGTAAGTATTTAAGTTGAAATCCACAAAATACCTATTAATGTGTGTGACATGTATAGATGTCCAAATAAATGTAATTTATTTCCTATAAAGTCAGAATAATTGTGTAAGTAGATTTAGAAAACATCATTTTAAATTATTTTGTCATTGAAGCTGCAAATTATTATAAAATCCCACAGAAATTGATAGTTAAAATGATTTTGAAATTCTCAAGTATTCTCGTAATACTTGCATAATTCGAAATTCTGATGAGTTCCTCAGAAGTTTGTTTCCAAGTACCTGTAATCTTTTCATGTTGTTCAACATTAATTCATAGCCAGGACTTATCTTCAGGCAACTTTAGGGCTTGTTTCTCTGTGATTATAAACATGAAAACAATCAGTTGCGGCTTTTTTAGGCAGATTTTGAAATGTTTTCATTTGTTCAATTTCTATTATTGGTATCCAAAATATATCATCTCACCTTACATTTATTCTTCAGGAAATTAGGTTCATGACTAGGTGGATTTTCAACAAGTTTAATATAAACTTTCTGTACCCTCATTCAGATATTTGTTGATGCTATTGGGTTCATCTTGAAACACACACACACACACACACACACACACAGAGTCCACATGTCTAACTCCTCCTCCATCCCTCTTCAAACAAAATGAACACTAGGACTTTAAATTGCAGGCAACAGCCATAATCAGAAAGCCAGAGGCCACTGCTCCAACCCTGGGGTCCTCTAAAGTTGATTGCAAGGCAAACACTTGTGGCAAAGATCTCTCCAGATCCTTAGATGTCTGCTTCTTGCTCATGGAGTTGAAAGGATGAAAGGAAAGGGCGTGGGCACAATCCCTAGCTTGGTGCTGGCACAGAAGCTCAATAAGGTCCACAATCCCTCATCTACAGTCCCAAATCCCAGAGTTCTGAACACTGAAATATTTTTTGTAAATCTTTTGGCATCAAAATCTGGCCAGACAGAAGGCTATTTCTAGGCCTTGGTATGAGTGAAATATATCCCTCTCTAGAAGTATAAATGTGTTTGATTATCAGATGGTCCTCCAAGTCTTAAGGAGGTCTGACATTATCTACAGTATATGCACCCCAATAAATTCCTAAAAGTCCAAACATCTGAGTCTCTAAACACCTGGCTTGAAAGGCTTCCAGCTGAGAGTTTGTGGATCCGTCCTTGGTAGCTCTTTTCTCCTTCCGTTTTTGCTGGTCGTGGTCCCTCTCCTTCCTCCCTGGCCGTCGTTAGTCTATCTGAAATAAAAGCTACACTTGGTCAGACATCCTCTTGTGTCAGCACCTGTTAGCCACCTTATCACATAATTTTTGGAAAGCCTGTGATGACCCTGGAAGGGATTGGTAATGAGCCTCATTTTAAAGATAAGGAACCTGAGATGGAGAGAACTTAGTGAAGGTCAAGAGCTCCCACGCACGGAACTAGGGTTGCACCCCTGTCTCTGGCTACTCAGCCTCTGCTCCTTCTACCACAGCAGGCTGGAATTTACTCGAAGAAACACTGTTTCTTAAGGAACACTTAAAATTCAACCAAGACATTCTCCCTGTGTACTCAGAGGCAGTAAAGTGTAGTGCCATCGTTCTCAAAGTATGATCCCAGGATGCCTGCATGTCCCTAAGACCCTTTCAGGGGCTTTGCAAAGCCGAAGCAATTTTTATACTAATAATTATATGTTATTTGCCCGTTTCGCCTTTGTTCTCCTATCAGAGGACAGCGAAGTTTCCAGGGTTGGCATGACATGTATTATACAACAAATTGAATGCAGAAGCAGATATGAAAATCCGGTTGTTTTCTGTTAAGCTGGATATTAAAGAAATTTGCAAAAATGTTTAAAAAAACAAAAACCCACTCATCTCACTATAGTTTTTTTTAAGGAAATATCGTTGTTTTTTATACAAATATATTAAGGTTAACATGCAATGGTTTTATTACTTTTAAATGAGTTAAACCTTTTCTAATTTTCTCCATCTTAATTTCTAATACCATATCAATAAATGCAACCAACAAAAACGAAGCTCATCACAGTCCTCAGTATTTTAAAGAGTGTGAAAGGGATCTGAGACCCAAAAATGTAAGAACTGCTAGTGCAGTGTTGAGTGCAGACCTAGAATCCTAACTACCTGGATTCATACCCCAATTTTGCTACTTAGTAACTATGGAAGTTTCTTTATGCCTTAGTTTCCCCACTTACAAAATGGGGATAATATATTATTTACCTCCTAGAAGTTGTGGTGAGGACTTAATGAGTTTGCATGTGTAAATCACATACAATATCCATCACTTAATAAGTTCTTTGTTTTAGATTTTATGTTACTGAATTGTTACCTACTCTATATATTTGTGTTTATTTCTAGGGAAAATCCCCCCAACATTCAAGATGAATAAAAAGAATAAATTACTGAATTATCCAAATAGGTTTCATTTACTTGAATTAGAAAAAGAAAAAAAAAGTCTTGAAACTGGAGTCACGTTTCAAGCATAAATGTTAAAATAGTTTCCATTTACTCTATTTACTGTCAATTTAATATTCTCATTCTCTGGCACTAAGCGTTACAAAAATCTTTTTAGAAAAGCTAAAATCTCTCACCTTTATAAGTAGTCTCATTTTCCACATTGGCAGATGCTGTTTAGAAAATGAGTAAACTAGGGTAGGGCAACATGTCTGAGACACGTTACCCCAAGTGAGAATGGTATATGAGATTGGAATACCAAATGTGGTGATTAATAATAAAGCAGAATGCTTTCAATTCACAACTTAGAAGTCCTATTCAACGAAATTTAAAATGTAGGGTTTTTTTTAAGAAGCACAGATTCTTAAATAAATGTATTCTTGAATATAGTTTTAATGCTTTTAATATAGGTTTAGGTATATGCTAAATATAGATTCATTCTTTTCCTCTAAAGAAATGCATCATGCTTACTCAGTAAATAACAGTTTATACCAAAGAATTTTTTAAGGAGTTGAAAACGGTTTGACGTTGCAGAGTAGCACAGTGGCTAGCACACACACTTAGAGAAATATGTTTCTACCTTACTCTGTCAATTACTAATGCATACCATGGCTGAGTTTCTTTATGCCCAGATTCTGCTGTGTAACCACGATAGGAGGGAAATGACCGAGGTCAGTTCAAATATGTCATGAAAGTCTAAAATTCTGACTCCTGAAGCCTCTCATGTTCCAGCACTGACAATAGAAAGCACAGTAATTAAGAGCAGTGTGACCTTGGGCTGTTATGCCCAGTATTCCTGAGCTGTAAAGCGGAAATAATAATTGTATCTACTTCTTAGGTGGGCTGTGATGATTAAATAAGGTATGATAATGTATGTAAAGTCCTTGCCCTTAAAACAACATTGACAGGAAAGCTCCACCACAAGGTGTTTAAGTGGAATCCAAGATTCAACCGTGTAACGTACGTGATGGTGTAACAGTGAGGTGTTCCAGGTGCTATTGCTGCGCAAACTTAGTGTTGTAAAACTATTTCATTATGCTAATGGACTCCATGGGTCAAGAATTTTGGAAGGCCTCATCTAGATAGTTCTTGCTCGGGTCTGTTCCAGGATTGCTGTGAGATGTTGGTAGGGGCAGCAGTCATCTGAAGGCTCAACTGGGCTGGACATGCAAGATGGTGCACTCAGATGCTGGCAATTGGTGCTAGATGTTGACTGAGACATTAGCTGGGACATCAAACAGACAGCCTACATGTGATCTCTCCATGTGGCCTGGGATCCCACATAGCATGACTCCCTGGCGTCATCAGATTTCTTACACTGGCCGAGAGTCCAAGGAAGCCAACTGGGAGCTGAACTGTATTTCTGCTGCATTTAATTGGATATGAACAAGTAATAAAGACCAGCCCAATATCAAGGCGAGACAGACTCCACTTCTCCAGGGAAGAAATGTCAAAGAATTAGCTGGCATGTTGTGAAGTTGCCATATGAGGTGAAGGAAAAATATTATTTTTCTGTCTGTATAGTCTCCAAAAGAAATTAATAAAAGGGACAATATTGAAAATATTGACCTGAGAAAGTCCTGAATGATCATGAAGGAAGCACTTCCTAACTGTCCCCAAACCCAACCCTGTATAAGAATTTGGCTCACTTCTATCCAAGCATGGTGGCTCATGCCTGTAATCCCAGCACTCTGAAGCAGGATCACCTGAGATCAGGAGTTCGAGACCAGCCTGGCCAACATGGTGAAACCCTGTCTCCACTAAAAATACAAAAATTAGCTGGGCATGGTGGTGTGCGCCTGCAATCCCAGCTACTTGGGAGGCTGAGGCAGGATAATCACTTCAACCCAGGAGGCAGAGGTTGCAATGAGCCAAGATTGTGTCACCGTACTCCAGCCTAGGCAACAGAGTGAGACTCCATCTAAAACAAAACATAACAAAACAAAAAATTTAGCCCACTTCAGATTGAGAACGGGGCAAAGGGAAGATAAGAGACAGCAATTGCCAATTCCAGCTAAATTTGAATTATGCCAGATCATATTAGCATTATCATGAATTTTTACTCTTTATCAGATTATAAGCTAGGTTACTGTAACTAAAACATCACAACACAATGGCTTCAATTTACTTCACTAACAGTCCAGCCAGTTCCAGTTGGCAGAGCACCTCTGCTCCCTAATGTCCTTCCATACTATTGCTCTGCCATTTTCCCTGAGGTATAGTCCTTATCTGCATGGGTAATGCTGGTGCACCTCACTTCCAGCTCGGGAGAGGAAAAACAGGCAGCAAGTAGAAAAGCCGCTTATCTCAGAGTTGTGAGGATCTGTAGTCAAGTTCCATCCATTGCCTCTGTGCACAACCACTGGTCCAAACTTAGTCACATGACCACGCCTTGCTGGAGGTGGGGCTGGGAAACATAGTTGCTGCCTGATAAGCCACATGCATGAGGAGAGAACAGATTAGGAGAACAAGTGTGCCTCACAAACAATAAATAAATAAGTATTCTAAAATTTTAACTGTTTGCAGCATTAACAAGCTAATCAAATCTTAATCTCCATCAATTTCAGTGTCATAAATAACTAATATGCCAATTGCAAAAGAATCTGAATTAAATGACATGTATTCTTCAACGCTCTTACAAATTTCTCTAGGACTGCCAGCAATTCTCTTGCAAAAATGACTGCACATTGAAAGTTGGTAACACAGCTCTTACCTGTACTCCCACATATGAATTATTGTGAATTCCAAATTAATAACGTTCAATGAGATCTTAACAGAGTTTGGAAATGATAATCAAGGTGAAGGAAAACAGCTTAACAATGAAGACTCCACAAATAACCAAAATTGGGGCAAAATTTGATCACCTTCTAGGGAAGAAAAGGTGATATTTTCTTTCATGTATTAATGTAAATGTAAGATTGTATGTATTTTTGGATTTAAAATGAGATTTTTGCACAGCTGCTGTAAATCTAATGGACTTGAGTACATTTTTATAGCCCCACCTTCTCCCCAAGTGTACTCCTTAGGCTGGGAGGACGCTGAGGACACTGCATAGGTATGCTGCAATATTAAGAATGCAGGACACTTTGGGAGGCTGAGGTGGGCAGATCACTTGAGGTCAGGAATTTAAGACCAGCCTAGCCAACACGGCAAAACCCTGTCTCTACTAAAAACACAAAAATTAGCCGGGCGTGGTGGCATGTGCCTGTAGTCCCAGCTAATCAGGAGGCTGGGGCAGGAGAATCGCTTGAACCCAGAAGGTGGAGGTTGCAGTGAGCCGAGATTGTGCCACTGCACTCCAGCCTGGGTGACAGAGCGAGACTCTGTCTCAAAAAAAAAAAAAAAAAAAAAAAAAATGCAGAACAAGAAATCGTCATCTCTGGCTTCCTTTTTTGTCTCCTTAAAAAAGTTATTGAACTACTCTGGGTCTATTTCCTCATCTGTAAAATAGGAATACCATCTATACCCCACAGTAGAGAATCATAAAGTGGCACTTTATACTCAGTAAAACACAAATGCCTACTACACAAAGCAGAAAGATTAAATCGACACTGTCCAGTCTGTAGACGGGCAGCAAAGCAGCTAGGGGTTTCTGTAACACGCGTGGAAAGGGACACGATTATGTTCTCTCACTTTACGTGCTCTCACTTTTGATCCCAGTCTTGATGTCTCAAGCTAAAGACTGACAAACACTCGCCAGCACCATCAGGTCCTGCGATGCCTCCCAGGAGGAAAGGCTCCACACAAGTTGCTGGTAGCCAGCTGCAGCAGCCAGCGCTGGCTTGGCACTCACGAAGAACCTTTTTTGTTTTTGTTTTTGAGACGGAGTCTCGCTCTGTCACCCAGGCTGGAGTGCAGTGGCAGGATCTCAGCTCACTGCAAGCTCCGCCTCCCGGGTTCCCGCCATTCTCCTGCCTCGGCCTCCCGAGTAGCTGGGACTACAGGCGCCCGCCGCCACGCCCGGCTACTTTTCTGTATTTTTAGTGGAGACGGGGTTTTACCGTGTTAGCCAGGATGGTCTCGATCTCCTGACCTCACGATCCGCCCGCCTCGGCCTCCCAAAGTGCTGGGATTACAGGCGTGAGACACCGTGCCGGCGGAAGAACATTTAACATGACGACTCTGGCACCCATTGTAAGTTTAGATAACTGTTTCAAGGACAATAGGTGCTGTGGCAGGACGCCCGGTGTATGTCAATACAGATTCGATTCTTTTCATCAAAAGGAAATGTGGAGAATAAAAATTTGAAGAAATAATGATGTCACGCCTGTATCAAAACATCTCAAGTGTCCCATAAATATACACCTCCTGTGCACCCACGAAGATTTTTTAAAAATTGGAGGAACAAAAGCACTATGTCAATACCACAGTGAGGGGAGAGAAATGTAAGAACAGAAGCATTCCCTAGGCTTTACGCTTGGATCTTTGTTTGGCAGGTTCTGCCCACACGCATGTGTTCATTTCTCCAATGTGATAGGCATAAGATACCAGAAAAGGGACATGTAGCTGTGAAAACACCGAAACAGGGAGAACTGATAGTAAATGACTATGTGTGAATGGACCAGCAAACCCAAAAAATCCCAATACAGAAAACCGAGTGGGGAACAGGGTGCACCTAGAGAAAGAAAGATAAACACACCCCAAAGGGATGACAAGCAAATAAAATATCAAAGACATCACACTTTCTTGTACCACCAAGAGGCTCCCCTAAAATAACAAGTCCATTTGTCCATGTTTCTTGTCTCGTTCACTTAACTATCAGGAGATAAGGTTTAAATCTCTTTTTGTTTGCTGTGCCCCCCTCCATCCTCCATCCCGCAAATAGAACTCTACTGCAGGAAAGCAAATTAATTGAATTTTACAAAATTACAGTGTGGACAGAAGTGAGATAATGGATTGTTCCACAAACCCAAAATCAGAACTAAGGTGTCTTCTGAAGCCTGGAAGAAGTAGCTAATTAAATAAATGAAGAGGCCGGGTGGTTCACACCTATAATCCCAGCACTTTGGGAGGCTGAGGCATGACAATTGCTTTAGTCCAGGAGTTCAAGACCAGCCTGGGCAACATAGTGAGACTCTCTACCTGAAGAAAAAAAAAGACCTGTAGTCCTAGCTACTGGGGAGGCTGAGGCGGGAAGATCACTTTAGCCTGTGGGGTCGAGGCTGCAGTAAGCAGTGATCGTTCCACTGCATCCAGCCTGGGCAACAGAGCAAGACCTTGTCTCAAAAATGAAATATTTATTTAAATAGAGATAGTATTAGTATTTTACAAGTCAGTAAACATGCTGTTCTCTTTGCCTCCCATGCCCCCACCAGGTAAAGGAGATGACAAATTAAAAGGTGACATAAATGTATACATTTATATACATTCATATATATACGTGAGGTATGCATTAACAGTGCTGGCTGGTATGATGATATGGAGTTGGAGGCAATCAAGGTGCCAGCTCTAGAGAAAGTGGTAAGGACAGTGTGGTAGACACACACTATAGAATACAAGGCAGCAGTCAGAAGCAATGAACTAGATGTTGCTAGATGTGGAGTAAAAAAATGTTGAATGAAAAATGAAACTGAGAAGAACTATAGCACAATATCATGTACATTCAGTTAAGCATAAATTAAAAACATACCACATGCAAAGCACTACACCATTTTCTCAGGCTATAGATTTAAAGATGTGTCAAACACAACAGATTGGGTCCTTGTGTGGGGAGAATGGTAGAAAACAGGATGAAGGAGCAAAATTAATACCAAGGAGCCCTCACTGTTGGATAATAGGGAACCTGGACACTAATGGGATATAATTAATTCAACTCTGCATCCAAAGTTTAAAGAAAAAGACCTATGTCTAGCAAATGAGGTCTGGTTAATACACCGTGAGGGCAACCACATTCTCCTGGCATGCTCGAACCCACTACTCAGAATACTGCACTGACTAAATCTCACCATGCCTTACTCAGTGTGGCGGGTTTGCTCTGTAAAAGAGAACTTTAAATACTAACTCTGTGCCAGGGACTCAATGACTGTCTGGTCCTTTAGCAGATTTCTTTAACCCCAACAACCTGTGAGATAATAAAACCTCCATTTTACAGATTTAAAAAGCCAAGTCACTTTTCCAAGGTCACAAAGATAACTCAAACGGATTTGAACTTCATGTTTAGCTTCGTTTTCAATATATTAGTGCCTTCCTCTAAGCCACCTAAACTGAGAATTTCTCCCAAGATTTGACCCTGAGGTAGCCTTTCTAAAATGATACCTAAGCATTTTACCTTTACTTTCGTCCTAGAGTACCTGCACCACTGGAAACGGCATCAGAGTACATAGCAGTCACTCTGTGCATTCCCATTTAGAAATAGAAAACCTTTACGGCAAGCTATGGATGTGCTTTTTAACTTAGCCTGGATTTAATGCAAGTGCCCAGAGATATTCACTACCTCCTGTGCCACGATACATTCCATAAGCGACATTCAACTTTGCCCCTACATAAGGCTTCAAGCCCCCTTACATAGGTCCCAGTGCCATGACATGGTGAGTTCCTTGGAAAGTTAGTAAGTTTGGGGCACACAAGTCATTCCTGATTCCTCACAGTACTCTGACAACCATAAATCATTTAAAGTTGAGGCGATGAAGCAACTGTCAGGCAGCAGTGCAAGTCCCAGGGTCCAGTAGACACAGGACTTACCTTGTGAAAACATAACCTTTCAACACTATTCAAAAATGACATCTGAAAACTCATATGATTCTAACTTTTATTATTAGGTCAGAACCAATGAAGTAGCAGCAAAAGGGTCTCTCCTATGATCTGGCTTTCACTGGTCCTCAGGGCAAGGAGGAAACTTGGGCAGGAGATGATCGCTCAATCCCAGCAGACTCTCAGAACCTCACTTGGACCCGAAAGTGCATCTGCTTGGTGGCATTGTTCTTCATTCCTGTCTTCAGCATCCATTTTGATTTCATCCTTTGGACATATTGCATGTCTCGCTCTCGCATAAGAGCCGCTCCTATGATTGGAAGGCGGTTAAGAAATTAGGCAAAGGTCTGTTATTTGTGATCAGAGAAAAATCCAACCTTGGCAGAGAATTCAAAAGGTTAGTTTGGGGTAACTGGGTTCTTGTATTTAAAACAGAGTTGCTAACTTGGGGTCTCTAAACCATGGGCCTCAAGGGTCTCTGTGGACCCCAGAATTGCATACCAGAACTTTTGTATATATACATTTCTCTGGGATTAGCATCTTTAGTTTTCATTATCTGGAAGCATCTATAAGCCCAAAAGGTGAAGCCCCATTAATCAGAAAGGCAGAAGCTATTAATCGAGTCAGACAATACTTCCTGATAAGAGTAAGATGAAGTCAAGTCTCTGCCAGATTCAAGCGGCCACACAGCTCACAAGTAGCCACAATGAAGGAAACTACATATAAACACAGTGGCATTTCAAATGGATTTTAGTTGCCTAGAGCTTCCCAGGCCATCAGAAAGCAGCCCTCCTCTTATCTTCTCCACAGTCCTCTAGTTGGATAGATGCTTTCCCTGAAGATCTAAGGATATAACCAGCTTCATCCAGCAGACACATCAGAATAGATGTAAAGAGTATCATATTGATGAGGTTTCAAAGCTCAACAATTGCAGTGGCATGCTTTACTCTTCTAACTTTTGCTAAATATTCTATGGGAAAAATACAAAAAAGGGGACTGACGGCTAACCTTGACGATGGGCATGCACTATATCACACATGCATGACATTCAACCCACTCAACTCTAAGAAGTAGGTCTTATTACTATCATCTCTGTTTTATAAATGAGGAAACAGAAGCTTATATTAATTAAACTACTCATGCTTATCATATAAGAACCTCTAAGTACATCACATAAGTCACGTTTGACTCCACAGCTCAAGCTATTAACCACTAGGATACTGTCTGATTCCTCTGCGTAACCTCCAGGATAATTTCAACCTTTGGTGATTACTAAATAATTCTTTTTGTAACTATTATCTTCTGAAAAAGTTAATGGTATATAAAATTGCTGTGCCAGGAATATGAAATTTCTAAGTCATAGCACTTTGGGCTTATTGCCTTAAACATATCAAGTGGTAATGGAAATCCCTGGAGCCAAGAGGTTAAGTTTCCCCCAGAGAGGATCCACAAGGACAACATAAATGGGAACAACTTTCCTCAGACCCCTGCTAGAAATATAAGTTCTTAGACTGGTCTGCAGTTGTAAAGATCAATGTACCTGTGCTGCCAGTCCATCCCAGGGCTCTGTACTGCTGAAGTACTCGGCCCACGGCCTTCCGATTTTTGGCAACTGCCACAGCTCTGGACAAGCCAAATCGCTGTTTGTAGTATCTCATCAAGGAGCGATGACCCACTCTGGCACCTGTTTTTCAAAAGAGCAATACTGAAACAATGAGTTGGATAGTTTTTTCAAGGCAGAGCTATAAAGCAAGGGCTTTCCAAATCAGATCTTTTAGTATATCTAGATGGAAAATCGATGTACCAGAAGAAACAGTTGTTCTACCTACTAAAGAAAGATGAAGCAGCATGTAAAATAAAAATGAAAAAGTGAAAGAAAGAAAGTATGCAAAAAAAAAGAAAACCAAACAATAGATATTTTAAAAAGAGAATGGCAAGTCACCGTTAAGTGAAAAACTTAGCATTGTGTACTTACTTGCATACAATCCCCAAAAATACACATAGAAACCCCTACTAATACAGATAATAGGGCCCTAGGAGATAAGAGATTTTTAGCATTTTATATATATAAATAAATAAAAATTATACATATATATGGGAAGAAGATTAAGCACAGAGAGCAGTTCTGATGTTTGGGTCTACAAGCCACAGTCAGGATCTAAAATAGAAATCAATCCACCTTTCCTTTGCTTAAATTCTCTATTGCAGTGATTCTCCAATGGGGATTTTACCCAGCAAGGGACATTTGGCACTGATTAAAGACATTTTTGGTTGTTACAGCTAGAGGTTACTACTGGCACCTAGAGGGTAGAGGCCAGAGATGCTATTAAACATCTTTAAATGCACAGGACAGCCCCCATAACAAAAAATTATCTAGTCCAAAATGTCAATGGTGCCAAGGCTGAGTAACCCTGACCTATTGCTTCCTAAATGATGGAAATCACCTGGTCAATTTGAATTTTAAAAGATGATTAAGCTGAATGCTGTCTATAGCTTTTGCTTATTTAGTAGGATCTGGTAAAACTATGTGAGTCAATCATGCTTTCAGAAATGAATTTCTAAATTTAATTTTCAAAGTATGCTCATGTCATTACAACATATGATTGTATATCTCATTATCTCATAGGCCCACTAACTTGTAACAGAGTGAGAAAAAAGAAAACAGACTCTGCATATTTCAAATAAAAAAACTATGGGACAAAGGTATTGGCCACTAGTTGGAAATTCTGTAGCTGGAATAATAAAAACCTGAGGTAAGTAAAGGTATCTACTGGAAGAACAATTCAAGGTTCCTATTTAAGGGTGAGGCACATCTGATATATTAGTCTAGGGGTGGCAAACTACAGCCAGAGAACCCAATCTTGCCAATCACCTGTTTTAGTTTGTTCTACTGCCACACAGCCATGCTCAACTGTGTAGGTATCGTCTCTCGCTGCTTTGGTGCTTGCTACAACAGCAGAGGTGGGAAGCTGCTGCAGAGACAGAATGGTACACAAAGCCTTAATGATCACCTCTGGCCCTTTTCAGGGAAAATGTCCCAACCCCTGTGTCATAAGTTCAGGGGAGATGACCTGAAGGGGGCTGGGTTTAGAGATGACTAATTCCAGGCTCCCTTATAACAGTGCCTCTCCAAAGGTGGTCCCTAGGCCAGTGTCATCAGCATTACCTAAAAGCTTACTAAATACACGCTATCCTTTCACAAGAATATTAATTAGGACAAAAGCAATCAAATATCTTCCCAGACAGACATAACCATGCAGATATTTAACAACAGCATATACATAAGGCATGATAAAAGCCATTTCCACTGAAAATGAATAAAGGATATTTGGCTAGGTAGAACCCTGTGTACAGTTTCCAGGAAAGGTTTATATTTACTTATGTAAAGCCATTGCTTTCAGAATCTTTTGTGTAAAACGACCATGAACCAGATACTATAAATATTGTGGAAGTCCGTATTTGCTTTTAGGATCCAGACTTTTAATTTGCATAAGAAAATTATTTTGGTTGTTTTAAGTCCCTATACCTGCCAAAACAACTGGAAAATAATTTGTTTGCTATACAGATATGCAAAAGTAGTTACTTTCAGTTGCTTGTTTTGTTATCATACTCAAGAGATGACAAAAAGAACCTTTTGATTCAAAGACATGGTCTTTGGATACCAGTGTGGATAAAAACATTTTCCCTAAACCTGAATGTTTTGACAGCGTAACAGTTAACAAAGCTCTTAGACCACAAGAAATCAGTGAGATGTAGTTGACAGATAAAACTGCAAGCTTAAATGGAGGGTCTACAGGAAATTCCAGCATTGTTTGCTGTGATGTTCTATTTATAATGTTAGGTCTGGACACTCCAGGTTTGCAAGGTGATAATGTTGGTCATTAATACATAAGAATTTAATATATTTATATTCTTAAGCAACATGTGGAAATACATCCTACAGAAGGTTGGCCTTTTAAAGCGTCCTTGAAATGGCTTCATTACTCAATGCCAAGGTTTCCAACAGTTGGTAAGAAGGAACTGAAAACAGCATTCAGAGCTACCCCTGCCCTATGCCAATGACAGTAACCACCTGATATTAGCACCAAGTATGATGAGCTAAGGACAGCTACACTTGAAGGCCCTCATCAAGGAAAAATATTTTCCAGAACACAGTGTGACTGCCCAATAAATAAGGGATTGGTTATGTCTAAGTCATGGTGAAGCACGCAACCTGTCCATCTAGCTTTTGACACAGCAGTAACCACTTACGGACTGTCCACTCCTTTTTTTCTTTTTTTGTTTTTTGGAGACAGGGTATTATTCTATCACCCAGGCTGGAGTGCAGTAGCATGATCATGACTCACTGCAGCCTTGACTCTTGACTTCCTGGGCTCAAGTGATCCTCCTGCCTTAGCTGAGGCACACACCATCACACCAGGCTAATGTTCACTCCTTCTTAACAAACAGCCTTACAATTTCTGCCATCCAATTGAATGGGCCTTTCGTACCAACTTACTCCATAAGAGCTGAAGAGCAACGAAGGAAATCCAAAAAACACCTTCAAGACCACAATCTTCAAAATAAATGCTCACAGTGCCCTCTAGTGGCTACTTTTTGTCATTGGCTTTGAGATAGCCTGCTTGATTTTATTGAAGTCCAATCTGAGCAACTAGATTTAGTGTCCCAGCAGCAGGGGAGAGACTCTTGTTACCCAGTAAATGGACAGGAGATGAGTTCAGGAAGCCTTCCCAGACGGTGGAATCTAAATAAGTTGAATCTTACAAGAAAAGTAGGAATAACAGAGGTTCCACACATGCAAATGCCCAGAGGAAGAAAACTCTATGTGGGTGGATAGAGGAATAGCACTACACACCTGAGGGACCAGTAGAGAGAAACTCAAAGTTACCCTAAAGGCAATGGCTCCCAGGGGAGGAACTACAGAGGGTAAAGAAAATCTACTGGTGTTTCAGAAAGAATGTTTTGGTGGTCATGTGGAAACCAGATAAGAGATGACCAGACAGGAGGAATGGTGACACAGACAAATGAATACAAAAAAATACTGAAAAGACATTTAGGAGTTACTAAGCCATCTGGATATGGGAGAGGAAGACCTCTCCAATATCTTTCTAAGGCTAGCCAAAGCCAAAAATGGGCTTGGCTTTGGCAGTCAAAATGAGTATCTTTTTAGATACCTTAAAAAACTCAATCACCCAGGACAAAGCTGAGGATTCTTTATTTTTTATAAGTTTCAAAAATTTAAAGTCTAGATGAAAACTTCTCTGAAACATCCTAGATTTCTTAAATAGATATGCTCATGTTATGCTAAGTTTTGTAATATATTGTGCTAAAGTAGATGCTAAATAAAGCAAACACTATGGTGATCCTACTACATGGTAGACACTATTGTACTAGGATTGTCTTATTCAATTTATTTAAGGTCTATGGTTATCTGATTCTCCCGTTTAAGAAGCAGAAGCTAAGGAGACAACAAGGTAAACATATAGTTCTGGAAAATAAATTATTAAACATATTTCTGATGTTCTCTATGGGTACTGTCACCAGAGAAAGACTAGAAAAAGTTCTCTGGGACTTACGTTTTACCATTGTGTATTAGATAGGCCATGATAATATATTGCATTATAACCTTCTTATCACGGTAGAAAGAACTGTCATCTTCAAAATAGGTTCTGCCTGACCTTTCCTCCTATTGCCACACTCTAAAGCTGCTCTTGGCCTTACAAGGTTATCATTCTGAGCTAAAGATAGCCATCTGTACCTAAGCAGTGACATTCTGTGTGGAAAGGCGTAAGACAAGGCTGCTTCATTGCAGACCTCTCCACCAGCAGGGTATGTTGTTCCTGCCTGCACCATTACTGCAAATCTCCCGAAGTAGTATATGGATATTGGAAAAAGGATTTACTGATTAGGTATGTGATCCTGGTAAGTTACTCAGCCTCTCTAAGCTTCATATGCAAAATGAAGATGCTGGAATCTAACTCCATGTTGGCCTATAAAGACAAATACATCTGCCTGAATGTGCTAACTGCTCAGTAAATACCAGATATTAAGATCTTATTATCATCTCTACCTTTCCATCCCTTTCATTTCTGAAACATGTCTTCTGTAGCTTCTCCTATTATCATCAGTTAATCACGATTCTTTCTTCCTACACAATAAACAACCATGTATGCTTCTCACATTCATGGTTATTCTTCTTCTTTTCACACCTCATGGTGGATAAATTTCCACCGTGAGTCAGATACACCCACACCAAACTACCATTTGGAAGTCTGAGCAACAAAAGGAAACAGGAATCAGTTCAAAGAATAACAGTAAGGTTACAATTAACAAGAGAAACCTAGACAGGACCAAAAAAAATAGATAAAGACAGAATAGGAAAAGTCTACATCTAAAAAAAAAAAAAAAGAAAGAAAAGAAATGCCTGATCAAACATTCTGAGTCATAACCCAGAAATGAACAAAAACACTGATCAAATTTAAACACAACAGCCAACTTAGAGCTGAGCAGCAACCTTCAGGGTTTACACTGTACGTGAAAATCCAAACATATACCTTAAGCTTTATGGTCTATTTCCCTCAGTATGGCAGGTAATTGATGGAGATATGCTTCTCCCTCAGTCCCACTGGCATTAAGCTGTTTATTTTTGACAAATGCACTTACCAGAAGGCAGAATCAATTCCATGGTTTCATCATCATATTCCAAGTTCTTTTCTGAGGGCAACTCTTCAGCCTCACTGGGGTCCTTCCCTTCCTTGTGATCTGGGTAGCTACTCCTGTAACAAAGAAGTTGCACTAATAAATAGACTGATACCTCAAATGGAACTAAAAGACATAAACTTTATTTGCAAATGTGGCAAACTTCCTAAGCTACCTAAAAGGAAGAGGGCAGGAAGCAGCTGTAGGAACTACCAGCTAAAAGGTTTTGGGAGAAAACAACTCATTAGCATTTTGTCTGTAGTAGAAGTGAGCAAATGACCTATAACAGAATTCTATTTGTTTTTCCCTAGAAAGGCTGCCTAACAGAGAAGAAAAGAAGGAGAACGTACAGCTGGACATGCAGCTATACTCAATTTAACCATTATAAAAACAAGTTATAGCACAGTGCTGTCCAACAGCACTCTGTGATGACGGAAAATGTTCTATCAATATGTCTTGGTGTCTGATACAGTAACTGCAGTCACATGAGCTTTTCGGCACTGAACTTTGAAATGCAGGTAGTCTGACTGAAGAACTGAATGTTTAAATTTTTAATTAAACTTTCCATTTATTTAAATAGCTATATGGGTATACCTAGTAATTACTATATTGGACAGTGCAGGTCCAGAAGAATCTCCATATTCCTAAAAATGTTGACAAATGCTATTCATAGATACACATGAAAAATAATAGGAAGAGTGTACATTAAATTATTAACAGTAAACCACACAACCTAATAAGAAAATAGACAAATACTTGATCAGATACCTCACAAAAAGATATCCAAATGGCCAATGAATACATAAAAAGGCTCTTGATTGCACTAATCATCATCAGGGAGATGCAAATTAAAGCGACTACACACCCACCAAAGTTGCTAAAATGAAAAACTCTCCCTCACTACAAGTGGAAGTATAGAAAACCACTTTGGAAAACAATTTGACAGTATTTTCTAAAATTGAACATATGTATATCCTCTGGCCCAACTCCTACATATACAAACAAAAGATAACCTATAAACATTTGCCAAAGACACACTAGAATGATGTGGCAGCATTGCTTGTAATAGCCCCAAACTAGAAACCACTCAAATGTGTATTAGCCTTAGACTAGATGTTGTGGGCACTGAACAGAACACTCTGTAACAATAAGAACTCTCTCCAACTATATAAAATAGTATGGATGGGTCTCCCAAACAGAAAGTTGAGCAAAAGAAGTCAGACCCAAGAGTACATTCTTTGTGATTCCATTTACATATAAAGTACAAAAACAGGCAAAATCAATCTATGCAGCTATAAGTCAGAATAGTAGTTACCCCTGGAGAAAGGAGGGGTAGTTTCTTGAAGGACACACAAGGGAAATGTCAGGGGATTATTAACATGCTGTTTGTTGATCTAGGTGCTAGTTATATTTAAAATTTCACTAAACTGAGTCATGATATCACAAGTACGGTCATCCCTTGGTATCCATGGGGGATTGGTTCCAGGACCTCCCTAGGATACTAAAATTTGCAGATGTTCGAGTCGCTGATATAAAATGGTATAACATTTGCATATAACCTAAATCATTGCATGCTTTAAATCATCTCTATATTACTTATAATACCTAAAACATGGTAAATGCTATGTAAATAGTTGTTACACAGTACTGTTTAGGGAATAATAACAAGAAAAATAAGTCTGTGGATGTTAGTATGGACAAAATTTTTTTTGAACACTATAGTTTGGATGCACAGATGGAGAACCTATGACTACAGAGGGCCAGTTGTATACATATATGTACTTTTCTGTCAGTTTATTATTCAATAAAAAGTTTCAGGTCCAAAATAAGTAAACAAGTTATCTTGTGAAGGGGAGTGAAATTATAGGTAATTTGTCATTTTTTAGCTGAGTGAATCCACATAAAATGCTTATTAGAACAGTGTCTGGCAGGTAAGCACTCCATAAACACCAGCTTTGTATGTAAAAGCTTTCTATTTTCCAAGTTTTCTTTACTAAGCATTATCACCTTTTTTTTCTCCCCCCAGAGACAGGGTCTCACTATGTCACCGAGGCTGGCCTGAAACTCCTGGCTTCTGGTGATCCTCTTACCTCAGCCTCCTGAGCAGCTGGGACTACAGGCTCATGCCACCACACTTGGCTAACTTTTATTTTCTTAAGGAAAACAAATCATTTAATATTCATTTTTAGGAAGAAAGGCTCACATAATTTCTCATTTCTAGGCACCAACAGAATAAAACTGTAAATGGAATGAAAAATACATCATTTGGACTAAGGGAGAACCAGTTCCATCAGTTACATACTTTAATTCAAACTAATGGTTAAGCAACACCCAGTAAAGAACAACAGTAACAACAACAAAAGGCTAGGGCTTGAAGCTTAGAGTCTAGAAGGAGGAGACAATAAACAAATAATATACAATACACACAATGGTAGTAGGGAATATAAGGAAAAATAAAACAGGATCAAAAGGATTGGATAGGTGTTATTTTACGGAAGGTGGTCAAAAAAGGCCACATTGAGAAGGTGAAATTTATGTCAATGCCTGCAAGAAGTGAGGGACAAGTCAAGTGAATATCTGAGCGAATACTATAAACAAATATAGCAGCAAATGCAAAGGTCCCGAGAAACACACTTGATGCATTAGAGAAAGAGTTAGGAATCCAGAGAGCAACTAATACAACACAACAGACCCACAGAGGCTCCAGATCATGTGCAGGGCCTTGCAGGACATTATACTTTGGCTTTTACTTTGAGTAAGATAGGTAGTCTTTGAAAGAATCTGAGCAGAGTTTGACCTCACCTAGTGTTTTAAAAGGATCCCCCTAGTTACAGTTTTGAGAACAGAACATGGCGGGTAGTAAGAATGTAAGCAGGAGGCTACTGTAGGAAGTCAGGCAAGAGGATGGTGCCCTGGACCTGGGTAGGAGCAGTAGAAGTAGTGAGAAGCAGTCAGCCTCTGAAGATAGATAGTGCAAAAGTAGTTAAAGCAGGATTTGGTGATAGATTCTAAAGTAAACATGAAAGAAAACAGAAGAATAAAGGAAGACTACCTGGCATTTGGCTTAAGTAACTAGAAGGACAGAGACGCCATTTACTTACAGGGAGCAGATTGGATGCATAGCAGGAGTTGATTTTGGACAGGTTAACGATCCCTTTTAGACACAAGTAGAAATATCAAGGAGGTAGCTGGATATCTTCAGTCTATAGCTACAGGGAAGGCTATACTAGAGATATAAATGTGGGGGTCACGGGCCTGCAGAAGATACTGAAATCTGTGAGACTGGGTAGGATCCTGAATATAACCACAGGATGACAGACTGAGTGCTGGGCATTCCAAGCCTACTGCTGATGGCAGCTGCTTGACTCTATCCATGGTATTTGCTTTGATCACTCTGATGACAACATCAGTCAAAAGGTTATAAACATTGGTGTCTAAAAGGAAACTTGAGAGGGATAAATACTGAAGGAGGATGCTTCCCACCACCAGCAGAATTCATTGTCTTCTCTACTGCCATAGCCTCTAATCCTCCCCTCTACCTCCTCCCAGTCATGTCCACCAACTGCAAGTCTCCAGCTGCAAAATGGGAAATCAGGAAGAAAATGCAAAAGCAAGACTTAAAAGACTGAGACTTTTCTGAACATTGTATCACTTGGACTATGCACGCCTGGCATGGTAATTATAGACATCTGCTTATCTCCTGTGCTAGCTCACAGGAATTTTGACAACTAGTTGTTCACAAGTACTTAACATACATTTGCTAAATGACATACAAATTATTCAAGATTCTAGTTAGGGCCAGGCATGGTATCTCACACGTGTAATCCCAGGCTAAGGCAGGTAGATCACTTGGGCCCAGGAGTTCAAGACCAGCCTGGGTAACACGGCGAAACCCCATCTCTACAAAAAAATACAAAAATTAGCAGGGCATAGTGGTGCACACTAGCTGCTGGGGAGGCTGTGGTGGGAGGATCACCTGAGCCCAGGGCAGCTGAGGCTGCAGGAGACCGTGATCGTGCCACTGTCCTGCAGCCTGGGTGACAGCAAAAATCTTTCTCAGAAAAAAAAAAAAAAACAGATTCTAGTTAGGGGTGAACCACCAATGGGATAATCTCACCATCAGATGCCTGGTTTGGGACTGGTTTAGCAACTGTCTCAACTCCTTCAGGGGACAGCTGGTGATCAAGGACTCTCCAGGAACCCAATATGTGAAACCTAATTTCTGTACCTCTGTTCAAGGGGCAAAACTGAACTCTTGATGATTTAACCAGAACAAAAAGAAAAACAAGTCAAACTTCAGTTTGGGTCTAAGGTCTTCTCTTTACTAGATGTGTTAAACTCTGTGAAACTGAGTTTCTCAACTAAAAGAAAGAACTGCCTAATACAGAGGTGTTATAAGTGTTATTAAGGATACGTTGCACAGTGCCAAACACATATCCAGCACTGGCACACATAATATTAATGCAAAGCAAATATGACTTCACTTCACTTCATGTTACAAATTATGCTTACCTAAAATCATAGAAGTCTGCAAATTCCAAAGCAGCATCGCCATCTGTGAAGAGCTTACAGTGGCTTTTGTCATTCATATGCGCCTGTACAGCTTCTGTGGAGTAGAAGGACTTCCCTTTCTCATTGCACCACAAGCAAATCTTTCCAACACCAACTTTCTCTCCTAGAAAAATAATTTAAGGAAAAAATATGAAAAAAGCTTTTTGCAACCAATTAAATCTCACTATTTGTCACAACTCAAAAATCACTCACAAAATAAGTAAGCAATTATATCAAAGATTGATGAAAAACGCAAAACTAATGTTCCCTTGAGACCAGTCCCCCAATAATGTGATTATTTCCTCATTAAAAGAAAAACTATTATACTTACCCAAGTATTTAATCAGTCCCTTAATATCTGAAAGATATTCTATATCAGGAATAAAGAAACTGTGGACTTTGGTCATATGAGCCACATTCTTCATGAGCGAGCTGGAATGATGGGAACAAAATAAGCAGTCCCTAATAGGGATGGCACCAAGGGGTGGGCCTTCCTCAGCCTCTTCCTCCTCTGCATCCTGCTCCACCCCATCCTCCATTGCTTCAGTATCCTCACATTCCAGTTCTTCGTCAGAATCAATATCTTCCCAATCTGCAAGCCAGAATTTTGAAATAGTAAGTTTAAGAAAAGTAATAGCAAGCAAAGATATCACATGCGGTGATACAGTCCTATATTTGGAGAAACAGCCGTACCCCCAACTCCCAAGGACAACTCCTCTTTCAAGATCTCAATTTTAGCTATTTGTTTACCAGACTCATCTGAATGCCTGTGAAATTCCTTAGTCTTTCTTTTCCAGGAAATAGGAGTCTTTTGTTTGTTTCTTTCCTATGCCTTACAGCACCTAGCCCAGTGCTGAACATAGTTAGGGAGTCTCCTATCTGGGTGAATATATATATATATACATTTGTGTGTGCGTGTGTGTGTGTGTGTGTGAGACGGAGTCTCGCTCTGTCACCCAGGCTGGAGTGCAGTGGCGCCATCTCAGCTCACTGCAAGCTCCGCCTCCCGGGTTCACGCCATTCTCCTGCCTCAGCCTCCCGAGTAGCTGGCACTACAGGCGCCCGCCACCGCGCCCGGCTAATTTTTTGTATTTTTAGTAGACATGAGGTTTCACCATAGCTTGATCTCCTGACCTCGTGATCCGTCTGCCTCGGCCTCCCAAAATGCTGGGATTACAGGCGTGAGCTCTGGCTGCATATTTTTATAAACTGCTAAAACAATGCCTCTATCTACTATTTCACAAAAGTACTGTGGGGTGTGTGTATGTGCTGGTGGGGTGCTCTATGAACGGCCATGGTTTGAATGCATGTTTCCCTCCCAAAATTCAAATGTTGAAACTTAATCATCAATGAAATGGCATTAAGAGGTGGGGCCTTTAGGAGGTGATTAAGTGAGGCGAGCACTAATCCCGAATGAATGGATTAGTGCCAAGGAACTAGCCCGTCTTTGCCTTCTGCTTCCTCCACATGATACCATGAGAAAACTTCATCTATAGAACAGGCCCTCACCAGACACTGACTCTGCCAGCACCTTGATTTTGGACTTCCCAATTTGCAGAACTATGGGAAAATACATTTATGTTATTCATAAATTACCCAGTCTCTGGTACTTCGTTATAGCAGAGCGAACAGACAAAGACATGAACACCTACACCAGCACTGTTAATAGGATGTGGGATGAGGGAAAGAAGGAATAAATAACTCATAAAGTCAAAGAGGTGAGGCTGCTGGCTCCAGCTCCACATTTCTGGCTGAGTTGATTTTGATCCCCTCATTCTGTTTTACTCAACTAAAGTAAGTGCAAAACCATCATAACTGGAAACCCACTAGAATAGCAAATAACACGGCGGCTGGTATGACGATGTCCTCCTGTGCGTATGTTAAAAGTCTCCTCATCCAGGCCGGGCGCGGTGGCTCAAGCCTGTAATCCCAGCACTTTGGGAGGCCGAGACGGGCGGATCACGAGGTCAGGGGATCGAGACCATCCTGGCTAACACGGTGAAACCCCGTCTCTACTAAAAAATACAAAAAACTAGCCGGGCGAGGTGGTGGGCGCCTGTAGTCCCAGCTACTCGGGAGGCTGAGGCAGGAGAATGATGTAAACCCGGGAGGCAGAGCTTGCGGTGAGCCGAGATCAGGCCACTGCACTCCAGCCTGGGCGACAGAGCGAGACTCCGTTTAAAAAAAAAAAAAAAAAAAAAAAAAAAAAAAAAAAGTTTCCTCATCCAAAACAGAGAAGGCATCAATTCATTCTCCAAATATGCATTAGGCACTTCTTCTTTTTCCAGACAAGGTTTTAGGCCTTGGAGAATGAATTGAGTGAACTAAACAGCCGAACCTGCTGGCCAGATAAGGCACTTCAGAAAGCATCTAAACCACCTTCCCTCATCATTTTTACTTAAAAGCTCTCAAACACACAAACACACACACCCATCTCGA
The DNA here is from genome assembly GCF_024542745.1 of Macaca thibetana thibetana. Lineage (NCBI taxonomy): Eukaryota > Metazoa > Chordata > Mammalia > Primates > Cercopithecidae > Macaca > Macaca thibetana. The sequence goes on along the minus strand of NC_065583.1, from coordinate 160,018,235 downwards.
GTATAAATCTGAAAACTAAAGGGGGGCCAAGTTCCTCTTTACCCTCCCCGCCCAGACAGGGCCATCACCGTCTCCATCCAGGTCCTCTTCCTCCTCCTCACTGCCCTCCTCCTGCTGCTTTGCCAACTTCTTCGCCTGCTGTTCAAACCACTGGAGCCGGGGTGGTTTCTCGCTCGGGTCTCGGTCGTGGGTCCCACGGCCACCAGTCCCCACGGCTACGGCACTCCTGGCCTCCTCTGCAGGCGCTGGGGGCGCCTTCTTGGGAGACATGGACGGCTGGGCCTTGATGGCCTGCTGGATGGCGGCGTTCATGGCATCCTTGTCCACACTGTCCAAGCCCAGTCCTTTCTCCAAGTTCTTTTCATTCATCATCTCCACTTTCCGATTCACGGCCTGCACGGCCTTCTTCTCCAGCTCAACGTGCCGCCGAGACTTGAGGTGGTTCTCGTAGGCGTTGAAAGATGCAAACTTCTTACTGCAAACAGTACAGTAGGTGGCCGAGCCCTTGCTCTCCTCCTCCGCTACGGCCCGCTGCGCCCGCACTCGCTCCTGGAAGCCCTCGGCGGTCACTGGGGCCATGCTGGCCACCTTACGCCGCAGGTTGTAGCGGTGCCAGTCCGTCTTATAGTGGGCCCGCTGCATGTCCGCGTCGCGGAACGCCACCCGGCAAGTTATGCAGGTGTACGTCGCCATTGCCAGGTGAGAAATAAGAGCCGACCACGCCAAACACCTGGTGACCAGCGTCCTGGCTCCACACGACCCTCAGACCTTAACCCGCCTCAGCGGCCTGGACGAGCCTCTCGACACGCCGACTTCCTGACTGTCACCGAAGAAACTTCCGGCACACGTCGGAAGTTATTTACGACTGGACAGGAAACCCGCCTCTCAGGCTGTGGCCACGCCCCCGCCGCTGTGAGACCCGGGAAACCTAGGGAACGCTGTGACTGAACCGGACCTGGGTCCCCTCAGTCAGCCCGAGGTGGGTGTTGCTTGAAGGAGGTCGCGCCCTCCCAGTTACCTTCTCTGGTGGTTGCGCCGCTCAGTGTGACGCGGTCAAAGAGACGGCTACGCGAGAATGGGGGAGTGGGGCGCCCGAGGCTGCTCCCGGGCCCTCGGAAGCCCCCGATTAATGAATGGTCGGGTCAGCGACGCCAGGGTCGGGGTTTCTCTGAGGACCGCGCGCTGCACCCGCGGAGCCGGGTGAATGGATGTCGCGAGGGCCAGGGCTGACCCTTAACCCTCGGGGCCAACCTCGGAGCCCTCGCCGGGGGCTGGACCGCTTCCCCGGGAAACCGGAGAGGCCGGGCCGGAGGCTCGGCCTTTCTGAGGCGGCCCTTCGGGCGGAGGACACCGGCGAAACTTGAGTGTACAGAGTGCCGGAGAGGAGCTCCCTGTAGACACACAGTCCGAGCCACTTAGGTAATTCTAGTAGTAGCCACATTTTTAAAGAGTAAAGAGAAATCGGTGAAACTGCTTTTAATGATGTATTTAATTTAGCCCATCCTGTCATTTCAGCATGTAATCAGTCTAAAAGAATTAATGAGATCTTTTACGCTCTGTGATTAGTTCTAAGTCTTGGAAATCCAGTGTGTGTTTTAGAGTTAACAGCCCGTCTTAATTTGGACTAGCCCCGTGTCAGGTGCCCAGTTGGTTGTGTAGCCTCATGTGTATCGGACAGCAAAGTTCTGTAGAAAAGAACTTCAGGCCAGGCGCGGTGGCTCACGTCTGTAATCCCAGCACTTTGGGAGGCCTAGGCAGGCGGATCATCTGAGGTCAGGGGTTCAAGACCAGCCTGGCCAACATGGCGAAACCCAGTCTCTGCTTAAAAAAAAAAAAAAAAAAGAAAAATTAGTCCAGGCGCAGTGGCGCAGACCTGTAATCTCAGCTACTTGGGAGGTTGAGGCAGGAGAATCGCTTGAGCCCGGGGGCGCGGGGGCGGAGGTTGTGGTGAGCCGAGATCGCGCCACTGCACTGCAGCCTGGGCGACAGAGCAAGATTCCGTCCTAAAATAAAAAGAAAACATGAACTTCAAATGCTTGAGGAGGTCATAGATTTCATCCACACAGCCTGGTTGAACCCTTGTCAGCCTTGTTACAGAATCGAATGTTGCATGCTCAGAATCCAAGCTGCTAATAGAAAACCAAAAGAAGATGACGCTTTTAAAAAACCTTCCAGTGGCTTCCCTTGACTCAATCAAATTCAAACACCTTACTTTTTATTCTGCGAGGCTCTGCCCCTCCCTCTGATGTCCTGCCACACCCCCTTCTCTACCCTGCTCACCCTACTTGAGTCGCAATGACACATTTGATGTTCTTCTGACAATCACTTTAGTTGGTACTGAGTCAGAAGTCCATTACTCTTCCGCTTGGAACATCCTTTTGCTGGCTTGCTCCCTTATTTTTTGGATCTCTGCCCAAATGCCTTTGTAAGAGAGGATTATCCAAATCCACTTACCAAAAATAGTGCCTACCTTCCTAAGTCCTTACCAGGCATAACTTTTCTCTAGCACTGTATTAGTTATCTACTACTCTGTATTAAATTACCCCCAAATTTAGCATCAAGCTTTATTTCAGTTTCTGTATGTCAGGCATTTGAATGACTTAGCTAGGTGGTTCTAAGATCTGCTAAGAGGTTGCAGTGAACATGCTGTCCAGGGCTAAAGTCATCTGAAAGTCTGACTGTATTTGACTGTGGCTGGAGAATCTCCCTTAAAGATGGTTGATTTACATAGCTGATAGCAAGAGGTTTTGGTTCCTTGACAAGCAGGCTTCTCCATAGGGCTGCTTGAGTGTAGCGGAGAGCCACATGAAATTCATGAATTTCTTTCATGACCTAGCCTTGGAAGTCACCCACAGTCGTTTCCACAATGTGTTGTTACTTATGCAGGTCAGCCCTATTTAATGTGAGAAGGGTTTACATAAGGGCATGAATACCAGGAAGTGGGAAGTAGGGGGCAGGGTTGTTTTAGGTGATCATTGGGAGATCAGCTGCCAGTAGCATTTGTTGTTTGTCACTGATTTCCCAGGCTTAGCACTGGAAGTCCTGCATCCCGGGAAACCCCTCAATCCTGGGCAAACCAGGATGTCTAGTCACACTGCATGTTAGTCATCTGCGTCTAGATAGAACATAAGCTCCATGACAGCAAGCAACTCCTTTGTTGTATACTCTAATGCTAGAACAGTCCCAGCAGATCAACTGGTGAGTATTTGTTAAACAAATCTTTTGCAGTGCAAAAGTTAAGTCAGATGGTGATTTTTATTTATGAAAACTTATTTTGAGATTATCAGTATCTTTTAAAATAGCTGAGCCGTCTGGATACTCACTTTGAGAAATGTAGCTAGTATTAGTTGTTAACTGGAATAAGCAGAGTATATTTTCAAGCTTCCCTAAAAAGTAAAGCAGAAGATGGCTATAAAAATAAAAAACGTCTGGTTTTACTTTTGCCTAGTATCATTCTTATATGACTCTTCCAGAATCTGTTCTTCAGGTCATTATTTCCTCCCTGCCTCCTCTAATCTATTTTCATGATTCTCCTATTTCAGCATCATTGAACTCTCCAGTTTTACTTTTCTTCTTTAAAGAGGTATTGTTTCCTCCGCCATACTAATTTTCCAATGTACTGTTCTGCAGTCTCCAAGATAACCTTACTCTTTCCCCATAGCCCCCTCTACAGTAAATACAAGTAATCAGTAATTTTCCTGTAGCATTTTTTTCATATGTCACTTTTTCTATTCAATAATAGTTGTCTGATGCCCATAAGATAAAGTTTAAATTCCTTTCGTACCTTTCCTTTCATGGCTTTCGTATCTCCCATAGTCTCTCCCACATGCTACGTATTTTTTGTAATATTCTATTGGTTCTAAATTAAAGCATTCCTACCCTCAAGAAGTTTTTTTTTAATGACTTCTTAGGGATGTTAAAAAAATATAGTTAACTAGCTGGATCTAGTACAATGAAATATAAAGAAAGGGGTAATGAGTATTTAGGATAGAGAAATCTCATGCCATTAGAGAGATCAGAAAAGTTTTCATTAAGGAGTAGACATTTCAGATGGGTCCTAAAGGAGAAGATGGAGGACTTTGCAAGTGGAAAAGGAGGTAGAACGGGTAGAAGAAATACTGTAGAGGGAGGAAAATCAAGGACATATTTAAGAAGAGTGTGTCTAGGTTGGATGAAGCTTAGGATACAAACAAGAGAAAATGAGACTAGAGAGAGCCACGATATCATTGGCAAAAGACTTGGATTCTTGTGTTTACTGTTCATGCTTCATTTGTTGGAGAGTCACAAAATGTTTCAGCTTATATGGCATCAGGAATAGAAGTGGGCCTTGAGTGGATCCAGCAGCAGTATCTGGAACTAATTGGAGGAAAAAAAGAGTAGGTCTACAACAAATACCTCCTTGGTAAATGCAAGGGACTGTTGAGTAAAATCTCTGCAGCACATCCTCAGCACTCTTAATGTGTCTAACCTCTGCTGACAGTACTGCTATCAAAAAAAAAAAAAACCAAATTGATCACTCTGAAGAATTTAAATGAAGATCACTGATATAGTTTGGATGTTGTCCCCACTCATATCTCAGGTCAAAATGTAATCCCAGTGTTGGAAGCAGGGCCTGGTGGGAGTGATTGGATCATGGGTGTGAATTTCTCTTGAATGGTTCAGCACCATCCCCTTGGTGCTGTTCCTGTGACAGTGAGTTCTCTCAAGGTGTGGTTGTTTATAAAAGTGTGTATCACCTCCCCGCTTGCTCTCTCTTGCTCCTGATTTTGGCATGTGAACTGCCTGCTCCCACTTTGCCTTCTGCTTTGAGTAAAAGCTCCCTGAGGTCTTTCCAGAAGCAGAGGCCACCATGCTTCCTGTACAGCCTGCAGAACCCTGAACCAATTAAATCTCATATAAATTGCCCAGTCTCAGGTATTTCTTTATAGCAATGTGAGAATGGACTAATACAACCACCTATGACAAAATTAGTGAAAGTATTGAAAATTAGAATTCCTTCTGTATATCATGACATAGCCCTTAAAACAGTTCACGTAATTCTCAAACTACTAGAGTTATGGTGCACACTGTAACAGTGACAGTACACACAGTAACATGGTTCTTGTTTCAGTCTTGGAAGACTTTGGGATAATTTAAAATAAAAGCTAATAAAGTTGCCTTCAAGTCAATTTGTATGCCGGTCACAATATTCTCTTGTGACAAGTTTACTGCTATTCACATTCCTATATTGCAGTGGCACCTTGGTTTTTAAAAGGCAGGCTACAAAGGGGATTGAGTTGGTTGAGGGTAACCTTGGGTGGGGGTAACAAATATTGAAATATAAAAACTAACATACACTTATCACATAGTTTACAGTGTCTGTGAATTCTGTGTTCATGAAAACGTTAAGTCCTGTGAGAGATTTTCAGTCCCCAGTTGTTTTGGCTGTCTACATATGCAAAGACTTCTCTTAATTTAATAAGGAATTGAAATGTACAACAAAGTCTGTTTATCACAGCATTTAAAAATCAACTGGTTTCTGCCGGGCGCGGTGGCTCACGCCTGTAATCCCAGCACTTTGGGAGGCCGAGGCGGGCGGATCACAAGGTCAGGAGATCGAGACCATCCTGGCTAACACTGTGAAACCCCGTCTCTACTAAAAATGCAAAAAATTAGCCGGGCGAGGCGGCGGGCGCCTGTAGTCCCAGCTACTCGGGAGGCTGAGGCAGGAGAATGGCGTGAACCCGGGAGGCGGAGCTTGCAGTGAGCCGAGATCGCGCCACTGCACTCCAGCCTGGGCGACTAAGCGAGACTCTGTCTCAAAAAAAAAAAAAAAAAAAAAAAAAAAAAAAAATCAACTGGTTTCTGCAGTCTTTGAAAAAAAATCTAAAATAAAATCAGTATTTAATACTTAGTGAAATTATTAAATTGCTTAAAATTATGATCAGTTAATGTATCAAAAAACAAAACCAATATACTAGTATGATACATTAGAAAGAGAATAGGCTTTGGGGTCAGGCTGACTTTTTCCTTGACTAGCTATGTGACCTTGGACAATTTATTTACCCTGTTCTTTGGCAAAATGTTCTTAATACCACTTAACTGTAGAGTCGTGAGCATTAAACAGGATCCTGTTTTCTATGTCTTAGACCAAGAGTTCGCATACTTTTCCCGTAAAGGGCCAGAGAGTAAATATGCTTTGTAAGCCTGGGTTCTCTGTCACAACTAATCAGCTTCATTGTTATAGCATAAAAGCAGCCATAGACAATACATACACAAATGAGCATAGCTGTGTTCTAATTAAACATTATTCACAGATGCTGAAAATTGATTTTCATTTATTCTCATGTCACAAAATAGTCTTCTGATTTTTTTTCAACTACTTCAAGATGTAAAAAACGGTTCTTAGCTTGCAGCCCCTACAAAAACAGGTGGCAGGCCAGATTTGGCCCGTGGGCCATAGTCTGCCAACCCCAGCCTTAAGACACTTAATCCTTGCAACACTCCATGAGGTAAATGGTACTACATATTTATTTTGTAGATGAGGTAAATAGGTATGGAGTTATTAGGTGACTTTCTCAGAGTCCCATAGCTAGTAGGTGTTATAACCATAAAAATTACTATTATAGAACCTTACACATAGTCCACAGAATCAACTGAAATAGTAGACATTTTTGCAACACTTCCATCCATTAATTCCACAAGGATTTCTTGCACTATGAGGCTGATACAGTGCTGGACCCATTAAAAGAAACTTACGATTCTTGTAAGCTGTTGCTTGTTGATTGCCTTTGTTTTAATGTTTAAAAGAATGGCTCAGTTGAAACACAGGCAGGGAAAAAAATCAGTTTCTTGGTTTTATGCAGCCTTTCCACACACCCCTCCCCCCAACGTGCTTCAGATACTTTTTTTCACCCATTCTCTAAACATCCCTGCGTGATAAGGTAAGAATTAACTTCCCTATTTAATGCTTGGGAAACAGGATGGGGCTTGGGGACATTATATGACTTTGACACTGTGTTTTAGGGCCATAATATTAACATCAGAACCAGAACTCATATTTTCAACATCTTTCTTAGTATAAATGCTACAGTGGAAATGGAGGAATAATACACAAAAATATAGTTCTGAGGCTTTCTAATTTCATCATGATACAAATGATCTAAGACAACAGCAGTTCAGTAAAGGTTTTCAGAATAATTTCCTATCTTGCAATGAACACAGCTGGAGCAGTGTAAAGAAGTATACCCATCTAGATTATAAACAGTTCATATAAATGTTAAAATCACGTTTTTCTTAAATGTGTATTTGCTTCTTGACTAAAATTAGTGGCATGCTGGCATTTGCCACTTTTCTAAATGGAAGAAAGTTACATTTATTTCAAATATAAGAGTGAGATGCCTAAATATGTTGAATGTATTTGCCAATTACAAAACCTTATAAAAGTCTTCCTAATATTTTAAACTGGGGAGCAGGCAGTTTAAAAAAAAAATCCCTTTTGAAGCTATGTAGGGTAAGAAAAAAAGGTATTTCAGAATGAGAATATTCAAGCATGGATTGATCTTCCAAAGTGAGCTTCAACTTCTTGAGCACTACTTTATTGCTTCAGATTAAAATACATGCTCAGTGTATGCTATTGCCATTGTGTGATTTTGCTCAGTACCTTCTACAGGAAGTGAGCAAAACTTTTCTACAGCTTTCAATTTTAACAAAATATATCCATGGTTCACATTTTAAATACTTCAGTCCACTTAGATTTTACAAACCACTCATTCTCAGTTCTTTCAGATGTTGGGGAAATAATGCTATTTATATTCTCATGGTAAAGGACATGTAGTCCTCTACTATACTGGATCAATCATAGATGAAGTGTATCTGCTACTTCATCTTTTAAAACCAGAAACAATGACCCCCACCACCACCAAAACATACGTATACACAAACAAAAACCTTCAACATCCTTGTGTTTGTTTGAATTAATAGTTGTGAGAAAGTACCATTACTGTATTGTGTAAATGTGTAGTCACAGAGTCATATACAAACAATATTAAAATTCATACATAGTTAAAATGCTGCTGTCCCTAGAGAGCTGGCGTGTCTCCTCGATAGTGGTGATAGCACATTTTTCTACTCTACCAACTTCTTCCCCACACCCCTTTTAATTTGTAGTTATTAACATTTTATTCTAGATTTATTGTTCATACCATCACAGATTATCAGCCCTTGAGTTAATCTTCCTGTAAGGTTATCTAGGGATTTATATTATTTAATTACTTGGATTATTTAACTTTTTTTCTCCTCAGTGAAGAAATGGAAATGACCTTTAAACTTTTCTACTTTATAACCAAGAATATTATTTTAAAGAAAGAAGCATACACAGAAAAAAGAATACTGGTAACAACTATTTTATAAATATGTAACTGTATTTTTCTTCGTGTCCAGAAACTGTTATTGAATAAAATTCAGGTATATTCCTCCAAAACCCACACAGTTCAGAGATTTTCAACACCAGGTTTCCATTTGTATTAAAATGGGCAAGATAATGAAGGCACAGGCTCACTTTGTATCAATAAAGGACATCAAACACAGTCATGAGGCACTAATGACATAAGCAATCACAAAAATGTTCAAAGTCTTCAGTAACTCTTCTCCCTTTAACATTTGGCAAAATTCAGTCTAGATATTTGAATACCTCAGAAAGAAAAAATAAATAAGAGTTGCTACATTAAAATGTCAGATTACTTATAATTAGTCTTTAGAAATATAAGGGATAAAATGAAAGGAAGAGAACACAGATTTCCTATATTCTTGGATTATCCTTCCCTTCTGAGGGTCTCAGATGTCTCTGTGCATCTGCCAGAATGCCAGCTGTACCTGAAGATTTAAGAGATTTTTGGTAGTTGCTGGCATGGTCCCTCAACACTGAAAGTTTATATCACAAAAACAAAATTAGCTTGGTGTGAGCTCTTTAGTCCTTTGTTAAAAACCATAAATCAGATGTGGTTATTTAAAAGTGATCTTAAAACGTTTAAAGGAAAATATATATACTCTATCTTCCCAGTAAGAAACAGATTTCATATTTATACCTAAATGGCAAATAAATATATTTTAAAGCCAAGCAAGTTCCTCTCCTCTATACAGACTAAGAAAACAGAGTTATTATGTCTTTATTGCTGATGATCACATCACTCATATCAATAACTAGTTTCACAATTTTAGGAGACTTTTTTTCATGACATAATATAAAAGATACGGGTCTAACTTAAGTCTGAGCAGGCAGAATAGAGCTGTGCTCCCAACATCCCTATCACAAACATATGACAAATGAACAACAAAACAACTGAATCTGTTTATGTCACAACCATTGTCTATGTGATACACAACTGCTTGCTTTCTGTGGGTTAATGCCACCCACTGCAAGACTAGAGATGGCAGTCAGTGGAGCATGCTGCTTTACAAGTAAGCCTAAGTCTACAACTGCAGAAATAACATGGAAATATTTCAGTCTATCCAGAGTACTTAAATATACTTTAAAATTTTTTCCTAAGAAATTAATTTTGATAGTATTTCCCAAGTCCTTCAACTAAGATACCTTGATAATTTCGATCTTTTTTACATCAAAATCTATCAGTTAAAAAAAAAAAAAATTTCCAGGTATTAGGAATAAGGAAGCTGATAACGGCATGTATTCACAATTAATTGTTAATATTTTTCAATGAGTTACAATAAACTGTTTTGCATGCTTGAAAAACTGTAAAGAAAAAGAATATTTATAGGAGGATTTTAATAATTTGGTTTTTGTTTCTTTTTGCTTTAAAAACCCCTAATATTTATCTCTGACAACACAGTGGTGTGTATAAAGTTCATTTCCATGCTTATTACACAAAAATAACGATCAGAAATATCAATCTATCAGTGTCAGCTGATATATATCCAATTAATTCACTGCAGGAGGGAAAATAAAACAAATCTAAAGTAATCATTAAAGCTTATAGTTCAATTTTTTTCTTTTCCTTGTTTGTTTTTTTTTTTTTTCTTTGAAATTTTTTTGGTGTTTTTTGTGCTCTGTTGCAAGCTGATTCCTAGATTAATGGCCTCCAAGTAGATTTGAAAGGAAACCTGAAGACTTCTTATTTTGCTGTGCTTCTGCTTCCTGGTCTTGTGTAAGTCCCAATTCACTCTCAATTTGATCCAGCTCTGACTGGTCAAGTAGTTCAAAGTCATCACCTTCTTCAGTGTCTGTGTCCTCTTCTGGGATGGGGGCAGCCTGAGAAAGTGCTTGCTGCACCCCCTCTAACTGGTCTTTGATAGCTGCAGTCACTGCAGCTGTGATGACATCCCCAGCCAGGTTGCTCATCAAGTGAAAGGTTTGGTCACTGTTCAGAGGAAGGGTGAGACCAGCTGCTGATTGTGTCTCTTTGCTTGGTCTGTGACCACTGTCCAACTGTTCCTTCTTTCTCTTGAGCTCAGTGGGCAAACCAAGGCTTAATTCATCTTCATCATTCGTTCCCATGCCATTTTCTAGAGATGGGAAATCTGAGAGATCTCTAGAGAAAACTTCCTCACTAGGTCGGTCAAGATCTGTGAAATGGATAACAGAAGTTCAGACTTAAGCACCGTAACAAATTTCAAATAAAAGTGCTGTCTAAAGATCATCTATCTGACTTTAATCTGAACCCTCTGGCAACCTTGGCTTTCATCTAGCCTCCTGAGTCAACTTGAATCAATTTAACCACATACTGAACTCCTAATCCTGCAACACTCTTTCTCCACAGGGACACAAACACTACATATCCCTCTATATTTAGCTTTCCTCTTAAGCACAAAACAGTATATTACTGACTTAACATTCACACTTGTCTGACATCAGCTTGAGGTTTTGACTAACGTTTAAGCATTTACTATAAAAATTCCCCATCCTGCTCCTAGGGTGGGAATTACCTTAAGCCAATGAGTATGCATGTACATGAAATTAAAAATACTATAATAGGAAGTTTCCTTGGGTTTTGGTTAATATTATTCAGCCTCAGCATTTTCATACATGGAGATCTATTTCAGTGTCTGTAATCTGTGTTTGTTTTAAGCAATGGAAAGAAGATACTGCTCCTTCTATTCCATATAACCCAAGAGTTTATGGAAACATTTGGCTCTCTATAACTATAGCTGAAACTGACCATATAAAGATTTAGGACATTTGAAATCAGTGTCACAGTAGAAGGCTGATAGATTTTATTGTTTTTACCTTTCATATAAAATTATTTTAATATAACAGTTAACTCCCTGCAACCGTGATTTGAAATCTTCAGTTAATGAAAAGCCTTTTATGTGTCTTGGATTATTACTGTCTTTTTTGCTGAATAAATCTGAGATGGGATCCTTAAGAACAAGGTACTTGTTATTCTTGTTCTTTAAAATATGACCTCAAATTGGAGGTTCTGAAAGCTTGTAGAGCTTGAATGACCTTCAGCAATGCTCTTGTTCTAATGTAAAGGTGAGGAAATTGAGACCCACAAAAATTATTTCACCTGTTCAAGGTCATAAAGTTAGGTAGTGACAAAGGCAAGACTCTACTTGGGTTTTCCACCTTCCAAACCCATCTTCTTTCAAACACTGCACAGCCTCCCTCCCTCCTTCCTTTAAAAACAGAAAATGTCTTTTTGGAACATAAGTATAAAATAGTTCATTCATTCTCCTCCTTTATAATCTGCTCATATGTTCAGTATATAGCCAAAACAAGGTAATCCAGTGAGACTAACAAAAGTTAAGTTACCGTACAAGCATTGACTCTCAATTTAAGTTATGGATATAATTTGCATTATAAAGAATACTGTGCTGTCTTGTTTTTAATTGTACTTATTATAAACAAAGAATATACCAGATAAAGAAAATGTGGTACACATACACCATGGAATACTATGCAGCCACAAAAAGGAATGAGATCATGTCCTTTGCAAGGACATGGATGGAGCTGGAAGCCATTATCCTCAGCAAACTAACACAGGAACAGAAAACCAAACACTGCCTGTTGTCGCTTGTAAGTGGGAGCTGAATAATGAGAACACATAGACACAGTGGTAGGGAACAGCACACACTGGGGCCTGTCATAGGGTCAGGGGTGGGAGGAGGGAGAGCATCACAAAATAGCTAATTGATGCTGGGCTTAATACCTAGGTGATGGGATGCAAACCACCATGGCACATGTTGACCTATGTAACAGACCTGCACATCCTGCACATGTACCCCTGAACTTAAAAGTTGGAAATAAAAAATAATAAAAATAAAAAGCTGTTTTAACTTCGAAGACAAATGTGAGAAACTCCAGAGTCAGCTTTGGACTCAGGGAACTTGCCCTCCATACTTCAGCCCCTTTTAATGAGGACTAGGCCTAAATGTATAGGATTACCATCTATCTTTCTCTCCCACATTATCGCTTAGGACATTTCAAAGACATTTCAGAAGGTAATTTTTCTAATTTTTAATTACTTTGTTTTCAAAATTTCTGTCCAAAGGCAGATTTGGACATTGATTTAGATTTTTTCCTCATACTTTTTGAAAAACAGCTTTTGATAATCATGCACCAAAAAAACACACTTCTAAAGTGTACAATTCAGTGTTTTTTAGTATATTCACAAAGCTGTACAAGCATCACTAATTCTAGAACACTTTCATCACTCCAAAAATAAATGCATACCAATTAACAGTCACTCACTATTCCCTCCTTCCATCAGTCCATAGCAGCCACTAACTTAACTTCCCTTTATTTAGACTTGCTTATTCTAGGCATTTCATATAAATGGAATTATACAGTAAGTGGCATTTTGTGTCTGGCTTCCTAGCATGTTTTCAAGGTTCATCCATGTTATAGCAAGTATCAGTACTTCATTTTTATAGCCAAGTAATATTCCACTGTATAGATATGGTGGTAACATGTTATTTACCCATTCAGTATTTGGCAGCAGTTAAATAGTTTTGTATGCACTCATAAAAATAAATGTGTCCAGAAATATTAGCATACCATCAGAAGTGTCTGTCTGTGGAGTGTATCCTTCTGAAAGGTTGAAGGTCCCATTATCAGTCCAGGATACCTCTGAGACGTCTGTGTCAGACACAGATAACTCTTTGGCAGCAACCGTGAGGCTAATCTGTATTAATATAAATAAATACCAGCGGCACATTTTAAACTGCTGAAGGGAATATTTTGAAAAATCCATACGAACCCCCAAAATGTCAGAGTAATAAAAACCAGACGGATATTTTTATTTTGAAATCATTCAGTCATCTTACAGAAATAAGGGTTTATTAGGAAGATCATTCAGCTTTATATATGTAAATACATTTACAGTCAAACCACACAGGAACAAATTGAAAACTAAACAAAAAATACCTTAGGACAAAGAGCTGAAAAGTCTAATTCACTGTCATCTTTGTGACTTTTTTCTTTATCTGCTTCTGTTGAGAAAAAATTTGGAAGCTTTCAGTTTCCTAGCCAACTCAGATATAGTGCATTTATTTCATTATGTATTCTTACCCCACATTTCTCATATTCTCAAATACCTCCATATCATTAAATGTTTACACATAACAAGCTTCACATATTTGCAAAGGAAATGATCCACATTAGTGGTTCTCTTAATATTGTCCCTGAAACAGCAAAAGCATCCTCCCTGGGAACTTTTTAGAAATGCAGATTCTCAGGCCCTACCCTAGACCTACTGCATCAGAAACTCTGGGCTGGGGCCTAGCAACTCATCCTGTAATAAGCCCTCCACGTGACTCCGATACATTCTAGTTTTAGAACCTATAAGGTCTCAAGCCAAGTTAAAAAGTAAAAGATGATTATATTGGCTTTTCCTGTATTCTCTTTCCCTTCCCCTGTTTTTTCAATCCCTTCTTACACAACTTCCACACTCCTAGCACTGCTTGTGTAATTTTGTATTTGTGATAGTCCAACCCAAAATAAAACTAAGTAAATCATAAGTAGCACAATAAAAAGTGTTGCCTTTTCTTTCTCCCCTGACAGTGTGGATTAAAAAATCAATTTCTTTCATTGTATATTTGAGAAAAGAAGGAAAGCCTAAATAGGAAAAGGATATGTTTAACTTTGAGGGCGATTAGCTTCTATAATAATACTTAGTAAAAAGCTAAAAGTATCCTCAAATGTATTAAAGGAATTGCCTAAAAATAGCTTGCTAATGTCTCATTTCATGCATAGAATCTAAAATATAAACTTTACCTACCAGATCTCTCACGTTTCTTCTGATTAATATATTCTCCAATTCCAAAATCCAATTTCAGCAGAACTGACTTAATTTTACTGTATATTTTTTGTCCAATATCATTACATTTAAACAATGGACACAAAAATGCACACAGTACTGAAAGAAGAAAGAGGGTAGAAGTAAAATGCCTTTCCTTTCAAAAGGCTACATACATTTCAGTATTTCACAAAATACTACATTTTTTTACTGAAAAACTTAAGTTTTTTTTTTTAAGGGAAATGCCTCTGTGAAATAAGTTCATAATTTCTATTCTTTTTCTGTAAGGTAAACATTTTCTACCACCACCCACACACACACACATGCATACCCACGCACACACAATGCTCACAGTCATTGTTTTCAGGTGCAATTAGATCAACTCTCTCCTTTCAATCCTTTTACTCTCAAAATTTATAGAAAAATTACATGCCTTCCAAACAACAGTCCTGGTTTAACTGTATTTATTCAACGCCATTTCACCATGGGAAAGTTATTAGCCTCTCATCAATAATATTAGGATAATAACCTTATTTCTTTGGGGTTGCTGTGAAGTATAAATGAGATCAATGCAAACCATCTGAATAATGCCTTGCCCAAATTATTCTTTCATTCCCCAGTCCTCTTCTCCTTTACCTGCTAAACAATGTAATGATGAGGCTAATGTTATATATGAGTTCTTTTGGGGAGAATGGATTTGAGCTCTGACCATTTGCCATTTGCATTATGCATTAAGAATATAAAAAGAAGCAAAGATTGCCACACTCTAAGTACTGTATTCCTAATATTTATTTCTTTGTTCTTTTTAGGAAGTATCCTATATTATATTTTTAAAATAGGAGCTACAAACTCAAATGTCTCTAGAGGCCAAGAAATTGTATGTAAATTTTAAAATCCATTGTAAGAAAAATTGGAAAATATGAGGGTATGTTAAGTGGAGAGTGCCTGCCCCATCGAAAGGTAGCAGTGCCAGATCATAGTTTTCAGGTAAAGGAGAAAATCCATACATTTTAATAACATTTTTGAGTGATCATTGATGTATAATAAAATACATGTATTTAAAGTGTACAATTTGATAAATTTTGACATGGATACAACTAAGAAGCCATCACCATAATCAAGATAATGAACATGTCTACCACCCCCAGAAGTTTTCTCATGTTTTTATTCATCCGTCCCTCCAGTCTCCTACCTCTTCTCCCTGTCCCCACCCACCTCATCCCCAGGCAACCACTGATCTGCTTTGTTACTAGATTGTTTGAATTTTCTAGGATAATATATAAATGGAATCATACTCTTTCATCTGGCTTCTTCTACTCCGTCTAATTATTTTGAGATTCATCTTTAGTGTTGTATGTATCAGTTTTTAGTGCTAAGTAGTAATCCATTATATGGATATACCACAGTTTGTTTACCCATTCATCCTATTGATGGATGTATGGATTATATTCTGCTTTTGGCTACTACAAATAAATCTGTTATGAACATTTGTGTCTTTGTACTTTCATTTCTCTTGGGTAAGTACCTAGTTGTGGGATGGCTTTGTCATGTAGTAGTTTTTAAGAAACTGCCAAACTGTTATCCAAAGTGATTTTAACATTCTACCTACCCCGCAACAGTATGTGAGAATTCCACTTCCTCTGCATCCCTCCTAATACTTGATATGGTCAGTATTTTTAATTTTAGCCATTCTGGTAGGGATGCAATGGTATTTCATTGTGGTTTTAATTATTTTTTTGAGCCAAAGAACATGCACGAAGGCAAAGGTGTTGGTGTGTTTTTGGGAGGTGGGGCATACAGCTTTATTTATAGTTTTACTGACAAAATTTAACATAAAATTATTAACTTATAATTCTGCCTTTTGCAGCTATTCTTCCAATTTTAAAATAGAGACATGGCTCTAGGAAAATGGAGAAACTTTGTACAGCAGGAGAGTAAAGAATAATCAACTTGTATTATAGTTAAGAACTCATCCCCCTTCTTCAAACTACAGGTCTGTTGACCATAAAGTGATACCATATGCATCACAAAAATTAGCCACATGGTCTACTATACTTACACAGTAGATAGCTGAGTATAACCCCAGGAATGTAACTTCCCAAGATCGTAAAAAATGTGCACACACTACAGACCAGGAGACAAAACTGGAAATAACAGAAATAACATGGGATAGTTATACATAACACCAAGATATTTTGGAGCACAGGATACACACACAATTGTAAATCTATAAGTGACCAGTATAAGTGACCTATCCGGTTATTACAGATTTTTTTCCAAAGAGCATTGTTTTGCACTAAGGGCTGACTAATGACTGCTGCATTCAACCAGCCTTAGTCCATTTCAGCACTTGGTAATAATTATTTTGAGGACACAGGAGCTAATTTCTGGCACAGAGAGTGACAACTCCCATTACTCATGCCTGTGGCTATATTACTGCCAGGTGCAAGAGAACAAAAAACTATTATGTCCCCAGAAACAACTTCTACTTCACTCATTTAAGGAAATTAATGCGGCCTGATAACTACATCTGAAAGTTCAAACTACCACTATAAGCCCACTGAAACTCATAAAAACACAGCAAAACATGTTACAAAAATTAGAGGTATCTATACAAATCTAACGTAATTTACACAAATCTAATGTAATGTATAGCTGCTAAGCTGACAGGATAAATTTATGGCCATCACTATCATCTTTCCTAACCATATATACTGCTCAAATTGACCCCACTTCTAAGTCACTTAGAAACAAACTGCCATTTAAATGAAACTCCTACAGTGACATGTTTATTTTCCTTCTGTCATTTATGGTTAAAAAAATCTTGATTGTTTTAAGAAATTTAAAAACAATCAGAAAATATCCTTAATTCCCTTTAGGAACATCAAGGCAGAAAAATTTTCCCATAAAAAGTCTTCACCTGATTTTTCACACACCAGTCTTAAACTGTCTTACATTTTTACATCATCTTTAAACAGTGATAGTAAATTAAACTGAAAAGCAAGCAAAGGAAATTCATTCAAGGAGTTTCTAAAAGACACAAGAGGAAGGAATACATACCTCTGACCAATAACTGATGATGATAAAGAGCAAAGGGGTCTAAATCTAAGTTTGATTTTGATTTTTCATTCTTTAGTACAGAGTTAATAAATTAACTAGTCAAAAGCAGATTAGATGAATTGCGGAACAAAACTAAGACCTGTTTCTAAAACAGCAAGGGCCCTGGAAAGAATTTGAAATTCTATAAATGAAATGGAAAGGCCATAAAGTCAAAGTAACAGATAAGCCAAGAAAAGTATTACTATATCGAGAATTTAGTTTTTCAAAGGGATTTCATATTATGCCCTACATTTGCAGCATCATCATTTTAAGCTAATTGACTTGGGGCACATTAATGCAACCCAGTGCAGAAGTTTGAAGTTTAGAATCTTCCAAAAATACATTTAATCACTTCAGTAAAATCAACATCAACAGTACATCATTCCCCAAATACAGGTATCGATGCTTTAAAAAAAATAAAATAAAATAAAAAAGGCTTCAATGAATAAAAAAAATGCATCCAAATGCAATACTGCCACTTTAATACACTCAAAAAGTCTCCAAGCATAGTTCTATTATTTAATACTATTGAAGTTATAATATTGCATACTATACAAGGTACAAAGACAGAGATTTTCAATGCTGACATTACTAGCTCTTCATTCTATCCACGGGTAGATATTCAAGAAACTTGAAAGCAACACTGGAATAGAAAAGGTCTATTGATGGTTCTTTACCTCACCCAAGCTATCAAGACAGTCGATCAGAATTAAAGCTGCCTCTACACATAAAATAATACAAATATGTGTGCCACTCCATTGTAATCCCTTTCCAACCATGTAAGACACTTCCCCTCATGGGTTTTATCTTAATTGGAAAAATACTCATTTTGTTTATATAATCACTACGTTTTTGCCAAAAGTTTTCTTTCTTAAATAAATAAATCATACAAGAATCTCCACTTTTTAGCTTGAAAATAAGATTCAGTTATCTTCAAAAGCACAGTCAAAGAACTATGTATTCATTTCATCTCCCTTTGACTTCAGCACCAGGCTAAATACGATAACTGAAATTCTTAAGACTTTGTTTTCTCCCTAGTCTTGCTGATAAGACCAATCACCATTCATTTTAGCTAATGAGCTAGATAAATATGTATAAAACGTAAAACCAATCCAATTTCAAAATGTGAGGCTGAGGATTATCTCGTGTTCACACACTCAGTTCTGAACCTTGCTGATGCCAGCTTTTATGGCATATGTTCTTAGTATATTACATTTAAAATTGGAGAAATCTGACAAGCTGATAAAATAGGTTAGTTCATTTGTTTCCAAGTAACTGAACATTTTAAAACATACTCCTTTACTGGAAAACTTGCCTTGCCAGGGCTCTGCTGTTTAAAAAGAGACATTTCTTGAAGAAATATGCTGAAATTCATCCATGATTCTGCAATACAGTGGCTAAGCCTGGGTCTTTCATCTGGTTTGGAATTGATAACTTCCCAGCTAAAGAGACAAAAAGAAAAAAATATTACCGAACTTTAGGTGATTCGTTCAACATTTATGGCTTTGGCAAATATTTATTGAGCATCTACTGTTGGCCACGCCCTCCGGAAAAGCCCTGTGAATTCAGAAGTGAACTAACCAGACACTTGCTTCAGGAAACTCATGCCAAAAGAAACAATTAGCTATCTAATTGTCTATTTACAACCAGGGAAACACTAAGGGAGAACAGGGTGAGGCTTAGGGACGTCCTTAATGAAGAGTCATTTTTAAACTCAAATATGAGATGGATCAGCAGTTTAATCATAGGGTTCCAGATAGAACAACATGCAGTATATGCAGAGGCCCTGGAGTGGGAAGGAGCTTAAATGTGCTATCCTATTGAGTCTCAACATGGCTCCAGCAAAGTCAACCAGAAGAAGAACATGTGAAGCTGGAGAGGTAGGAGGAGACTGGTCATGGAAGGCCTTGTAGGAACTTGTTAGAGAAACCTTGGAATTAAGCATATAATATTAAGAATAAGCACCAACAATGTATTTTCAATAAATATACAAATTATATATACACACACACACATATACATATACATACATACATACCATGTACCATGGTTGGAAAACTCTATAGAAAATTGTTAAAAGGATCTTACAATATCCTCTATTTTTCCAGAGTACATTTTCCTAGTCATCATCTAGAATGTGTTGAGTGTGATGCATGGGCCGGCAAAGAGCTTTCTCCCTGCCCTCATTTTCCACAGGAACCTCAGTGAGCTAAAAACTAGAAGCAATCACTCCAGGAAGAAGACACATGTAAATACACGTCATTCCCTAACATTACAATGACATAAAGCTTAATTCCTGCTCTTGCAATCCTAACTCATAAAAACATACCAGTTCAAACGATCCCTGTTAAGGATCCTCAAATTCATTCATTTAAGAGATTATTAAGAGATAAGTGCCTACCATGTTGAAGGCACTGCCACAGAGCTATGGATATGGCAATAACAAAAGCAGCTAAGTTTCTAGCAGAAGACAAGGATTGTTAGTGAACTGTCATCTGAGCTATGGTAGAGTACTACGGTGAGGCTGATCTCTGGATTCAACTCCAGTAGCCCTGAGACAAGTCAAAACTACCTTCGCCCTTAGATGCTCAACTATACAGAAGCTTGTGTACATACAGATTCTGTGACTCTTAATGTATTTTGAATAGTAAAGCAATTTGTAAATTACAATTCCTTTTTATAAAAATAATTTTAATCCAAGTTTAAATGAGTGCAATAGCATTTTTTAAAAAGGGGAAGTATACCATTTTCCTTCCTCTTTGTTCTTTCAACCTCAACTAATGCTCTGAAGAGTCACTGAGCTACCAGTTTTCCTGGCTGATGTTATTCCTACAGGTAGATTTCCTGTCTGTCATAAGAAATGAACTTTTGGGCATGGTTTATGCATCTATTAACTCTACCCACTCTTGAATCACTGAGCAAATCTATTTTCACTGGGACCATATCTGGCACCAGGTTTGCATACCCCATGATTCCACATCTATTAAAATACTAAGTGCATAGCTAAGAAGCAGATATCTGTGGCAAAATCTTGCCAGGGCTCTGCTGTTTAAAAAGAGACATTTCTTGAAGAAATAGCTGAAATTCATCCATGATTCTGCAATACAGTGGCTGAGCCTGGGTCTTTCATCTGGTTTGGAACTGATAACTTCCCAGCTAAAGAGACAAAAAGAAAAAAATATATTAAATGTGGTCATCGGGGGGTGACTGTTAAATGGAGTGATAGCTTCTAGTTTTTAGCTCACTGAGGTTCCTGTGGAAAATGAGGGCAGGGAGAAAGCTTGTTGCTGGCCCATGCATCACACTCAACACTGAAGTGGTCTTAAAAATAAAAATATTAAATATAAAAAAATGTGGCAAAATCTTGCCAAGATATCTGCTTAGTGGGAAAAGATTTTGCACCGAAGAGCAAAGGCTTTGTGGCAAAGGAAATGCAAGGTTATTAAAATGCAGTCTGTTTTCTCAGAACAATATAGATTTGCTGCAAATTGGCACAGACAGGCTAGGCTACTGTTCAGTTTAATGGGACCATGAAGATGACAGAAAACATTTTAATTTAGGCTCTCTATGCATACTGAACAACTATTTAAGATTCATTTGAACTGTTTGCCAAATAAAATTCTAACAAAAAATCAATGAAAAGCTATAATGGAAGGATTTGTTATTTTCTTTTAAAGATTAAGATGGAATAAATGAACAGATTAAGATGGAATAAACAATCTCCCACCTTGGCCTTCCAAAGTGCTGGGATTACAGGCATGAACCACTGTGCGAGGACAAAAAAATATTTTTTTGAATGAATGGTACTTTGTACAGATGCTGGAACTTTGTTCTAATATCATCTTTAGGATTCACGTCTTGGAAATGACACCATATCCATATTTGTTTATATATTTTTTATTATTGCTTAAGTAAATGTCCCCAAATTGTAAAAGAGCCTAGTATAATATTAAATTGCCACTATAGAGATAATGTTAGAACAAAGACTTCATCTAACTTAAGGTGTTTTATAGAGATTACAATGAAATAACTAAAAACTCTCTTTTGCATTTAAGGGTCTTATCTATTTTCCACAGTGGACTTCAAGTGGACACCATCTATCCATTAATTTATTCATTTATTCAATAAAAAGTTATTAAGTTTCCCCTTTGTGTCTTGCATTACACTAAATGTGGAAAATACTGTTATTTCAAAAACTTGAATGCTGGTAGCACTATTCCTCTGTGTCTATAGGTAAACACTATTTGCTGGAAAGAAAGAAAAAAATAATATTTGACTATCTTCCATACTCATAAGAAAACACTCTTAATTATATTACATTTTTCCCCTTTTAAAAAGCCTCACATAATCGTTTTTTGGGACAATAAATTTCATCATTACTTACATTTTTATTAGCACAATAAATTATAATTGATATTGAATTTTTATAATCACAAACAGAAAAGAGAACTTCACTGTATACAACTTGAAAATAATATCTAACCAAATGGGTTTGTAAAGAGTAATAAGTGTTTGAGATTAAAAATAAATGTTCAGATTGTGCTGAATAAAATTTAATGGAAATATATATGATTTAAAAAGAAAATGTAAGTTCCAGGGTGAAGAAAAGATGTCACTCCACATCTTTTCTTCTGGACCAAAAACAGATTCTCTCTGGGAGTTTAATAATAGTTTTAAATTGCCCAGTGATTAATTCTGAGTACCATAGGAACTCACATTTCTATAGTCTTCCAGTGAGTTTACCATTAATTTATGTCACCACAGTTCAATTTAGGTTATATGGAATTAGATAATTTGGCATGAGATGGGACATTTGATGTCAACTTTTCAAATTCCCCTATTTTATAGGTGAGGAACGTGAAATCCAAGTTTTTACAGCTAGTGTGAGGCAGAGCCAAGACCCAAGGCCAGGACTCTGGGTTTCCAATACAGTTCTAATCCTTTAAAATGTGTGCCCTCTTTAAAGGTGAATACATTCAATGACATTCTTTGAAGAGACCACGTGGCAATTCAGAACGAGAAGGAACATTTCATGTTCCTCCCCACTCTTTCCTAGAATCAGAAGAGATGAGGTGTGATCGACCAATACCAACGTGCCATCATGCAGGAGCAACCCTTTCCAGGAAAACAGAGCACTTAATGTGCAGAACCCAAATACTCAGCAGAAACCAAGATCTATGCTTAGTGCTTGGTTGACGTTTAACACAGGTGTCATCTGCACACACACACATACACACGCTGAGTTGCTACGTAATGAAACTCTAGGTTTTCCTAGAGAGCCTTATTTGGAAAACACGTAACTAGAAAAAAGATCTCCTGTGAATGCTGGGCAAGGCTTGGGGAACAGATCTTTTCCATGGTGTGTGGCTGTCTTCCCACCATCCTTGGCACTGATCACCATGCAACATAAGGCCCAACTAACATAAAAGGAGATGAAAATACCTAAGGCTTCAAAACATTTTGAGTTTGTACTAAGTTCCTAACCAAACAATACAAGTCTTCTGTGACTGACGCTCAACTAAGGGAGAAAATTCATTACCAGTAGCTTTATTAATATTTCCTCCTTAGCTTCAGAAAGAACATGTACTTTCCAAGTTCAAAGAGAAATAGGTTCTTTGGTTCATCTTTCTATACATCTTCCCTCCCTCTCCCCAGTCTTCCAGCTGTCTCTCACACTCTTGCCTTCACTAAGGAGTGAACTCACCACACACTCCAGCCACAAGATAAAGACCATTTAAGAGTCACCCCCTGATGACCATCATCCCCAACTTTCCATCCTCATAGCCAGTCCAGTTCAAGTAGTTCCCAGGGAGAAGTCACTACAAGTCCCAGCCTCTACTTGGCCATGCCATCTTTCAAATGGGCTTTGCTCAAGGATCTGTAACTGTAAACGATTCCCCAAAAAAGCCCCAGCAGATGCCATCTTGTTGAGTTTTCCTTCTTAACTAAAAACTAGTCAGGTGTTTTGATGAAGGCCATTCTGCAATCAAGCAATTCTTTATCAAGGAACCCTAAGCCAGGGCAAAGTGCTTTTTCAGCAGCTGAAGAATTTCTGGTTTTACCTGCCAGTGAAACTCTAAGGGAACAAAACATGGAAAGATGGCTCCTTGGACAAGCAGCCTCACTTTGTCCACAAAAAAAGGAGGTTTGGCTTCTCAGTAGAATTGCAAGCCAACATCCCTTCTTTCTTCCTCCCTGTCCCTATTAGAATACAATTTGTTATACACATTGCGTGGTCTGGCCAAATAAGCCCTTCGTGCAGTTCCTGAAGATGTAGTTGTGAGACACCCAGGGCACGGTTTAAGCAGCAGCTTTCTGGGCCTTACTGAAGAGACAGAGATGGAGCAGGCCTGGGGGAGGCTCAGAAATCTGCCTTTTAACAGGTGTCCCAGATGATGCTGAGGCAGGTGTTTCTTACCCTAAGAGTCACTGTGAGAAATATCCTTGATAAAGTAACATTGAATTGAAGAGGGAGACTTCTGCTTCTCGGCAAGATGGTGTGAGAGGGAGCCGATATACCCAACCCACCTGAAACAATCAAAAGGCAATAAAGAAAAAATCTATGGAACAACGATTTTCAAAAATCTGGGCATTAGGCAAGGAAGGACAGTGACTCCTCAGGGATGATAAACCAATAAGGGAGTTATGTGATCACCCAGCTCTCTGCCCTGAGTTTTCCTGGCCTGGGAGCAGAGGCAGCAACCCAGGTAACACCTGGCAACTCCCTGAGTTGAGGAGACACAGATGAGTTTCCAAAAAGGCGCTCCCAGGGGCCAGAGTTTGCAGGACCCAGTGCTGGAGAGTAGAGCACAGTGCAGAAGGAGACAAAGGGAGAGGTCTGTTGTGGGGGACTCCTGGAGTCTTCAGCTGAGGCTTGGCTGGCACAGGCGTGTGAGGAGCCCGGAGGCCAGGGAAGAGCCATCAGAAAGGACTAGAAGGAATGGTATCTTTTGCCAAGAATGACACCTGGTCCTACCAACTAGACTGAAAAACCTCAAAATTCACAGACATGGGTGGAATACTCAGAAGGGTCCTGCCTCAGTAGCAGAGAATAATCAGTCCTAAACTAAATGCAGCTCTGGTCCTAACAAGTCTTAAAAGCACACCTTAGGCCAGGTGTGGTGGCTCACGCCTGTAATCCCAGAACTTTGGGAGGCCCAGGTGGGCAGATCACAAGGTCAGGAGATCGAGACCATCTTGGCCAACATGGTGAAACCCTGTCTCTACTAAAAGTACAAAAATTAGCCAGGCATGATGGTGTGCACCTGTAGTCCCAGCTACTCAGGAGGCTGAGGCAGGAGAATCACTTGAACCTAGGAGGCGGAGGCTGCAGTGAGCTGAGATAGTGCCACTGCACTCCAGCCTGGGCAATAGAGCAAGACTCTGTCTCAAAAAAAAAAAAAAAAACAGACCTTAAAGGGATCAAACTGACTTTAAGTGATTCAACCACCATCCGTAGGATACAAAGTGGTGAATTTTGTTATGAACCAAATAACTCAGTCAAACTGGGATGTGAAGCAGTTCACTTATTTTACTTTCATGTGTATCTTTTAAATTATTGTGTACCTTTGTTCCCTTAAAAATATAGTTATCAAAACAATGTTTAAATATTCTAAGATTTGTCTTTGTGTAGTTTAATGCCTGCATAATGGAATTCTAATGCACTCTGCCGGCAGTTTCAGAATGCAGCACACAGTATACTCCATTAGGGGGTTCTGTAAGACTAAGAAATACGACACTCTTGTGCTCTTTAAAAATAGATTGTAATTCTGTAAGAGAGAACATGTGCTAGCAGCCTGTTTCATCTCTTTCACCAATAGTGTCTTTCAGCACTAGAAAAAATAACGCTGCAACAAAATGAATCTTGGCATAGAAGAAATAGCATCTCATTATCATTTAACTTCTGTTCATTTCAATAAATATGCAGTGAATGTACATTAACTGTCACCATTCCCGGCCCTGGGACTGAGAGTTGACTAAGGCACAGCCCGTAACCAATAAGTTAAAGTGTACATGTGACCCAAGAATGATTCAAAGCACACACACTCGTGATACATGAAATGTTTAAAATGGCATTTAATTGTATCTAGGGCTATTGGAGAGACATGAATTTGAAAACTAAGTTGGGGATTGGATATATGAGGAGAACTTGTTAAATGTAAGATCTTTTCACTATTGTACATTTTACAGGACAATGTTTTAGCATATACTAATGAACTTAAAAGTGTTTTTACAACCCAGTTATTTTTGAAAGCAAAAAATTATATTTTTAATATATCAAAGCTAAAATCTTTTCACGTATTTCTTGAGCTTTAGATTTGAGGAGATAATTGCCAACCAGAGAGAGGAAACCTGGAGTAGACAGAAGAAGAGAGGAAGGGAAAAAGGATATATGCGAGGCAGGGAGAGAATATGAATGAATCCTGATAATCTGGTTTGAGTTCTTGGGTCCTGTTAGGCCCAAAAGGCAAGGTGCAAAGCAAATCCACCCATGGACATCCCCCATGATTGCAGCCAATTCCCTTGTGCCTTAAGCTGGTTTCTGGCATTTGTAACACAAAATAAAGTGCCACATGTGTCAGTAGAAGCAATGGAAAATTGTTTAAAATATTTTAAATTATGAATAAACGTAACTATAAAAAAGAGTTATAAGATTACACAGATTACTATAACAGTTTTATTTAGATGGCAATTTGTAGTAGAAAGGAAAGATGCAATTAGGTTATATAATAAATCAAGCAAAGGCAGTTTGTTAACAATTAAAGGGGGTTACAGGCAGCATAAAAAAGAATAGCTAACACTCCCCAGGGATCAGGTAGTGAAGAGCATCTTGTAAACTTACTGTCTTGTTCAATCCTTAGAACCAACCTGTGAGTGATTTACTGTTCATTATTCCTGTTCAACAGATTGAGGAAGTTGAGGCCCAGATACATCAGCAATAGTGTCCAAGGTCACAGAATGAACACACAATGGAATAGGGAAGTAATACATGGAACTGGGAATGCACCTAATGTGGGGTGAGATACAGAAAAAACACTCTCTGGATTGGAACCTGGGGACTACCGCAAAGATAAGTAGGAAAGCACGTTAGGGCAGTGCCCCGGGCAGGATTATGGATCCCTAAATGCCAAGCTACACACATAGAAATCAAAATAGCTAAAAAGCGGCTTTGGTTCCCAGGTGAAACTCCTTGGTCCTAAGGCGTCTAGATTCTTATTTTCTCTCTGAACCCCTCCAGCTGTTGCTAAATTAGTACCCACAAAGTGATTCCATAATCATGAATCCAACTTCTGAAACTTAAATTACAACACGTGCCCATAATAATCATGACCATGGCAACTATCTGCTGAGCTCTCCCTGTGTGCCAGGCACTATGTTAAGCACTCTGCCTGCATTGTCCCAATGTCCTCCACGTGATCCTCCTATGACCCCATCCCCATTACAATACCCTGCAAGGTAGGGTTATCTCCATTTTACCCAAGAGAAAACTGAGGCTGAAAAGGGCTTGAAACATGGCAGATCTCCTGGTTACTGACCACAACTGTCGTATCTGGTAACATTCTTTCGTGGCAATTATCAATTGCTATTTATGACATTTGTAACACTGACTCCCTATTAGACTTTAAATTCCATAAAGGAATTCTTGGTCAGTGCTCTGTCTTCAGTAGCTAACAGAGCTTGACATCTATGAGGCACATAAAAATATTGAATGAATATAAACAGTAAACATCCAAAGAAGAAAATATCAAACATAATTAACAGTGGTTATTTAGTGGCACCATGTTTTTCATTCACTTATCTGAATGTTTGTATACATTACATGTTGGTGATAATTAGCATGCATTCCTTTATATGTATAAAAATATACAAAACAATAGACAAAAAGTTATATTAAAAATCTGGAAAACAACTGTCATCTATATGGAAGAGTTTTGTTTGTTCTTTTGTGCAAATAGGCAGTTAAAATACCTTCAAAATTAGCTAATTAGGAAATACGGGCCAGGCACAGTGGCTCACACCTGTAATCCCAGCACTTTGGGAGACAAAGGCAGGAGGATCCCTTGAGCCCCAGAGTTCACGACCAGCCTAGTCAACATGGCAACACCCCGTCTCTACTTTAAAAAAAAAAAAGAGAGGGAGGGAGGAAGGGAGAAAGGGAGAAAGGGAGAAAGGGAGAAAGGGAGGGAGGGAGGGAGGGAGGGAGGGAGGGAGGAAGGAAGGAAGGAAGGAAGGAAGGAAGGAAGGAAGGAAGGAAGGAAGGAAGGAAGGAAGGAAGGAAGGAAGGAAGGAAGGAAGGTTGGTTCATATATTCCAAGACTTTCTGCAACTGGAAATCAGTATTTCATATGAGATTTCTGCTGGCAAAACTTGAGCCTTAATGTGTTACTAGGGAATCCCTGGATCCACCAGTATCTCCTGTGGACACTGTTCCCACATGGCCCACCAGCATTTGTGATGCCAGTAGAGAACAGGACTGGGCCCTGATAAGTAGGGCAGAATGGAAAGATCGATGAATATCCAACCTTCACATGGAATATCAGAGAAAAAATGACTCCCTTTTTGGTTTTGCTTTTCAAGTTTTTGTAGGGCAACTGCACCCCACTGGAGAATATTTTCAGATAGTGTTATCCGCGCGCACACACACACACACACACACAACTATTCTTGTTAAGTTTTAACTTTTTCACATCCTTATGAATTTATAGTGCAATAATCATTTCCAAAGATGTTTTAATTTCTGTTATAATACCTCCAGAAAGTTTACATTATTTCACACTACTCATTATTTTATTTTTAATTTGTAAGAAATGGAAGGTGAAGCCAAACAATATTTTTCAGAAAGTTTGCTATGTCGCCATTCCATATTGACAAACTTAAAAAAAAAGGGGGGGGGATTTGTTATAACTTGTCACCTGGCAACCATGACAAACAGCTGCTGCAACCATCACACCTATAAATACGCTCTGGCTCGGAGATCCTTCATTCTCAGCTAGTGACTAAGGGCCTCATGCTCTCTACTGGTAGTGGACATCTGTTGATGCTAATTCCTGTTGAATTTTTCTTAGAAAGGTCAGTCAGTATCTGGTTACAGATTTTAACATTTCTTAGTGTAATGTGTTAGAATTTTTTTTTAATCCTGTGGATACTTATTATGTTCCTCTGTGTGTGGGCACTTGCATGTGAGTGTATGTAGGCAGAGAAACAAAATACAAACAGATATATTTCTCTGCATGAGCACTCACAGAATTAGAACCATGACAAAGCAAATAAGATGTGTCAACTGGAGGATTAAAAAAAGCAAACACAAGATTAAGAAATTACATAGCACTCAACTTGAAGCGTTCACTTTCTCAGGCCAATTAAGCCACGTGAGCAACTCCTCCCAAGGCCAGGGACCAGAAGGCGCCAGTGAGTGCCGGCTTTTTCTGCCTGGAGCAGCTTTCTGCCCAGAGAGCCCCACCTTCCTCAGGGCAACTTCGTGTTCTATTTGGGGCTCTCTCTTTTTTTATACCAAGTTTAAAACGAGTCAGAGATCAGCTACCTACTTTTGCGATTGACCCTTTCCACCTCCCATCTCAAACTGAGCACTGCTACTTCTCCAGGTGATCATCAATCATCCAATCCACCTAGATCATTTGGGAGGCTGACACTCAACTACCCACTACAGTATTTATTACAGATTCAAGTTTCTATGAACAAGATGCCAAGTATAAGTCATTTTTCAACGTTTTTAATTTTAATAACTAGACTTTCATAAGCCCAGGGCATGAGTAATGCAAACTCCATTACTAGCTCAGGACAAGCACCTACTTGAGACCGGCAGGAGATTCAACAACCTTTCATTTGTGAATGCCAAGATTTGCTTCAATCACTGTCCCCGAGGGCAGAAAATATTTCTACTTTATTCCTGAAGGACAGATAATATCAGATAGCCAAGAAACACTCCTCAGGGAAAACAAAACTGTTACTGTGAAGCAGGTTTGCTAATTTAGATGTAAGCCTTTTCTTGCATTCCACTTAGGACCCACAATTTCCAATGAATTTCAACCCAGGGTTTACTGTAGTTGGAGTCAAAAGTAAATGTCCCTTCCCTGTATTGTAACATTTGGCCTACTTATATGAAACCTGTGACGATACTAAAAAATATGCTTCCTACAGCACAAAAAAAGTCATTAACAATATCGTTCCTAATTTTGCTTTTTAGAGATGGTACCCATCACACTGGGCCTGAGCACCAGGTATATACAACTCAAACACTGAATTTTCAAGTTTCTCCAAAGTGCTTTTATTATGAAGGCCAATTCAATTTACTTTTGTTTGGAGAATCAACGTCTGTAATAAAAAGCAATAACCTGGAAGATAGCAAACCTGCAGTGACTATCGCAGCACATGGATATATTCAGTCAAGATGAGATATTCAGTCAAGTCAAGGGCTGTTTAATTAGGTCTTGTTCCAAACTTAGTCCTTTAAAGAGTATATCTCATTTATCTTCACATAAATAATCAGAGGCTTTTAAAGGAATACACTCTTACTAAGAGAATCAGACCCTTATCAGTCAACAGAAAAAAATGACAATGCTTGCTAAACTTGCCCTTAGTCTCTCTCAATAGCAGATTTTGAGAATAAGCTATTATGTAAATAGTACATGTATTAATGGTAAATTAATAAATATAATATTCAACAACAGTATGCAGGGAAGATGGGTATGGGTATGAACTTGGGATTACAGATGACACAAACAAGAAATGGTAGAAAGTTAATGATATGGTTTGAATCTGTGTCTCCACGAAATCTCATGTTGAATTGTAGTCCCAAGTGTTGGAAGTGGGGCCTGGCGGGAGGTGGTCAAATCAGGGGACAGACTCTCATAAATGGTTTAGTACCATCCCCTTGGTGCTGTGCTCATGACGGTGAGTTCTCAAGAGATCTGGTTGTTTAAAAAGTGTGTGGCACCTATCCCCTCTCTCTCTTACTCCTGCTCTGGCCATGTAAGACATGCCTTGCTTCCTCTTTGCCTTCTGCCATGATTGGAAGCTTCCTTAGGCCTCCCCAGAAGCAGAAGCCGCTATGCTTCCTGTAGAGCCTACAGAACCATGAGCCAATTAAAATTCTTTTCCTTACAGATTACACAGTCTCCAATATTTCTTTATAGCAGTGAAAGAACAGACTAATACAGAAAATTGGTACCAAAGAGTGGGGGCATTGCTACAAAGATATCTAAAAATGTGGAAGCAGCTTTGAGACTGGGTAATAGGCAGAAGTTGCAAGAGTTTGGAGAGCTCAAAAGAAGACAGAGAGATGAAGGAAAATTTGGAACATCCTGGAGACTTGAATGGTTGTAGCCATTTGTATTGCTATGCTGGTAGCGATATGGAAGGTGAAGACCAGGCTGATGAAGTCTCAGGTGGAAATGAGGATCTTACTGGGAACTGGAGCAAAGGTCACTTTTACTATGCCTTAAGCAAGGCAACTGGCTGCATTGTGTCCCTGCCCTGTGAAACTCTGAACTTAAGAGTGATGATTTAGGGTATCTGGTGAAAGAAATTTCTAAGCAGCAAGGCGTTCAAGATTCAGCCTGGCTGCTTCTAAAAACTAATGCTCATATGTGTGAGCAAAGAAATGATGTGTAACTGGAACTTACATTTAAAAGGAAAACAGACCAAAAAAGTTTGAAAAATTTACAGCCTGGCCATGTGGTAGAAAAGAAAAGCCCATTTTTTAGGGGAGGAATTCAAGCAGGCTGCAGATATTTGCAGAAGTAAAAAAGAGCCAAGTACAAATAGCCAAGTCAACAGGGAAAAAGCCCCATTGTCAAATGCATTTCAAAGACCATCTAGCAACCCCTCCCATCACAGACCCAGAGGCCTAGGAGGACAGAATGGTTTTTGTGGGCCAGGCCCAGGCCACCTCTGCCCTGAACAGCCTTGGGACACTGCTCCCTACATCCCAGTCATTCCGGTTCCAACTATGGCTCAAAGGTATGCCCAGGTACAGCTTGGACTGCTGCTTCAGAGGGTGCAAGCCATAAGCCTTGGTGGCTTCCATGTGGTGTTAAGCCTGTAGGTGCACAGAGTGCAAGAGTTGAGGCTTGGCAGCTTCTGCCTGGATTTCAGAGGATGTATGGAAAAGCCTGGGTGTTCAGGCAGAGGCCTGCTGCAAGGGTGGCACCCTCAAGGAGAATCTCTACTAAGGCAATGGAGAGGAGAAACATATGGTTGGAGCCCCCATATGAAGTCCCCACTGGGGCACTGCCTAGTGCAGCTGTGAGAAGAGGGCTACCATTCTCCAGACTCCAGAATGATAAGTCTACCAGCAGCTTGCACCCTCAGGCTGGAAAAGTCACAGGCACTCAGCACCAGTCCATGAGAGCAGCTGCAGGGGCTGAACCCTGGAAAGCCACAGGGCAGAGATGCCCAAGGACTTGGGAACCCATCCTTCACACAAGTGTGCCCTGCATATGTCACAGAGAGTCAAAGGAGATTATTTTGGAGCTTTAAGATTTAATGACTGACCAGCCAGGTTTCAAACTTGCATGGGACTTTTTGCCTCCTTAGTTTTGACCAATTTCTTCCATTTGGAACAGGAATATTTACCCAATGCCTGTACCCCATTGTATCTTGGAAGTAACTAACTTGTTTTTTATTTTACAGGCTCATGGGGGTAAGGGACTAACCTTGTCTCAGGTAGAACTCTGT
Organism: Macaca thibetana thibetana; assembly: GCF_024542745.1. NCBI lineage: Eukaryota > Metazoa > Chordata > Mammalia > Primates > Cercopithecidae > Macaca > Macaca thibetana. The sequence continues at coordinate 159,986,205 of NC_065583.1, read as the reverse complement.
ACTTTTGAATTTTGAGTTAATGCTGGAATAAGTTAAGGTTTTGGGGAGACTATTTGGAAGCATGATCGTATTTTGAAATGTGAGAAGGACATGAGATTTGGGGAGCCAGGGGCCAAATGATATGCTTTGGATCTGTGTCCCTGCCCAAAGCTCATGTTGAATTGTAATCCCCAGTGTTTGGGGTGGGGCCTAGTGGGAAGTGATTGGATCACACGGTCCGATTTCTCATGAATGGCTTAGTGCTATGAAATACCTGAGACTGGATAATTTATAAAGAAAAGAGGTTTAACTGGCTTACGGTTCTGCAGGCTGTACAAGAAGCACAGCAGCTACTGCTTGCTATATATTAAAAATACCTTCTATATAACAGAAGGGATCAACTCGGAATTCTGTTATGAATCAACTCATTAGCAAATGAAATTAATGTTCTTGTAACCATTTATGCTAAAGAATGTAGGGCTATAGTAATACACAAATCACAGTAGCATGGCCACCACAGATGATACTGGGAGGCCATTCGGGGGTCTGACTAATCCACATGAGGAATCTGGGTTTCTCTGCTTGTAAAATAAGGAGCTGAATGTTAACCTTTTTTGGATCATGGCCCTCTTTGAAATATCTGTAGATCCTTATGGCTGCAGTCTTCACTGATGTTATCTTTCCTTAGCAAAGCCAGTAAAATATAGAACTAGAAATTCTGTGTTTAATCAAAGCAAGGATCTCTGATTTCACTGGAAACAAAAATGGGGGTTAAAACGCAAAGGCAAATTTATGAGAAACAATGGTTGCTGCTACATGTCAGGGCCTAATTACCTGGCAGTAATTAAATCTTCCTTTCTCATTTTCATCATGGGGCTTAACAAGGCTATTATAACCTGTCCTTATATATTGCAAATAATGGTCACTTCCAAGCTACTTTTTAAATATCAGATAGCATCCTCCTTCCCTTATCTAGAATGGTATAGATTAGTTATTAATTCCAAAGCATATTAAAGAGAGACTGGTATTTGAGTCAGGTGTGACAAGACAAAAATTTTTTAAAAAGAGATGGTATGGCCAGGCACAGTGGCTCACACCTGTAATCCCAGCACTTTGGGAGGCTGAGGCAGGCAGATCATGAGATCAGGAGATCAAGACCATCCTGGCTAATGGTGAAACCTCGTCTCTACTAAAAATACAAAAAATTGGCTGGGTGTGGTGGTGGGCGCCTGTACTCCCAGCTACTTGGGAGGCTGAGGCAGGAGAATGGCATAAAACCAGGACGCAGAGCTTGCAGTGAGCCAAGATCACGCCACTGCACCCCAGTCTGGGTGACAGAGCAAGACTCCGTCTCAAAAAAAAAAGGGGGGGGATAGTAGGAACATTCTTAGACTCAGGGTATAAGTTGAGTGCTGACTGGGGACTAACAAACCTAGCAGTCCACCGCTGTGGTATTCGATTCAATCCAATAAATCTTCACTTAGGTGTGGGGACTCAGGGGGTTATCAAATTGCCAATTGATTTAGGGCTTCAAACAAATTGATGTATTAGGCATGTTTCTAGTTTTATTTATTTAAAAAAGGAGCAAGAATTTAATGATAGAAGTCAAATCCAAGTAAAGGATCATTCTAAACTTTTCTGCTCAACCCCCACAAACCTTTTTAGTTTTGTCCACACTTTAAAAAAAAAAAAAGTAGCATTAGCAACTTGCTCCTACTCTCTCCAATGCATTTAACTTAATTTTCATAAACAGCTATATGTATTAAAATATAGGTTTTCCTATCATATCAAATGTCAAAGCAACAGTGGTCTAAATAAGAGACGAGTTCATTTCTCCCCTATGTCACAGCAGAGCATAGAGGTCCCAGGCTGATATGGGACATCCATAATGTTGGAGACCCAGGCCCTTTCCATCTCATTGCTCAGACACTGTCAAATCACACTGCCACCCCATGGACCTTTCCCCATCCACACTGCTACCAGCAGGAAGGGGTAAAAAGAAGCCAAGATAAGTCCCTTTTCTCTTTAAAGTCATGGCCTACAAGTTGCCTGTGCAACTTCCATTCTCCTCCCACTGGCTGGAACATAGAAACATGGCCATGCCTACTTGCAAGAAAGTCTAGGAAACATAGTTCAATTGCTGGTGGCCACCACCCAGCTGAAACTTAGAATTCCACTACACAGAAAAGAAAGGGAAGCTGGGTATTTTGGAACAACCAACAGAATCTGCCACAACAATTCTCTTTTTGATCCCTTATTTCATCAGTTTACATAATTGTATGCAATTACAATGGAAACAATGGGCACAAAGAGATTTGAGAATAAACACAACAGATTCAGCAAGCACACAACTCAAATGGTAGAAGCCGTGAGATACAGAGTAGGAGTAGGCAAACATTTTCTGTAAAGGGACAGATAGTAGGTATTTTTGGCTTTGTTGGCTATACAACTCTGCCACTGTAGCAAGAAGGCAGCCATAGACAATATGAAAATGAAATAACATGGTTGTGATCCAATAACTTCATATACAAAAATCAGGCTGCAGGGTGGATTTGGGCCCAGGCATAGGAATCTGCTAGTTCAGGGTGTCATAGGTTCAGACACATGGCTATACAAAGGTGATGAAAATCACTAATTCCACAAGCTACTAGGAACTATTAAGAGAGCTTCTAGTCTAATAGCACCTCCCATTTATTGAGCACACACCAAGTGCTAGGCATGACATTAGGAGCTTTATTATTATCTCTAATCCTCACAACAATCTGATGAAGTGGGTAAAATGCCTCCATTTTCCAGATAAGAAAGCAGACACAGCCAAGAAGATGCAACCAGGATCAGAACCCAGTCTTTCCAGTCTCAATCCACCAGCCTCCAACGCCCATTCTCTTCCAGATGAAACAAGTTCTTCTATGGAAGTTGGATGAAAAATTTTCCTTTGGCTAGCAATAAGTGAAATAAATGCACACAATTTCTTGTCACACTACTGGCAAAGCTGCTATGTCAGATTTGACATGTAAAGTATTACAATGACAAAGGCTTTCCTCTGATCTTAAAATAGCCCCTGCCTAGCAGTTAACCCGGGCTTTAGCAGGGAGGCACCTAACCTTCAGATTTTCCTGGGTAAAGTTGCCAAGGTCATAAGCTTCACAACATTGGTAACTAATAGGGGTGGGGGGGATAAAAGTCAAGGTCCCATCAACATCACTGACCACTTATAATGTCTTTGAAAGTTTATCTAAATAAAGAGAAGGATTATCACCCTCTGTCCTCATCTCAGGATAGGCATGTACCATTCCACCATTGCCATGCATGGCAGACCACACTAATGTGTCATAGTACTCTTTCCAGAAAATTCCCAACAAGGCCTCATGATCCTATTAGAGCTTCAGGCACCATTTCCAGTTTATAGGAGTTGGCATGAGAGAATGAAGTCATCAAACCCTCAACACTTGCCTTATGGGACACAACAGCTTCCAATTTTCCCCTCAACTGTGCCCAAAAAAAAGGAATGATCAGTTACCTCCTTTATCATCATTGCCAATGTTTGCTGTACCTTAGTTTATTGAGCAAATCTCTTGTTTCAGCAAGCAAGTCAATTCATTCGCGGTTTATGATTTCTCTATGCATTCATTTTATAATAAAGTCTATCTCAAAGCCTTCCTGAGCACAAACAAATATGCTTCCAAAAGGAAGTTTTCACAATATTTCAGAATGCAGAAACTATGACTACAGTCATGCATCATTTACCAATGGGGATATGTTCTAAGAAATGCATCATTAGGCTATTCTGTCACTGTGTGAACACCAAAGAGTGTACTTACACAAACCTGGATGGGATAGCCTACTACACACCGAGGCTACAGGGTACAGCCTATTGCTTCCAGGCTACAAACATGTACAGCACACTGCTGTACTGAATACTGCAGGCAATTATAACACAATGGTAAGTATCTGTGCATCTAAACATAGAAAAGGTACAATAAAAATATAGAATAAAAGATTTTTTAAAATGGGGCCGGCACAGTAGTTCACGCCTATAATCCCAATACTTTGGGAAGTCGAGGCAGATGGATTGCTTGAGTTCAAGAGTTCAAGACCAGCCTGGACAACATGGCAAAACCCAATCTCTACAAAAAATACAAAGATTAGCCAGCATGGTGGTGCATGCCTGTAGCTGCAGCTACTCAGGAGGCCGAGGCAGGAGGATCAGTTGAGCCCAGGAGGTCGAGGCTGCAGTGAGCCAAGATCGTGCCAATGCACTCCAGCCTGGGCAACACAGCGAGACCCTGTCTCAAAAAAAAAAAAAAAAAATGATGCACCTATATAATGTACTTACCACGGATGGAGCTTGTGGGACTAGAACTTTCTCTGGGTGAGTGAGTGAGTGATGAGTGAATGTGAAGGCCTAAGACATTACTGTGCACTACTGCAGACTTTACAAATGCTGTACATTTACTGAGTTAAATTCTTTAAATTTTTCTTCCATAATTGCCTTAGCTTACTGTAACTTTTTTACTGAATAAACTTTTTAACTTTTTTAAGTTTCTGACTCTTGTAATAACGCTTAGCCTAAAACACATTGTATAGCTGTACAAAAACATTTTCTTTCTTTTTATCTTTGTTTTAGAAGCTTTTTACTATTTTTAATTTTTTTTTTTTTTTTTTTTTTTTTAACTTTTTAAACATTTTTGTTAAAAACTAAGACACAGACACACACATTAGCCTTGGCCTACCCAGGGACAGGATGATGAAGACATCACCAGGCAACAGGGACTTTTCCACTCCAGTGTAATCTTATGGAACCAATGTCATATACGCGGCCATGTCTTTATGTGGCGCATGACTGTATTTAGAATTAACGTTCGGTTTACTTCAATCATGGAGGCTACCCCAGTCACTTTGGAGGAAAAGTTACCCACCACTAATGTTATAAGCTACTCCAGAAACATATATGTGCCATATAATTTGTGATTCCTGGAGAGAATGTTCAAAGCAATAGAAACTAGTAATTTCTAAGAAACATAAACACACTTTTAACCCCCTTACCTAATCTAAAATAGAGTTTATAATTTTTAGAGGTATCATATTAAGATTCTGCACCAATAGATGGGTTTGTTTTCTTTTCAAAATGAAGCACTTGCTTACAATTCAACCAAACCATCACCATGCGATGTCACTTCCTGAGTCAGAGTATTATTTGTGCGCAGCTCCTTCTGTTTTGTTTACATGGCTAGCAAGGAGGCCATTCCTGATGTAATTACCATGTGACACTCATTCACCACCACCAGCATCCTGTGTGGGTGTCTGCCCACCTCTGGGAATGCCAGGCTTCACCAGTGAAACACTTGCATGTTGAGGACATAGCAACCCTTCATAAATCACTGTTACTAGTGAGAGAACATTCTGAGCTTCCATCCTTTCCCTCAACTGTTCCCATATCAGGCACTCACAACCACAATCCTCCCTTCCAAAGTAAAGAATCTGCAGTCTGGTAATTTCCCCCCTGCCCCCAATGACACAACTAAGGGCCACAGAGCAATCTTTTATACCCTCCATGGTATTTACCCAGCGGGTAACAATTACACCTAGGGCAGGCCAACTCTGCAAAAATGAGGCTGAAGCAGGACAGAGGTTGTGGCCTGGCCTGAAAGACCATGGAAGCCTCCCTTTAAGATGGTCATTTCTTCCATCTCCCTAATGAGAGGATGACCTTGTCCATATGAAGTGGAGCAACACAACTGTCCTCTTGACATATGCACAGAGCCCATGGGCTTCTCCCAGGACAGCTGGGACATTCCCTACACCACCGTTGCCCAACTTCTGCCTCAGGATACTTTGTGATCTACATGAATTGCAATGCATTGCTACATCCAGGTTTTGCCTCGTGACTTTATCAATTTGGGATTCAGTGACAGCAGGTGCCAGGGTTTTAAGAAAGCAGTTCACTGGTGTGATGGTACAAGGAGAGCAAAGAGAGAGATGAGAGAATGGGTGAATGAGAGATTGTGAGGCTAAAGAACATGAAGGGAAAAAGAAGAAGAAGGTCATGTGGAAGAAGACCATACAGGAGTGCATTCCAGAGGGTTCTACACACTTGCTAGAGGAGAGCTGAAATTTTACCTCCAAACCTCCAAATGGCTCAATCAGAAATGGAAATAGGACCAGTCAGAAGATTCAGAGTGCTCAAAAGACTAAAGCAAACCAACTGCACAAAAGACATATGCATGCCCTGAGCCTGAAATTCACTGTGTGGGTACTCATCTCTCTATAAGATGCACTGGGCAGACATCCTTGCTTTCCCCCTAAAGAGTAAATACTTTCACTCAGCATGGTCCATGGCATAAGATCAATGTTCATATGTGTTAAAGCAATCTTAGGAAGGGTCAAAACAAGATGAACCAACCACAAAGAGCCCATAGACCCTCTGGACCAGACTGAGCAGGAATGCACTCTGGAACTGTTTGGGGAGTTGGAGCTTCTCCTAAAAAGGGGCCCCAGGTAACTTTGCACACCCCCTAAAGGAGACTACCACCTAGAGAGAGTGGGTAGACCACACATTAAGGACCTGCCCTATATATTATGTCTGGCAATCAGGATTTTCTCTAGGGGCAAACCACAGATGGTTTGAGATGTTTTCACTCAGTGTGACCTATTTTGTATTGCTTAAGGAAATGTATAACTCATGTATCATTATTATTACTGTTAACAACTACTTCTGAGGACTTAATGAGCCATTCACTAAAGTGAATAGTTAACGTGGCTTACCATATTTAATCTATAGAACAAATCTATAAAGTAGGTATTATTATCCCCATTTTGCAGATGACAAAATGAAATTCAGAGAGGTTAAGTAGCTTACCCCAGGTCACCCAGCTAGTACCTGATGAGGCTGAGATTTGCAGCCAAGAGTAAAAACAGCATTGCATCATTCTAAAACCCATGTTCATAGTCACCCAGCAGAATGGTTACAATGGTTAAAATCGTTCAGTGTTCGTTCAGTGTTTACACTTTAAAATACAAGCTTCAATTAACTGGGAAGTTATTCCATGTAGAAGAGCTTATTCATCAAGCGACTACGCATCATTCTGTTAGGGAAAGAGGTCACTGGCCTGCAAATTTTTTTTTTTTTTTTTTTTTTTTTTTGGCACGAAGTCTCTCTCTGTTGCCCAGGCTGGAGTGCAGTGGTGTGATCTCGGCTCACTGCAACCTCCGCCTCCCAGGTTCAAGCAATTCTCCTGCCTCAGCCTCCCAAGTATCTGAGACTACAGGCATGTGCCGCCATGCCTGGCTAAATTTTTTGTATTTTTAGTAGAGACAAGGTTTCACCATGTTGGTCAGGCTGGTTTCGAACTCATGACCTCAAATGATCCACCTGCCTCAGCCTCCCAAAATGCTGGGATTACAGGCGTGAGCCACCGTGCCCAGCCTGGCCCGCATTTTTTTAAGAGCACAGAGAGCACCAGATGGCAAGTACTACCAGAGATATCCTTTCCACTAACAAATGATAACATTTCATAGTCATAAATATTAAGTAAGCATTTTTTTCTCTTTCAGTTAGTTGTAAATTAAAGCCCAATTTCTTTGGCATTCTTCCCAAGGGAAAAGTGAGCTCTATGTCCCTTCCCCTCTAATCAGGGCTCTTGGGCTGCCTGACCAATTGAATATGGTGGGAATGATGCTGTCCCAGCTTCTGGGCCCAGGCCGTAAGAAACAGGCAATAATAAAGGTGGGTTAATCCAAAGGATAGGATATTTTTGCAGGCATTTAAAAATGCTTCCAATATGGCTAGATGCCACTGAGACATGCTGGTGAGAGAAAAAAAGCAGCAGACAAAATTGTACATATGAGATACTTATTATAACTTTGCCAAGAAAATATATTCAGTAAGAACCAGAAGACAGTATAACAGTATTTTTTCGGGCATTAAGATTACAGTTGATCTCTTTGCCATTATATATATATATATATATATATATTTTTTTTTTTTTTTTTTTTTTTTTTTTTTTTTTGTGAGACGGAGTCTCGCTCTGCCGCGCAGGCTGGAGTGCAGTGGCCGGATCTCAGCTCACTGCAAGCTCCGCCTCCCGGGTTCACGCCATTCTCCTGCCTCAGCCTCCCGAGCAGCTGGGACTACAGGCGCCCGCCACTGCGCCCGGCTAGTTTTTTGTATTTTTTAGTAGAGACGGGGTTTCACCGTGTTAGCCAGGATGGTCTCGATCTCCTGACCTCGTGATCCGCCCGTCTCGGCCTCCCAAAGTGCTGGGATTACAGGCTTGAGCCACCGCGCCCGGCCTTGCCATTATATTTTTTTCCCAATACTATTTTTATCTTCCCAAATGAACAGCTATAACATCCTTTAGTGGGAAAATTGTTTAAAGAGACATTGTTTTTAAAATATACAAATAGTAGTGTATCAGGCTTGCTCTCAGACAAGACTTCATGTCCACATAGTTTCTGCCGGACCCAGATTAGCCCACTGTGGAGAAGCAGCAAGATGCTCTAATGTATTTAGACACAGATTTGTCATAAAGAGACAAGAGGCGGGGAATAAAGGGAAGCCCACACAATTAGGCTTTTGTCCTGTCAGTCACCAGGGACAGACCCTCCCCATGGCCACCCATAGCAGCTGCAGCCCTCCTTGGGTATGGTAAACCAGAGAAACCTTCATCACATTTTATGAACAGCAGAAAAGAATTAGTCACTCTGTGTTTAGAAAACAGAAATCAGCTTTCACAGGGGTGTGATTACAGGAAACTCACTGGGGCACTGCAAGGGTTTAGGAAGCACACCACTTATTAACTGGTGATTCAGATATCTCACGCAAAACAAACTCAACAAACTCTCTTGCATCAAAAAGATTGCATTGTTCTACATGTTCTTAATCAGTTTTAAATATTAGCCCAGCTGGGACAAATAGAATTTCAAAAGTGGTACACATTTCCCATATCTAAGAGACATTTTCCATGACTATCATAGAAGAGTGGAAGAAAAATAAATAATTTCATAGGCCAGGTGCGGTGGCTCACACCTGTAATCCTAGCACTTTGGGAGCCTGAGGTGGGTGGATCACGAGGTCAGGAGTTCAAGACCAGCCTGGCCAAGATGGTGAAACCCCCATCTCTACTAAAAATACAAAAAAATTAGCTGGGCGTGGTGGTGGGCACCTGTAATACCAGCTCCTCGGGAGGCTGAGGCAGAGAATTGCTTGAACCCGGGAGGCAGAGGTTGCAGTAAGTCAAGATCGCACCACTGCACTCCAGACTGGGTGACAGAGCAAGACTCCGTCTCAAAAAAAAAAAAAAAATACAAAAAGAAAACTAAATCATTCCTTCTACAAACTTTTGCTAAATGTCTATTATACCTTAGGGATATGTAAATGAAGGCGCCACAGCACAGTTAGAATTAAATGCTCACTCTTGTGTTGGCCCACAATCAGTGGTGTATTGGGACTGACCTCCGCAGGCTCATGAGGGCCAATATTTTGATTCTCTTTCCAGCTCTACTGTTTTTTATTTTAATTTTTATTTTAAGTTCTGAGGTACATGTACAGGATGTGCAGGTTTGTTACATAGGTAAATGTGTGCCATGGTGGTTTGCTGCACCTATCAACCCATCACCTAGAATTAAGCCCGGTATGCATTAGCTATTTTTCCTAATGCTCTCCCTCCCCCCAACCCATCCCCCAAGAGGCCCCAGTGTGTGTTCTTCCCCTCCCTGCATCCACGTGTTCTCACTGTTCAGTTCCCACTTACAAGTGAGAACACGTGGTGTTTGATTTTGTGTTCCTGCATTAGTTTGCTGAGGATAATGGCTTCCAGCTCCATCCATGTCCCTGCAAAGGACACAATCTTATTCCTTTTTATGGCTATATAGTATTCCATGGTGTATATATATGTACCACATTTTCTTTATCCAGTCTATTGTGGATGGGCATTTGGGTTGATTCCATGTCTTTGCTATTGTGAATAGTTCCAGCTCCACTTTTAGTGACCTCACGTGGTGATGTGAAACCAACCGCAGTGGGAGTATTTACATGACAGGAATCAGCAAATGCTAAAAATCAGGCATTCTCTACCACAGAGAGCAGATTCCATGACATTCACCATCACACCGCTGCCTGCACGGCCCAGTGAAGGACTCTTATATACCTCTCCCACTTCAGCCACTCTCTCCTTTCTCCTTGGGTGCCAACCCTACTGACCTTTCTGTGCCCACACTGCCCTTCTTTCTAAGTGCTAAACACATCTAGGGCATTGCAACCACGTAACAGCTATAGATGTGTCTAACTGCACAGGATCCTCAGGAATCAACCACTTGCCTTCAAATCACAACGTCCTCACTTCACAGCTGTGTGAACTTTGTTTACTTCACCTCTCTGTACCTGTTTCAAAACCAAAGGCCACATATGACCTTTGTAAACATACAAAAGATGAAATACGCTGGCTCATAAGAATCCCAACTGCACCCTGGTCAGGCTCCTGCGCCAGGCTTTTCTCCTCCTCACCCGATTTTTTAAAGAAATGGTATTATCAATGATAGGCTTTGTCAATGTAAAATTAAGCCTAAAATCTGGCTAATCTGAATTATTAAAACATCTGGATTACAGAATATATTTAAGTCAATTTCTTTTAAACTTCCAAGAATAAAATTCAGTGCAATTATGAATGACGTTTTGGCTTTAAAAGTGCTTTGGTGGTCTTCAACACAATAACCTTCCTGTACCCAGAACACACATGTATGGCAACCCTACTGCTCCAGCAGTCACAAGAGGCCTGCGAGGAGCCAAAACTGGTATTACTAAGTTCCAGTTGTGTGGACTCAGTGGCCTTTGCAGACAAACTTTTCAGTCCTTACTGTACGACAAGTCCAGTAGGATGTTTCACAGGGGCCTGGATTAGCAGGTGACATTCTGCTGTTAATCCCCTCCCCCAGCCTGCACACCAGGTACTCTCCCACATGACCATTTTAAGTTTTCATTTCCTCAGCCCCTATTATCTGAAATATTCTTGCTTACTTATTTTTCACCTTGGGGTCTGTCTCTACACCTGGGCTGTGTGCTCCATGACAGCAGGGGCCTGACGTCACCCTAGCTCCTGGCACTGCAGCTGGCTGACATTGGGAGCACCATAAAGCCCTACCAAGTGAAGCAATGAACATGTGAACACAATTATTCGGGAAGTCATCCGGAAAGCGCTTCCACAAGAAGATGCATGAAGAGCTCCATCTTGGTGCCTAGAGTCCCCCTCCCTTCAGGACAGCTGGAACAGGGACCATCCCCCTTTCCATACCCCTCAGCCCAGGCTGCTTGCTGAAGGCGTCAGAGGCCCTCCCAGGCCCCGGCTCCAAGGTGGGGCCAAGGAACCATTGCAGAGCCAGGCCTCTGGCCAGGGTACATGTTTCTTCCTATTTCTTGACTTTGTCTGCTGCCCTAGTCGCTGCCCCCATTATTCTTTCCATCTTCTCTGGCCCCTGAGGCTCCCTGTTTGGGCTTCTGCCTTCCTCGCCTGCTTCAGAGTGGCACTCAGGTTCACCCTCTCCCCTCGTCTCTTGACCTTGGAAAAGGGCATGGAGTCTCCAGAGGCTCCTACTAAGACACATATTGCTGACAAAAGATAAACCACAAGGAGGGGGGGTCTCTCCTGGACCTGCCCCCTCTCAGGCCGTTGGTTCACCAAGTCCATTTGGTGAATATCGAATGGTGCCTCGGGGCCATGAGACCGGGTCACACACAGCAGTTTGCCCTACACCGGATACACTTAAGAAGCTGCTGAGCATTTGGCTTCCACTGATTTTTTAAAAACCAAACTGAGATTTAGCTCACTGATGGTTCCAGAGCAATGTACGACATCAAGTGCCAAAATGGGACTAAAGTCACATGAAGAAGCCTCAGTGTGAGACTCAACTAGAACCTGCTGCAATCAAGCTCTAAGAATGCACTTTGTCCGCAGATAAACAACTTCCAACAGTTATTTCTCTTTCAGACAAGGCACCAAAAGACTTGTCCAAAGGCATTTTGTCTCAAAGGTAGCAAAAGTCAAATTCCTTTTCCACTGCAATCTTTTTATTTATTTATTTATTTATTTATTGAGACAGGGTCTTACTCTGTCACCCAGGTTGGAGTACAGTGGTCTGATCATGGCTCACTGCAATCTCCACTTCCTGGGCTCAGGTGATCCACCTCAACCCCCCCGGTGCACACACCTGGCTAATTTTTTGTATTTTTTTGTACAGACAGAGTCTCCCTATGTTGCCCGGACTGGTCTCAAACTCTTGGACCCAAGGGATCCTCCTGCCTTGGCCTTCCAAAGTGCTGGGATTACAGGTGTGAGCCACAGCACCTGGCCAGTTGTAATCTTTTATTTCTAGCCTAGCTCTAAACATTCCCCCTGTATGGGTTGCCCCTTCTTTCTGCACAGATAGAGGAAAAAACAAATGTATGAAGATAAAGTATATTGTATAGAAAACCACCAATAGGTAAAAGCTTAAAGTTATCAAAATTAAAACTACAAGTAGCGGGGGAGGTGGCACAGGAATATGCTACCTCAATGGAGGAGTCATCTCCCATTTTCAATCCAATACATTACTAATCCTTGGTAATAATAATCATTATATGTGTGTATAATATATAGTTATGTGTGTATAGTTATATAATATCTATATACTCTTATCTGTTTACCGCTGTTAACCAGCATTCTTAGAAAAATTTCTTATGTTTGTTTAGTATATATCACAAAATGTTGGTTCAAAATATTTATCAATAATTACTACTTAATTGTGAAAATATCGCATTATATTAAAGCAACCCTAATCACATTTCTGCCAAATCTCTCCCTTCTTTCAACCTCTAAAATGAGTAGGCCCCAGAAATATGTACTGCACATATCAAATAGCTTATCAATACATTTCATTCTACAAGTATGTATTCAAAATGCCTATTCTGTGCAAAATTCTATGCAGAGAGCGGGTGGGAGTGCCTAGGTGCCAAGGGGAAAATAAAAGTCCTGCTGCCAGAAATGTTAAAATGTCATGAAGGGGATACATACAAGTAAATCAACCCATCATCTGGAAACTGAACCTGACATTTACACTTCTCTGAAAATGTTTTCTTAACCAGCTAGTTAACCCATATCCCACTCTAAGCATTTCTATAAATGTCATCTTCAAGTACTTGATTTACTGTGTCATTTTATGTCGAAAGTTGTTTCATTGTTCAATTAAATGTCAACATAATGTTAATGTACTAGGAAGGAATTTGTAAGAAAATAGAAACCAGAAAAACTAGAGAAAAGTAGCTTTTACGGACTCTATTACAACTGATTATAATTACCACACACACAAACATGCCCCATATACCCATGGCTGAAAGAGGATGCTTGTCTTTAATACAAGACAAAAATGTATTTTGGTGCCCTTGTTCCTAGAGAGTTACCAGTTTCCACTTTCTTGGGCAAGAAAATTGTCCCACTCCTTTTCTTGTTTAACAATTTTCTGTCTACTTCATATCTGAATTTCAATGGCCCCAATTAGAATTCCAGCGAAGGCATCTAACTGACTCATACAAAAGTTGTTCACAGCAATGGGGCTAAAATGCAGACTTTTTCACTCTAGGCACAGTTATGCTCATATGAGCAGGAATTAGTTGCCTGCTTCCTTTCCCTCCTCTTGATCTCCCCCTTCTTAGAGTTAGATATTAATATAAATAGTGATACAATTAATGTACTTCCTGTAAAGGGAGCCCAAGTGATCACATTTTCAACAATAAGAACTGTGGTTTTAAAGTTTTACAATATCAGAATGGTATGTTGGTCCAATGTTTAACCTTTAGAAATGCTTAACAAATCTTTAAAATGCAAAAGGTTTTTAAAAATGTTCAACAGCTTAGATTTCCAACAACTATCATCTAATGTTAAAAATCCAACATGAAAACATTCAAGTAGATTCTACATGATGTGCTGGGAAACACTTTTTAAAAAAATTTCTGACCATCACTTTCTGATTCAAGAAAAGCACTTATTGGCATAAGTTTTTAAGAGTACATTAAGTTTTTTGTCTCTCTTGAGTTCGTGCCAAAGAAAATTATGTTTTCTGAAATTAAAGGATTGCATTCTTAATATTTTTACATTTTAAACTCCTTTTTAAATTAGTCATAATATTTTTAAAAAGATAACTAGTCAATGAAACAGACTGAAAAATAAGTAAGTACGTAGATATCACAATTACCTTTTGCCTGGTCCAAAGTCTTCACCTTCAGGCATTTCTGCCCTTTAAAAATAACAGTGGCGAAGGCTGCAGCACCTGCTAACCGCAGCTAATGGGGCCAAACAATAGTTTCTTTTCTACTCTAATGTTGAATATCAGGAGGAAAAAAACCCAGTAGAGACGTTCTTTCCTTTTTGGAAAAAAAGTGCTCCTCCCTTACTCAGAAAGTCGGTGTTTACAAACTTCCAAAGCGCCTGCCTGCCTTGAATGAAGCTAGGAGCTGGGTTATTATCACTGCCCCCTTCTAAAAATAAAGAGGTCACCTCTTACTCCCAGTACCGTGACAGGCAGCTGGAAGTGAGCCCTGCCCAGCTGCCCCGCATTCTCTCTCCAGTCGTGTGAGAAGGTGTCCCTGCTCAGCCAGTAACCTTCATTGGATGACTTCACCTAGGCCCGCCTGCCCTTTCTCTTCCCCCAGCTTTTTTTTTTTCCTGACATGACTAGGCACCCACCTAAGGGTGGAGTGGCCACAGGAGGTTGAAACTTCACCCTGGGCTATCAAATCTCCTCCTTCGAGTCACAGGAGGGAGGTGGAGAGCAGACAGCAAAACGGGCTGTACCTGTGAGAGTTGGGGGGTTTGTCTGGAGAACGCCTAGCCACTCAGCAAAAAGATCCCTTACTGAAAAAAGTTTCAAACAAAAGCCATTATGCAATAGGGTTCTGAGGGATATTGTTTTCCAAGAAAATCTTTCTTCGGGTCATCTGGATTTCTCAACTCACCGGAAGCATGCACACGAATGTTGAGTTCATGTGTTCATCGGGGCAAAATGCTTTCTCCCCAGGACTTCCCTGTCCTCAGGGGCAGCCTGACACTGGCACAGGAAGGATTGTGAGTCTAGATGTTTTCATAGCTTGGCCTGTCACTGAAGAGGAGCTATCCCTCATTTGCTTTTTTAAAAGAGTACAACAAAAATCCCTTCAAATCTTGCTCTCAAAAAGGCCAGAAGAAATATTACTGAGATTTCTTTAGGAATATATCCTAAAGCTTTGGACAAAAAGTTGAAGCCATTTTTTTTCTTGACTAGGAATATTAGGGATGGCAGAAAGCAAGATCTAATTATTAAGAAACAACATTCTTTTCAAAATGTGTTGCCAGGTGCGTGGCTCACGCCTGTAATCCCAGCACTATGGGAAGCTGAGGTAGGAGGATTGTTTGAGCCCAGGAGTTCAAGACCAGCCTGGGCAACACAGTGAGACCTCATCTCTACAAAAAATAAAATTAGCCAGGCCTAATGGGATGCTCCTGTGGTCTCAGATACTCAGGAGGCTGGAGTGAGAGAACTGCTTGAGCCCCAGAGGTGGAGGCTGCAGTGAGCCAAGATCGTGCTACTGCACTCCAGCCTGGGTGACAGAGCAAGACCCTGTTTCTTTAAAAAACTAACAATAAAATAAATTTTAAAAATAAAAAATCTGTGTATTCTGTTATGTTATAGCTAATCCTAGCATGTTATCTATATTTAATGTATATTTTACCATTTGTATTTGTCAAAGCGACCTTCTACTACATTAAAGAAATGTCAAAACAAATAATACCTGCTTTCTTTTGGATAGTGTTAGTTATTTTGTGATGTATGCACCTCACAATTAACAATTCCTTAAAGCATTTCATATTTTATGCAAGACCGAACACTTCAGACACTTCAAAGTCTAAGATGAACTAGGTGTGGTTCCTCAGACACACAACTGAAATACCAGGAACCTGAAAGAAAACAGTCATGGGCTGAGCTCTGAAGATTGGGGTGTGCAAGAGCCTCTCAGAGGCACAGCGATGTGCTATACTATTAGAAATTCCAGGTTTTTAAATAACTGAAAAGTTGAAATGCTGAAAATATTATCAATGATAATATTGTGGCACTTGTATAAAACCTTACCAGCTGGGCACAGTGGCTCACACCTGTAATTCCTAGCACTTTGGGAGGCCGAGGCAAGCAGATCACCTGAGGTTAGGAGTTCGAGACCAGCCTGGCCAATATAGTGAAACCCTGTCTCTACTAAAAATACACAAATTAGCCGGGCGTGGTGGTGCGTGCCTGTAATCCCAGCTACTCAGGAGGCTGAGGAAGGAGAATCACTTGAGCCTGGGAGGCGGAGGTTGCTGTGAGCCTAGATCGCACCACTGCACTCTAGTCTAGGCAACTGAGTGAGACCCTGTCTCGAAAAAACAACAACAACAACAACAAAAAACCCTAATCAATACAAAACGCTAATTCTCTTATCTAATTTTCAGCTCTGATTATTCTTTCCCACGAATTTTACCTTCTCTTTCTCCTAAGCTTCTAGCTTCTTGAATACCTGAACATAACTGTTGTTGATCTTAGTTGCTGGTTACCACAGAACTGAATATATCCCTGAGACCTGCCTCTCAATTGTAAAGGATGATGAACTGATTCAGTGCTATCACAGATGGATTCGCTGTTTCCAACAGGAAATAGTTACCATTACAGACAGTCCCCAATTTAGGATGACTCAACTTAACAATTGTTTGACTTTACAGTGGTGCAAAAGCAATACTCTTTCAGCAGAAACTGGGAATCAAATTTTAAATTTTGATCTTTCTCTGGGCTAGCGACATGTGGTAGGGTACTCTCTCGTGAAGCTTGGCAGCAGCCGTGTGCTGCAGCTCCCAGTCAGCCTCGCAGTCCCGAGGGTGAATAGCCGGTACTCTGCAGTGAACTGTGTTACCAGTTGATTCTACCCAACCATGGGCTGGTGTAAGTGTTCTGAGTATAAGGTAGGCTAGATTACGCTTTGATGTTCAGTAGGCTAGGTGGACTAACTGTATTTTCAACCTACAATATTTTCAACTTAGGATGGGTTTCTCAGGCTGTAACCCCATGGTAGGTCAAGGAGCACCAGTACTTTGTTTTAGCGTCCCTTCATGCGTGTTAAAATTGCTTGTTCTAACCAGGGAGTCCCCTTCAGGTATATTTGTGGTAATTCCTAAAATTCACAGGAACAAGGAGGGTGTATTAGTCCAGCCTCGTATTACTATAAAGAAATACCTGAGACTGGGTAATTTATAAAGAAAAGAGGTTTAATTGGCTCATGGATCTGCAGGCTGTACAGGAAGCTTGGCTGGCATCTGCTCAGCTTCTGGGGCGGCCTCAGGAAATTTACAATCATGGTGGAAGGGGAAGGGAGAGCAGGCACATCACATGGCCAGAGCTGGAGCAAGAAAGAGTATGAAGGGGGGATGGTGCTAAACCATTCATGAGAACTCCACCCCCATGATCCCCCATCACCCCCCAGCAGGCCCCACTTCCAACACTGGGGATCACAATTCAGTATGAGATTTAGTGGGGACACAGATCCAAACCCTATCAGAGGGAAAACAAGGACAGTACAGACAACAGATCCCGAGTGTAGCTACACAATCGACAAGTGTCCCCTTACTGAAGGCCTAAAATGGCTTCTTCACCCAGATGGCACCTTTCACCCTGCTGGGGACTAAGGTGCTTAGGGTTTCCTCACTGACCTGAAACCTACTAGACATTCAGAACTTAAGGACTCACACAATTCAGATGTGGGAGAGACCCTGAGTGCCACTGAAGTGATCACCAAGGTTCTTAGATGCTGAAACTGTGGCACAGCAAAGCCAGGTGACTTGCGGGTGATAGAGCCAGGAGTTGCCTCCAGGTCACTATGCCTCGGCTGGGTGTCCTTCCACTCCAGCAGAGCCCACACGTGCTGCAGAAGCCCAAGGGACCAGATACCTCCACATTTTAAATTTTCCTGTATACACTCTCTTTCCAAACGTACGTCCATTTAATATCAGCAATATACTTTAAATGAGCATTTTTATTCTCCTTTGCAATTTCATCGTATAGTATGCCCTAGAAAATCACGACCACTTCAAAGCCAAACATTCACCTTTCCTGACACCTTTTTCCCCGTCACATAACCATCAGTCTGAGTTTTGCTTTGTTTCTATCTCCTCTACAGCCGCTTTGATTAAAGCTCTGGAACTTTCTACTGAGACACTAGGAGAGACCCTCCCTCTCTTGGATGTTACAGGAAAATATTAGCAGTGAATGGCCAAACGCAGATGCCAGTGTGAAGACAGGTTGTCCCTTCACATCCCTTCCCAACTTTAGTAGGTAACAGAAACCTCAGTTTTTAGCTGTACGCATGGCCTTCATAGAATAAAAACTACCTTTCTCAGCCTTGTTGGAGCCAAATGAGGCCTTTTGTGATTGTTCTGGTTGAGGAGATGTTACCAGAAACACCAGGCCGCTCCAGGTGTCAGAAATGGGATTCAAAGTAGACCTCTAGTGAGTCCCAGAAACACCGAGAGACCAAGCGAAGGTAACTGCCAGGGCCCACTGTGCCCAACGATCTCTTGCAGCAACTGGGGTCACGGTTGAGTTCTCTCTTGGATTCTGAGCTCTGTGAATCTGTGTTTTAGGCTCTCTGAGTACTTTTGAGCACTTTGTTTGATGCAGATTGGGTTCAGAAGTCATGACAGAAACAGGGCTGGGTCTGTAGGGAGGCCTCAGGTGTCTGACTGGGTCAAATTAGAAACTGGACTGGGTTCAGTAGGTAGGTAAGATTACTAGAAGACAGGGAATCATGGGCTCATCTGGATCTGAGGAGTCTAGAACTCAACCGTCTAGAACTCTAGCCAATTTCATGTAAAAGAACTTTGGATCCAGAACCTGTGCTTTTCTAAAGAAATGTTATGACCCTTAGCAAAGGGAACATAGAGTTACAGCAGCCACAGCAGTGGGGAAACTCCTTACAAAAGACAAACAGACACGTGTCTTTAGAGCCACAACAGCTACAAGGACCAAGGGGACCTCCTTGCACACGTTTTAAACCAAAACCAAGGAGTCCCAAACTAAAGAACTCCATGCCCCAGTATCTGCCTTTATTGTAAATGGCCAAGCCATTGGAAAAGACATTGTCCATTTTTACACCAGCCGTCTGATGGACCAGCTCTTTTTGGTTTGGACTGTTTCTTCACTACAGGAAGCCCCAAAGGCTCACTCTTAAGACAATAATGAACCCGTCTCTCAGACAGAAGAAAGAATATCTCCACGGTGGGCATTTCAAGGACCATTTTCAGAAAAACATTTGTAAGAATGAGTCCTGTTTTCTTTGTTCCATGCTCCTTCTCCCATGGGAGCCTCTCAGTTGACTGAAACCCCTGTTCTCAAACCCCTGACTCTGTGCTCTGCTACCTCTGTCCACTTCTTCCTTGTCATGATCTTTGATGAGACAAATTATTTTACGCTGACTGGCAACTCTATTCTGACTGCACTTTCTTTTTTTAATAATTCATATTGTGTTTAATATCTATGACAGACTAAACATATAATTTAAGTTAACTTTAACACATAATTTTAAATATGATTAAAATCAATCTTTTTAAGATATGGCTGAATTAACTTTGGTCAAAACACAAAAATTATTTACATACTGCTATTAAGGAATTTGTCGCTCTCATTCTGAGTTAAAACTTAATTTAAAAGCTGGGTTTGGGGAGAGTAGATTGTGGGTGCTTTTGCTTGATTTATGGGGAGGAGATGACTAACCCAGAGCTCATGCTCTCCAAGAGCCATCTCCCTCCCACATTCTTATTTTTAACCTAGAAGGAATCAAGTGTTGAATCTTCTTCAAATATGGGAAAGCCCAAAGGTCCTGTTTTCTACTTGTGGGATCTGTAACCGGAAACTTGGCCCAAATAAGGCCTGCTGGTTCTCAGCACCACTCATGCCACCTGCGTGAAGTTGGTACAGATACTTTCATTTTAGAATCTGTGTTTTTGCCTTGTTTCACTTTTATCTTCAGTATATTCAGTGTTATTTTTTCATTCATTAGATATTTAATGTTTCTCTTATTTTGAAATGTTTTAGCTTAGTTTTTTTATTTCAATAGTTTTTAGGGAACAAGTGGTATTTGGTTACATGGATAAGTTCTTAGTGGTGATTTCTGAGATTTTGGGATACCCATCACCCAAGCAGTTTATACTGTACCCAGTGTGTAGTCTTTTATCCCTCACCCTCCTCCCACCACTCTCCCTGAGTCCCCAAAGTCCGCTGTATCATTCCTATGCCTCTGTGTCCTCATAGCTTAGTTCCCACTTATAAGTGAGAACACATGATATTTGGTTTTCCATTCCTGAGTTTACTTCACGTAGAATAACAGTCTCCAACTGCACCCAGGTTGCTGCAAATGCCATTATTTCATTCCTTTTTATGGCTGAGTAGTATTCCATGACATACATATATATATATATATATATATTTCTTTATCCACTCATTGACTGATGGGTATTTGGGTTGGTTCCGTATTTTTGCAATTGTGAATTGTGCTGCTATAAACATGCATATGCAAGTGTCTTTTTCATATAATGGCTTCTTTTCCTCTAGGTAGACACCTAGAGGAAAAGTGGGATTGCTAGCTCAAATGGTCGATCTACTTTTAGTTCTTTAAGGAATCTCCACACTGTTTTCCATAGTGGTTGTACTAGTTTACATTCCTATCAGCAGTGTAGAAGTGTTCCTGGAACCTGAAAGCCCCACAGGTATCTCCAAGAAATAAGTGCAAAGAACCCATCACCTTTATGAAACTTGCTCCTCCTTTATCCTTGTCTATTTCTTCTCTTAAAGAAATGTAATAAATACCTTACGTCTTTCTCATAATCTCCTTATTCCAATGTGTTTTCTTCATATAACTTGGCAATATCTCAATTTGTCTATTTTTGGTCACAGAATTTTTTTTAGTTTTAATCCTCATAGTTTCACATTATAGAACTGTATACATAAAAACACTAACACAACTGGGGGAGACAATGGTTTGCAAATCAAGAGAAATGATTTCCAGCAATAGCTCACTTGTCATGAGGTCACAACCACGACAACTGCAGTTAAGGATCAGGAGGCAAGTAAGAAGGTAGTTGAGCCACTAAAATAATGTCACCACGTCAACACAGCAAAGTACGTCCATTTTATTGCTAGAACAGCTTCTCAAAAACTCATTCAAATCCTCTTCACTGTTACTCAACATACAGTCCGCAGTCACATGATTTCCCAGCCCCAGAGCAAATTAGAAAGCTCCTAGAGGCAGGCACAGTAATGCGAGAGGGAAATAACAGATAACAGTGAGGGAAAAGAAAAACTCTTAACAACCATGGCAGACGCAAACAGCGAACACATTTGAGGCTATTCGATGCTAGGCCTTAACAAACCTAATTCAGACCTGAAAGAATGAAAAACATATGATGACCCTGAAAAGATTTAACTATCTTCAGTAGATTGTGTTTGCAAAAGCAGAGAAACATATACTAAACAGTTCCATGTAAATGGCTGAAATAAAGCAAAAAAAAAAAAAAAGTGCAACTTAAAGGAATAACCTTCAGTTGTCTATACCATGCACCCCAAATGTCTGGTAAATGGGATAGTCGTACATTTATACTACTTATAAAATACACAAAGTAGTTCATATAAAAAGAATACAGCATCTTTTTCATCCATATATGATTGAAACTATAAAAGACCCCTTCCAGGTAGAGATAGCTTAAGTCAGCTTCTCTCTGCATAAGAATTTTATATTGTGTCCTGAGTGATTAGCTATATTGATCAGTCGGCCCAAGTGACTGAAAAATCTTCTTAAATGATAGAAGGCACAGAGATCAGAAACACCTCCTCTAAATCGGTCTTTCTAAAAACGTTGTCTGTAGAACAGCACAACCAAATCCCCTGGAGAACTTGCTTCAAAATGCAGATCCTGAGTCCCGGCTGAAATTCCAAGAATCAGAATCGCTGGGGGAAGAGCCTGAGGACCCGCGTCTTAGCACACTTCCCCCAAACATTTCTGATACAAGTGAAGTCTGAGAATCGCGGGGTAAATTATCACCTTGAAGCCAGGAGGAGACTGGTCAGGTCTGTGAATTCACCTTCTCCCACTCTTGCCTCTAGTGTGCCCAATCAGGCGGTATTCCTGGTTTTGACATTTCTTAAACTACACAGTAGAGAATAAAGTTAAACATGGACTTCTAAATGTTTTTGCACAAGACATGTAACAACAACAAAAATCTAACAAGCCTGAATTAATTCCAAAAAGATCATAAGAGGCCAGGTGCAGTGTCTCATGCCTGTAATCTCAGAACCTTGGGAGGCAGAGTTAGGAGAATCGCCTGAGACCAGAAGTTCAAGACCAGCCTGATCAACACTGTGAAATCCTCATCTCAAAAAAAAAGTAAACGAAAAAAAATCATAAGATTTCTTAATCATATATGTGAAGCTTGAAGCAACAGATGCCTGCAAGAGGCAAAATACTGAATGAGGAAAAGTAATCCCTGGGGAGCATTGAGGACTGAGGAGGAAGATACATCTAATAGGCATCTTGGAAGGAGGAGGAAGATATATCTAATAGGCATCTTGGAAGGCGGAGAAAGATATATCTAACAGGAGTCTTGGAATGAGGAGGAAGATATAGCTAATAGGAATCTTGGAGAAGAGGCAGAATGCAGTTTACATCCAGAAAACAGAAACACAAATCCATTCCAAATCGGCCAGGATGTGTAGGCCTGACCTGAACACTCTTGAAGCAGAGGCTAGAAACTTGTTTTATTGTTCATGTGTTTGTTATCTGAATCCCCACCTCACTGGAATTTAAGGCAGGGATGTTCTTGTTTAATACTGTATCTCAGCAATAGTACAAAGCATGATGGAGCTGACTCCTAGGATACAGCATATTAATATTATTTTTAGGTTATCTTATTAGTTGATATTAATTATATAATCAAGTGAAGAAATGGTCAACTGAGGAAGAAACATGGAAGCTATACTCAATTCTTCCCTCTCCCTCACCAGACAATCACCAAATCCCATCAACCCTACCATATAGAGCTACACTTCAATCCACCTCAGACTCCATGCTGCGGTTACTGTCTTAGTTCCATTCATCATCTGTTGCCTAGGTTAGGGGCAGCCACATGTTTTTGATCAAGCACCCCTAGCAGCACACAGCCCCCAAATATATTGAGCAATTACAAATTACATGCATACACATTTATAATGTACATATATTACTTGTAAACATATTATGGACTTCACAAATCATACACACAAAATTTAAAATTTAGAGATAAAATAAATATAAGCATTCTTTGTAACAGCCAATAAGTGAAAACGACCTAGAGGTCCATCAGTAAGAGGTTAAATTGTATGAGTCAATGAAATCCTATGCTGCCATTAAAAAGGATGACATTGTTAGGAAAGTCTTTACCTAATATAGTTAGCAAAGAGAGAGAGAGAAAGAATAGAAATCAAAATATATAATATTTCATTCATGTGAAATATATTTATGTATTTATATATTTATCTGTATACTATGTATATTTATATATAATCAATATATTTACATGTAATTGATTTGTACATATTGATTATATATATTTGTACATATTGATGTTTATATATTATATATAAATATATGTATTTATATAATATATAATAAATATATATAATCGATATGTAAATATAGTGATTATAAATGTAATATATGTAAATATATTGAGTATATTTTATATATTATATATGTAAATATATTGACATATATTTATATATTATATATGTAAATATCTTGATTATGTATTCATATATTGATGTATATATTTATGTATACATTTATATATTAAAGAAAATATCTAGAAAGATATGTACAAAGAAGGAAAGGCAAACTAGAAGGACAAGGCAAGGAGGAGGAGGAGGCGATGGGTGAAGGGAAGGGAGGAGAGGAGAAAAAGGGAGAAAGAAAAAGCATTCAAGGACCTACACCATGGTTTTCTTCTGTGGCTTACGGAAATAATGAGTATTTTCCTTTTGCCTGTTTTTTTTTTCAGCAACAATACTCTTATGATATGAAAAAATAGTTTTTAAAATATAAAAAAGGAAAAAGATCACTTTTAAATGAAAAGGGGGTTGTAAGGGGACTTTCCAGGGTTCCCTGTCCCTACAGGGAAGAAATGCCCACTCACTTGGGACACAGGCCTTCAGAGGCCGCTTTCCAGTCAGCCTCTACAGCTTCAGGACTTTTGCTTAAGTCAAAGCATGGAGCCCCTGCCTTTGAGAAGCTGTTTGGTAAAAGACATGTGTTGGCTGAAAGAATACAAGAAAGAAAATTGAGCCAAACCCTCCACTCAGTGACTCAAGAGTCAGAATTCCCCATCTTCACTCTTCCATAGCCCACCAAAGACTTCTAATGTCACCAATACAGAATTTGTTGCCTGTGAAAAGTCAGAGTATGTATTATGCACTTTGCCAAAGTGAAATAATAGTACGGAACTAGCATCAAACACAGGATATTTCTGGAACAAAGTGGAAGAGGACATTTTTCTCCTTAGATCAAACTGACAAAAAGAAAACACCCAAACAAAAATCAAAGGATCAAATGAGCATCTACGCGTGTGGTGTAAATGATGCTATCAGTAATGACAATCTGATGAATAATGACCATGTGCACCCCGCTGCTGAGGGAGAGATGGTGCCCCTCTCTCTTGCTGCCTGGTGGGTGGAGTCACACTGAGACTTGTCCTAGATCAGTGGCTTTCAAAGCAATACAAACATTTTTCTCCAAAATACTGTGTTATAGCAAATCTTAATAAGGAAAAGATACAACAACCGAACCAACAAGAGTGCCCCAGGTTTAAATGGGGGCAGGTCACTGACATGTGGTCTCAATTTCTGCAAAGAGAGCCCCTGACTCAGGTCCTTGGAAACCCAGAGTGGCTCAGGATACAGTTGCAAGCAGTGTCCTGCCTCATCTGGACAGGCAGCAGGAGAAAGCAGAACCTTTTCCTCAGTCTCTTCTCATAATAATTAGATCGGACTTAACCCAGTTACCCTTTTATCTTTTTAAGTCTTTTTCAGCTTAGCACATGGAGTGTTTTCCTCAAAGCTCCTTTCAGCCCAAAATAGCCAGGACACTCAAACCAACACCCTGAGCCTCTGAAGCTTCCCTGCCCCTGAGCTCTCCTGTGGACTGCCTCCATCCTTGTTCTGGAAGTATCACTGTAGTCACCGTTTTTCTCAGTCTACCACGGACACTGCCCAGCTGCACCTCTTGTCCTGGTATAACTATTAACAGGCCCCTCTCTGTGTCTCTGGATAGGCCACAAATTGTAGGGTCATGCAACATATCACTATTTCCTTATCCTGAATAGTCAGAATTTCCATTTTGTTCATTTGTTTGTTATAGTCTCAGTTGGGACCAACCACTGGAACCACGTCTTTGTCAGGGACCATCACTTTGGCCAGCGAGAGCTTCTCACCCCTCTCCTGTCCAGTCAATGCCACCCGTACTGCCTGACCCTGTTAGGGGTTGGACTGTGCCTCCCAAAAGGGTATGCTGAGGCCGAGCTATCTGGAAAGCATGGCTTGGACAGAGCAGACAGTAGCCATCCAAGGGCTGCTGGAGGACAGGCCAGCCGGTGGGAGAGAAGGCCAGGAGAGCAGGACATGGACTTGCAAAGGTCATGATGGGGAGGGGGTGAGGAAAGACAGAAACACGGGCAAAGAGTCGGAGCCTGGAAGGGTGGTGTCCTGCCCCAGTCCTATTTTGTCATGCTGACCTCTATGGTGGTAGGCTTAATGTCCTTTCTAATCAATAGTTTTTTTGGTCTGTTGTTGTTGTTGTTGTTTGAGATGGAGGCTTGCTCTTGTCACCCAGGATGCAGTGCATTGGCATGATCTCGGCTCACTGCAACCTCCGCCTCCCGGGTTCAAGTGATTCTCCTTCCTCAGCCTCCCGAGTAGCTGGGATTACAGGCACCTGCCACCACGCTTGGCTACGGGGTTTCTCCATGTTGGCCAGGCTGGTCTCGATCTTCTGACCTTGTGATCCTCCTGCCTCGGACTCCGAAAGTGCTGGGATTACAGGCATGAGCCACCGTGCCTGGCCAATAGTTTTTTTAAGAAAAGTTCATTGACTGCTGCTATTAGGATGGTGCAAATGTAATTGTGGTTTCTGCCATTGAAAGTAATTTACATTAACTTAAAATAATTTTTAAGTTGTGATATTTAGTGGTTAATGACCATTCAAAAACATGATGCAAAGTGTAAAGTCTGTGAGAACCCATTTGCCCCCCATTTTCAGCTTCACTCCAGGAAGGGTGGGGTGATGGCAGGTGGAGAAGAGGAGCAGGAGGTGACAGGGAATTCAGAGGACAGGAGTAGCCTCGGGAAACACGGAGAGGGACAGGGGGCAGCTTGGTGACAGCTTAGGAAGGCCAGAGAAATAACTGCAGGAAACAGGGCAGCGCTCAGACCTCACGCCTCACCCAGGGCCACTGACTTGTTCTGCATTGAGTCCTGGGTTTACTGAGGCTCCTTTCATTGCACTGAACATGGTCTTTATAAATTCTGGTTTGTGACTCCCTCTCCGAAGTCCTGTGGGTCACCTGGAACTGGTTTTATTCCTACTTATTTCCTCATTCTTCTTCTCCTTAAAACATCATTGCGGGGGGGCGGAGCAAGATGGCCGAATAGGAACAGCTCCAGTCTCCAACTCCCAGCGCGAGCGACACAGAAGACCGGTGATTTCTGCATTTTCCACTGAGGTACTGGGTTTATCTCACTAGGGAGTGCCTGACAATCAGTGCCGGTCAGCTGCTGCAGCATGACCAGCAAGAGCTGAAGCAGGGCGAGGCATTGCCTCACCTGGGAAGTGCAAGGGGGAAGGGAATCCCTTTTCCTAGCCAGGGGAACTGAGACACACAACACCGGGAAAATCGGGTAACTCCCACCCCAAAACTGCACTCTACCAAGGATCTTAGCAAATGGGCACACCAGGAGACTATATCCCATGCCTGGCCGGGAGGGTCCCACGCCCACGGAGCCTCCCTCATTGCTAGCACAGCAGTCTGGGATCTCCCGGCAAGGCAGCAGCCAGGCTGGGGGAGGGGCGCCCACCATTCCTGAGGCTTAAGTAGATAAACAAAGCAGCTGGGAAGCTCTAACTGGGTGGAGCCCACAGCAGCTCAAGGAGTCCTGCCTGTCTCTGTAGACTCCACCTCTGGGGACAGGGCACAGCTAAACAACAACAACAACAAAAAGCAGCTGAAACCTCTGCAGACGCAAACGACTCTGTCTGACAGCTTTGAAGTGAGCAGTGGATCTCCCAACACGGAGGTTGAGATCTGAGAACTGACAGACTACCTGCTCAAGTGGGTCCCTGACCCCTGAGTAGCCTAACTGGGAGACATCCCCCACTAGGGGCAGACCGACACCCCATACCTCACACGGTGGAGTACACCCCTGAGAGGAAGCTTCCATAGCAAGAATCAGACAGGTACACTCGCTATTCAGCAATATTCTATCTTCTGCAGCCTCTGCTGCTGATAACCCAGGCAAACAGGGTCTGGAGTGGACCTCAAGCAATCTCCAACAGACCTACAGCTGAGGGTCCTGACTGTTAGAAGGAAAACTAACAAACAGGAAGGACACCCACACCAAAACCCCATCAGTACGTCACCATCATCAAAGACCAGAGGCAGATAAAACCACAAAGACGGGGAAAAAGCAGGGCAGAAAAGCTGGAACTTCAAAAAATAAGAGGGCATTGCCCGCTGCAAAGGAACACAGCTCATCGCCAGCAACGGATCACAGCTGGATGGAAAATGACTTTGACAAGATGAGAGAAGAAGGCTCCAGTCCATCAAACTTCTCAGAGCTAAAGGAGGAATTACGTACCCAGCGCAAATAAACTAAAAATCTTGAAAAAAAAGTGGAAGAATTGATAACCAGAATAATTAATGCAGAGAAGGCCATAAACGAATGGACAGAGATGAAAACCATGACACGAGAAATACATGACAAATGCACAAGCTTCAGTAACCGACTTGATCAACTGGAAGAAAGAGTATCAGCGATTGAGGATCAAATGAATTAAATGAAGCAAGAAGACAAACCTAAAAAAAAAAAGAAGAAAAAGAAATGAACAAAGCCTGCAAGAAGTATGGGATTATGTAGAAAGACCAAATCTACGTCTGATTGGGGTGCCTGAAAGTGAGGGGGAAAATGGAACCAAGTTGGAAAACACTCTTCAGGATATCATCCAGGAGAACTTCCCCAACCTAGTAGGGCAGGCCAACATTCAAATCCAGGAAATACAGAGAACACCACAAAAATACTCCTCGAGAAGAGCAACTCCAAGACACATAATTGCCAGATTCACCAACATTGAAATGAAGGAAAAAATCTTAAGGGCAGCCAGAGAGAAAGGTCGGGTTACCCACAAAGGGAAGCCCTTCAGACTAACAGCAGATCTCTCGGCAGAAACTCTACAAGCCAGAAGAGAGTGGGGGCCAATATTCAACATTCTTAAAGAAAAGAATTTTAAACCCAGAATTTCATATCCAGCCAAACTAAGTTTCGTAAGTGAAGGAGAAATAAAATCCTTTACAGATAAGCAAATGCTTAGAGATTTTGTCACCACCAGGCCTGCCTTACAAGAGACCCTGAAGGAAACACTAAACATGGAAAGGAACAACCGGTACCAGCCATTGCAAAAACATGCCAAAATGTAAAGACCATCGAGGCTAGGAAGAAACTGCATCAACTAATGAGCAAAATAACCAGTTAATATCATAATGACGGATCAAGTTCATACATAACAACATCAACCTTAAATGTAAATGGACTAAATGCTCCAATTAAAAGACACAGACTGGCAAACTGGATAAAGAGTCAAGACCCATCAGTTTGCTGTATTCAGGAGACCCATCTCACATGCAGAGACATACATAAACTCAAAATAAAGGGATGGAGGAAGGTCTACCAAGCAAATGGAGAACAAAAAAAAGCAGGGGTTGCAATACTAGTCTCTGATAAAACAGACTTTAAACCATCAAGGATCAAAAGAGACAAAGAAGGCCATTACATAATGGTAAAGGGATCAGTTCAACAGGAAGAGCTAACTATCCTAAATATATATGCACCCAATACAGGAGCACCCAGATTCATAAAGCAAGTCCTTAGAGACTTACAAAGAGACTTAGACTCCCATACAATAATAATGGGAGACTTCAACACCCCACTGTCAACATTAGACAGATCAACAAGACAAAGTTAACAAGGATATCCAGGAATTGAACTCATCTCTACAGCAAGCAGACCTAATAGACATCTATAGAACTCTCCACCCCAAATCAACAAAATATACATTCTACACAGCACCACATCACACTTATTCCAAAATTGACCACATAATTGGAAGTAAAGCACTCCTCAGCAAATGTACAAGAACAGAAATTATAACAAACTGTCTCTCAGACCACAGTGCAATCAAACTAGAACTCAGGACTAAGAAACTCAATCAAAACCGCTCAACTACATGGAAACTGAACAACCTGCTCCTGAATGACTATTGGGTACATAACGAAATGAGGGCAGAAATAAAGATGTTCTTTGAAACCAATGAGAACAAAGATACAACATACCAGAATCTCTGGGACACATTTAAAACAGTGTGTAGAAGGAAATTTATAGCACTAAATGCACACAAGAGAAAGCTGGAAAGACCTAAAATTGACACTCTAACATCACAATTAAAAGAACTAGAGAAGCAAGAGCAAACACATTCAAAAGCTAGCAGAAGGCAAGAAATAACTAAGATCAGAGCAGAACTGAAGGAGATAGAGACACAAAAAACCCTCCAAAAAATCAATGAATGCAGGAGTTGGTTTTTTGAAAAGATCAACAAAATTGATAGACCGCTAGCAAGACTAATAAAGAAGAAAAGAGAGAAGAATCAAATAGACGCAATAAAAAATGATAAAGGGGTTATCACCACCAACCCCACGGAAATACAAACTACCATCAGAGAATACTATAAACACCTCTACGCAAATAAACTAGAAAACCTAGAAGAAATGGATAATTTCCTGGACACTTACACTCTCCCAAGACTGAACCAGGAAGAAGCTGAATTCCTGAATAGACCAATAATAGGCTCTGAAATTGAGGCAATAATTAATAGCCTACCAACGAAAAAAAGTCCAGGACCAGATGGATTCACAGCTGAATTCTACCAGAGGTACAAGGAGGAGCTGGTACCATTCCTTCTGAAACTATTCCAATCAATAGAAAAAGAGGGAATCCTCCCTAACTCATTTTTAGAGGCCAACATCATCCTGGTACCAAAGCCTGGCAGAGACACAACAAAAAAAGAGAATTTTAGACCAATATCTCTGATGAACATCGATGCAAAAATCCTCAATAAAATACTGGCAAACTGAATCCAGCAGCACATCAAAAAGCTTATCCACCATGATCAAGTGGGCTTCATCCCTGGGATGCAAGGCTGGTTCAACATACGCAAGTCAATAAACGTAATCCAGCATATAAACAGAACCAAAGTCAAAAACCACATGATTCTCTCAATAGATGCAGAAAAGGCCTTTGACAAAATTCAACAGCCCTTCATGCTAAAAACGCTCAATAAATTCGGTATTGATGGAACGTATCTCAAAATAATAAGAGCTATTTATGACAAACCCACAGCCAATATCATACTGAATGGGCAAAAACTGAAAAAATTCCCTTTGAAAACTGGCACAAGTCAGGGATGCCCTCTCTCACCACTCCTATTCAACATAGTGTTGGAAGTTCTGGCTAGGGCAATCAGGCAAGAGAAAGAAATCAAGGGTATTCAGTTAGGAAAAGAAGAAGTCAAATTGTCCCTGTTTGCAGATGACATGATTGTATATTTAGAAAACCCCATTGTCTCAGCCCAAAATCTCCTTAGGCTGATAAGAAACTTCAGCAAAGTCTCAGGATACAAAATTAATGTGCAAAAATCACAAGCATTCTTATACACCAATAACAGACAAACAGAGAGCCAAATCATGAATGAACTTCCATTCACAATTGCTTCAAAGAGAATGAAATACCTAGGAATCCAACTTACTAGGGATGTAAAGGACCTCTTCAAGGAGAACTACAAGCCACTGCTCAGTGAAATAAAAGAGGACACAAACAAATGGAAGAACATACCATGCTCATGGATAGGAAGAATCAATATCGTGAAAATGGCCATACTGCCCAAGGTAATTTATAGATTCAATGCCATCCCCATCAAGCTACCAATGACTTTCTTCACAGAATTGGAAAAAACTGCTTTAAAGTTCATATGGAACCAAAAAAGAGCCCGCATTGCCAAGACAATCCTAAGTCAAAAGAACAAAGCTGGAGGCATCACGCTACCTGACTTCAAACTATACTACAAGGCTACAGTAACCAAAACAGCATGGTACTGGTACCAAAACAGAGATATAGACCAATGGAACAGAACAGAGTCCTCAGAAATAATACCACACATCTACAGCCATCTGATCTTTGACAAACCTCAGAAAAACAAGAAATGGGGAAAGGATTCCCTATTTAATAAATGGTGCTGGGAAAATTGGCTAGCCATAAGTAGAAAGCTGAAACTGGATCCTTTCCTTACTCCTTATATGAAAATTAATTCAAGATGGATTAGAGACTTAAATGTTA
This sequence comes from Macaca thibetana thibetana, assembly GCF_024542745.1. Classification (NCBI taxonomy): domain Eukaryota; kingdom Metazoa; phylum Chordata; class Mammalia; order Primates; family Cercopithecidae; genus Macaca; species Macaca thibetana. The sequence goes on along the minus strand of NC_065583.1, from coordinate 159,954,468 downwards.
GACCTAATACCATAAAAACCCTAGAAGAAAACCTAGGTAATACCATTCAGGACATAGGCATGGGCAAGGAATTCATGTCTAAAACACCAAAAGCAATGGCAACAAAAGCCAAAATTGACAAATGGGATCTAATTAAACTAAAGAGCTTCTGCACAGCAAAAGAAACTACCATCAGAGTGGACAGGCAACCTACAGAATGGGAGAAAATTTTTGCAATCTACTCATCTGACAAAGGGCTAATATCCAGAACCTACAAAGAACTCAAAAAAATTTACAGGAAAAAAACAAACAACCCCATTGAAAAGTGGGCAAAGGATATGAACAGACAGTTCTCAAAAGAAGACATTCATATAGCCAACAGACACATGAAAAAATGCTCATCATCACTGGCCATCAGAGAAATGCAAATCAAAACCACAATGAGATACCATCTCAAAACCACAATGAGATACCATCTCACACCATTTAGAATGGCAATCATTAAAAAGTCAGGAAACAACAGGTGCTGGAGAGGATGTGGAGAAATAGGAACACTTTTACACTGTTGGTGGGATTGTAAACTAGTTCAACCATTATGGAAAACAGTATGGCGATTGCTCAAGGATCTAGAACTAGAAGTACCATATGACCCAGCCATCCCATTACTGGGTATATACCCAAAGGATTATAAATCATGCTGCTATAAAGACACATGTACACGTATGTTTATTGTGGCACTATTCACAATAGCAAAGACTTGGAATCAACCCAAATGTCCATCAGTGACAGACTGGATTAAGAAAATGTGGCACATATACACCATGGAATACTATGCAGCCATAAAAAGGATGAGTTTGTGTCCTTTGTAGGGACATGGCTGCAGGTGGAAACCATCATTCTCAGCAAACTATCGCAAGAACAGAAAACCAAACACCGCATGTTCTCACTCATAGGTGGGAATTGAACAATGAGATCACTTGGACTCGGGAAGGCGAACATCACACACCGGGGCCTATCACGGGGAGGGGGGAGGGGGGAGGGATTGCATTGGGAGTTATACCTGATGTAAATGACGAGTTGATGGGTGCTGACAAGTTGATGGGTGCAGCACAGCAACATGGCACAAGTATACATATGTAACAAACCTGCACGTTATCCACATGTACCCTGGAACTTAAAGTATAATTAAAAAAAAAAAAAAAAATCATTGCTATGCCTGATACGAAGCCACTTTCTTTCTCTCTCTCTCCTCCTTCCCATTCTTCTGCCCTCCCATCCTACCTCCCAAATCCCTCAGAACTTCTCTAAAACCCTCTGCCCCAGTTTAAACTCCTGTAAAAACCAAATTCCCTAGGGGGTTAGTACTGCCTCTGGTTCAAGCTGCCCTCCACAGAACTCCCCTGTTCCTGAAAGACCTTCCTGCATGCTTTCTTATTTAAAGCTCTCTTCTAAGGCGATACAGCATGTGCATTTCAGGGGTGAGGTTCCTTGACAAAGAATCTTTGGTTCTGAGAAATTTAGAACAAATCGTCATAGCAGCAGAAGAGCTCTGGCTCAAGTCTCACTGCTCTTAGCAAACATAAGCAAGTGGAAATTTTCAAAGTCCACACACCACAGAGACAGAGGTCTTTGCGGATAGTTGAGACAGGAGTGAATCAACAAGGGTGGCCCTGGGCTCAAAACAAACCTTATCTCCTGAGTTTACAAGCACAATGCAACACAGGAGCAAATACATATAACCTTCTGTTTAACTATGGGTTCTGTTACATGTCGATCTTCCTTATTGCACTCTGCTGATGTCAGGTTTAAATGATTTCAGTCCTTAAATAGCAACTGATAAGATGCTTCTTGGTTATCCATTTACCCAGCAGTTTTTGGAGAAGCCAAATTGAAAGGAGACTTTGCAGCTTGACAGCTCTGGAAGTAAATCATTATTTCCATATTCGCTGTGGGGCGTGGGACAGGGGACCAGAGCACCTCCACTGGGCACTCCTTGCCATGTACCATCTGACGGCCTTGTGGTCTTGGCTGCATGAGCTTTGCCTGCTGACCCAGCCTTGAAGGGGGATGAGAGATTGCCTCAGACACTGAAAGGACTTCTCCTCCAAGCAATGGGGCTTGGAAAATGTGTTTCTGGGCCACCAACCTGTGGCGTCTAGGCATTTTCCAAGAGGAACCAGCTCCTGGAGAAGCATTTGCTACAAGAAAAGCTGAGCACCACGCTGATCTTGATACGTGGGGAAAAAAAAAAAAAGGCCTTGATTTATGAGATCTCAGAACTGCTTCTTAGGAAGGGCAGATTCCTCCAGTAACCTAATGGGCTTTCATTTCCTCATTGCCTCAGTCGCCGTCTGGAGATAACCCATGTGTCTGAGAGGCACAGTTTATCATATGTCCTCTCAGAAACATGGGATTATCTCCTACAGGCCACCTCAGGGTTCCACATGATATAGCAACCTGAAGGTGTCCAGTAAGTGGCTTCACTTCCGGGGTGAGAGCAAAACACCTTCAATGACTAGAAAAACTCATGAGCTTTAAAAATAGAGTAAAACAAACCCAAAACTTGAATCTTAAAGACTCTGAGAAGAGAAACTGGATCCAGTAAGACTCTGATGGTGTTAATCCCAATCTCCTGTCTCCACGATAATTCCTCATGAGGGGGTTCCTCCAGCATCCAGCCCCCTCCCCTATGGGCATTTTATTTTATTTTAATAATTTTTTTGAAATAATATTGATGCAGGGTGCAGTGGCTCACGTCTGTAATCCCAACACTTTGAGAGGCTCAGGTGGGAGGATCGTTTGAGCCCAGAAGCTCAAGACCAGCCTGGGCAACATAGTGGGACCCTGTCTCTACAAAAATTTTAAAAAGTTAGCTGAGCATGGTGGCACAAGCCTGCAGTCCCAGCTGTTCGGGAGGCTGATGGGGGAGGATCACCTGCCCTCAGGAAGCTGAGGCTACAGTGAGCTGTGATTGCACCACTACACTCCAGCCTGGGCAATGCTGTCTCCAAATAAAAAAAGAAGAAGAAAGAAAAGAAAGAAAGAGAGAGAGAGAGGGAAGAAGGGAGCTCCTGATCTCTCTCACCCAGTTTTCCCCATGTTAATAGTTTACGTTACCACAGCGCATTTGTAGAAACTACAAACCATCGGTACGATACTATGAATCAAATTCCGGACTTTGTTTGCACTTTGCTGGGTTTTTGGGTTTTTTTTTCTTCATCCCTTGCAGGATGCCCAGATACCGTCTAGGGCACCACGCCACATTCAGTCTTGGTATCAACTTGGTCTCTTGTGGTCTATGAGAATGGTCTGGACTTCCTTCAGTTATCATGACCTGGACAGGTCTGAGGAGTGTTTTGTAGAGATGCGTCAGTTTGGAGTTGTCTGATGTTTTTCTCGTCATTAGGCTGAGATTTTGGGTTTGGGGGAGAGCACCCCTCTCATCACATCATACTGGGGGGCTCATGATGTCCAAATGGCATATCACTGGTGTTGTTAACTTGATCACTTGGATAAAGTAGTTTGCCAAGTTTGCAACTGTAAAGTTATCATTTTTCCCTTTGCATCCTCTATTCTTTGAAAGCAAGTCACTAAATCCAATCCATACTCAAAAGAGGGAGGGAGTGTGGCGCGAGGGACAGGACTCTAACTCCTGAGCGGGGGAGTATCAATATCAACGTGCAGTATTTGGTGGCTTACAAGGAAGATCTGCCTCTCCCCTCCCCCCGGTTTATTAATACTTGTTTTTCCAATCATTTGTTTCCATCAGTGAGGACTCATGTGTTTACCGTATACTTTGGGTAGTAATCCAGTGCTCTGTGATTTTGATGCTCGTGTTGTTCCAGCCACAAACTTGTTCTTGCCTCCCCTTTCTGTTGATTCCTCCTCTAACCCCAGGTGATGTGAAGGAGCCACCTCTCTGCTTCAGTGCTCCTCTCTGCCCTCTCAGCAGGACTCCCCTCAACTTGTCCAACCCTGCCCCACCTTCCAGCTGAGCTCAGCCTTAACCACAAAGCAATCAGTCCCCTCGAAGATGATGGCACTTCCTTCCCACCCAGCATCAGCCCCAGCCAACAGGCAACACCAGCAACGAACCCCGAGTCTGAGCTGAGCCAACCAACAGGGCAACATCTGTGCCCCACTGTGCATCTCCACCAACACATGTGAGACAAGGCAACACGTGTGCTCCTGGATGCTGTGACTGTCTCCACTGCAGTGAGCTGTGTGAACCATTTCCAATGTGCTCCTATGAAAGCCATGAACGACAGCCTGCCATTTCCCCCCTCACTTTGATAAAATCTCCAAAACTTAAACCACGTCCAGATTTCCTTTCCATGTGTGCCACTAGTCCTTACCTTTCATGTTTCTTCCTGTTTTGAGTACTAGAGGAAGTCCAAGGTTTAAAAACAGAGAGAGAACTTGGCTTCTTTACATCCATCTACTTTTAGCATCAAACCATGGCAACGTCATACACACAATTCATCATAAATTTTCATGGTGGATTCACACTGCCAGACGCTGCTTTCGGCCTGCTTATTTATAACCAAGGAGAATTTGTTTCTGTCCAACGTGATTTTATATTATTTTTAACAGGACAATGAAATCACAAGTTGTGTTGAACACTGTAGAGGGCAGTGGCTGTTTGACACTCCTGCTACTCCAGCTTCTGTGTCCTTCCCAAGCAGTTAAAATCTAAACATCATCCAATCCTAAAAGTAAGTGAAGAGGAAGGGACATGCTGTGTCAGAAGCCATATGAGAGGCCAGGAAACAACATGTGCTTGCACACCCCTGCAGGTGGATGTGCGCAGGGGACACTGCTGACCTGCGTCCTCCAGCCCCTGCAGGTGGATGTGCGCAGGGGACACTGCGCTGACCTGCGTCCTCCGGCCCCTGCAGGTGGATGTGCGCAGGGGACACTGCGCTGACCTGCGTCCTCCAGCCCCTGCAGGTGGATGTGCGCAGGGGACACTGCGCTGACCTGCGTCCTCCGGCCCCTGCAGGTGGATGTGCGCGGGGCACACTGCGCTGACCTGCGTCCTCCGGCCCCTGCAGGTGGATGTGCGCGGGGCACACTGCGCTGACCTGCGTCCTCCGAGATGCTCAAGTCCCTTTCTCCCTTCCCCCCACTACAAAAGTGGAGCTGACCTCATGTGAGGAGACGGACAGGGAGGCCCTACCAACAATGGGGAACAACTGTTCCTAGGTTCCTCACAGTGAACAGAGTTACACACCCCAAAGGCACAAGCAAGGCTGCTCTTGAGCAAGTCAGCTGGGAAACAGGCTGAATCGGATGAAACGGTATCTTTCTCCGCCCTGCCTGGAAGTCCTGGGCCCACATCTACAGGACCCCAGGCAAACATAGCGGCAATTTAAGCAAAACTGGGGGATCAAGTTAAGCAAAACTGGGGGACAGAGACTCAGGAGACACTGGGTTCCTAGGTGTATTAGTCAGGGTTCTCTGGGAAAAGAGAATAAATAGGCTGTGTATGTGTATATATATATACACACATAGAGAGAGAGAGAGAGAAAGATTTATTTTAAGGAAATGGCTCACATGACTGAGAGCCTGAAATCTACAGGGTAGGCCAACGAGCTGAAAATTCATCTTGTGGATGTAAAGAAGCAGAAGTTGCCATCTTGAGTCTGAGGGCAGTCTGCGGACAGAATTCCTTCCTCTTCAAGGGACCTGGGTCTTTGCTTTTAAGGCCTTCAATTAATTGGATGAGGTTCATTCACACTGCAGAAGGTAATCTGCCCTACTCTAACTGCTCTCATTTAACCACATTGATCACATCTAAAAAATACCTTTGCATCTACACTGGTGTGTGACCAAATAACAAGGCACCAGAGCCTGGGCAAGTTGACATGAATTTAACCATCATGCTAGGGAGATATACCAATGACCATGGAGGGCCACTACTGTGGGTATCAAATTGCTCAGGGAGATTCTGTAGAGAAGTATTTTGTTTCCAAGAAAAATCAATCAGTCTTGATCCACAGGCATGCCACTGAGCAGCTAAGAAAATCTCCAGTCTCCTTTGTTCATTCATCACATGCTTACTGGGGGCATACTCTGTGCAATCACATGTGGCTAACACGCCACAGGACCAGTGTCAACTGCCCTAGTTACAAGGCAGGGCTAAAGCAGGAAAGAGGCTTTGAGACCCCATTCCCAGAGGCTCCCCCCATGCATTACGTGGGAAAATGTGGACTCCAAAAGAGATGCTCCAGGAATAACTATAAAGACCCTTAGGAGTGAAACTGGCATATTCCAGAACTAGGGTCTGGAACTTAATAAGGTAGTAGCATAATTAAAAAGACAGTGACAGGAAGAGATGAGTAAGGCCCAAGGTTTTAATTTTGTTTAACAAATACATGTCAGTTACTGTGAGTCCGACACTGTTCTAACACTTCTACATACCTTAATCGATGATAATCATCCATATCAGAATATTAGAAATATTCAATATTTCCAATTCTACTTCTAATTGAATATTCAAATACTCAATATCAGAATATTAGAAAGAGACCATTATCACCCCTGTGGTGGGTTCTGTGATGCACACCACCAGGTCCCCCTTAGGGAATGAAGGGCTTACTCCTCCAGCTGCGGGAGTGCTGCAGAGGATGCCACACAGCTGTTAGTCCTTTTGGGGTACCGTCTTTGCTGCAGACAACTAACACTCCCAGTGTCTCACTTCCTCCTAGCATGAGCCAATGACTGATCAGCACGGGGGTGCAAGAGACTGGCCTCCTCCTGGCAATTCGGGACAACTTGGCAAGGTGTGGGCTGAGGCCTTCGTTGGGCCTGCATCACAGCTCAGCTCCTCCCACGTCTGGTGCTGCTTCCTTTACCTTCCCTCCCCAGTGGTGATTCCAAGAGCATCCCCTGTTAAATTTGGCGACCTCCAACTCAGAATTTGCTTCCTGGAAAAACCTTAGAGATGAGGTCAAAGCACCTAAGTCACTTAGCCAAAATCACAAAGCTGGTAAGTTGGGGACCGGGATTTGAACCTAGGCCATCTGGCTCCAGGGTGGAGCTCTAAACCACCAAGTCAGCCTGCTCCTCCAGACCGACTGGGCCACACTGGGCAGGGCTTTACAGGGCTGTGTGCGATTGAAATTTCACCTTATATATCTGAACACAAGGCAAAGTTTTCCTTCACTTTACCTAAAATTATCTCTCAAAAACAGGATGTAGCCATGTGTTTGTGATCTTACAAAATACCAAAGCTAAACATTCTATCTATTTTGAATTTAGGGGTTCTGGGGAAGGAAGAATGGCAGAAATGGCATCAATGCTAGTTTGGAGTCTTTTAGATGTCACAGAAGTTGCCTGATAGAATTGATAAAAATCATGATAACAACAATAATAATCAAAAAAGAAGAAGAAAGTTTATTACAGATCTCATAATTCTTTCTGGGGGTGTGACCTCACAATTGAAAAGGCTAAGTGTCATTGTAAATAGCCTTGCAAAAGTTTCTTCTAAAAGTTTTAACAATATAGTAAGTGGTTGTGTGATGAAGACTGATCAAAATAGCTGTCCATAGCTTAGTACAATTTCTAGGGACTCTAATTTTTAAACATGCGCTATTACAGCTTAGTAGTGAAGACAACTTGTTCTGGAAAATGTGTTAGATTCAAAAAGTGGCCTTAGTGTCAATAAACCTGGCATAAAGAGAAAGCAGGAAAAGCAGCATTTCAAAATTAACATATTATGTAAATAAGATGTGATTTTTACATATATTAACATAACTAAATCAACAGTGATTTTACAGAGAGTACAATTCAAATGAGTAAAAAATATGACTCTTTAAATTTATATTCCTGGAAGCCTATAACTGACCAGCTTTACCTGGATCTTGGCAATGAAAAAGGGACAGTCATCGCAGGTTCAAGGTCGCCTTGTGATGGGTATATATTCCACCTGCCTGGGACAGGAGTTAGTTCTGGATGGCATGGGGGCCAGCCTCTTCAGGGGCAAAAGAAATATTAGGGGGCCAGGGAGGAGTGAGATCTGGCCCAGGTCCCAGGTGAGAGTAGTGGGGTCTGGGACACCTCTGGAGACAGAGCCAAGAGGGTTTCCCAGCAGACGGGATGTGTGCAAGAAGGGACAAGGTAAAGTCAAATGTAACTTGATCCACTCACGTGAACACTATGCCATCCTTCAAAGCACATGTCTGAAGACGATCTGATGGCATGGACTGCTTGACATATTAAAACGGGGATAGAGAAACTTTTCTGTAAAGGGCTAGACGGGAACTATGTTCAGCTTTGCGGGCCATACAGTGCCTGTCACAAATACTCAATCCTACGATTGTGGCATCAAAGCAGCCATAGGCAGTAAGCAGACAGATGAGTGTGGGCCATAATTTGCCAACTGCTGTATTTTACACACCCTCACCCACACATACACACATACCATACAAGTTATAAAAGAATATGTTACATATTTTGAAACTGAGTAAAACAAACAAACAAAATCTGGAAGGAACTACATACCCCAAGAATAACAATGATTATCTCTATGATTCTTACTTTAAGTATTTTCAAAAATTCTCCCACCTATGTATTCCCTTTTATAATCAAATAAAACCTACAGATAAAAAAGTATGGGATTCTATCTTCCAAAATCTACAAATGCAAATAAAGTCTGGGATTCTGTGTTTTTGTGCCTATCATAGATCACACATTTTTACTTGAGACTATTTAATTTAAAAATACTTATTACAAAAGGTCATCAGTAAATCATTTCTAGATCAGTAGTTGACCAAAAAATAAGCTATAGTTTATTTCCTAGACCTGGCGAGGGTCTGTCTGAGGAATGGGGAACGTTGTTTTTTACCACATTGGCTAAGTTTCTGGAAAAGATTGCATCTTGAATTAGCAGCTTGACTGTTTGCTGTCCAGATAAATATTGTGTTGCTAGGACTGAAATTGCCCTGCCACGTGGATCGCCCTGTCATATAATTAGCTTCTTATCATATCAGGTGCAAATCAAACCAGCAGCACTTGCTGTTAATGTGGTAATTTAACAAATCAGAAACACTGTTTACATGTGTCAACATCTGATTTCGTATGATCACTATCCCACCGAAGGCACGCCGGGGTAATTTTTGCATCACTGTTCAACAGCAAGCTTAGCCTTAGTTGAGTTCTTAGCTACATCAGCTGGTTTTGTTAACCTTTTTACATCCTTAATTGCACTGGTGTGTGTTTTGTTAGTCCAACCCAGCGTGGAATGGGAGTAGAAAGTGAAATTTAACCTAGATGTCCTTTTGGTATGTAAGTACCACGCTCAGGCTCTCCCATTTGGGTTCATCCTGCACAGTGGTCATCAGATTAGTTTTCTTCTCTGTTTCAATAAGCAGCAATTCAAGTCTAAGCAGAGCCTGATGGAGCCTGACCCCCTACCAAAGAGCTGCACCCTTTACTCTCCACATCGTTGAAGAATGATTCTCCCAACCCCGGGAGGCCAGACCACATCGTAGCTCCATTTCCCCCCTCTTCACTCTTATACCTGCTCATCCCTTCCCAGATGTTTATCCCAATAAACGCCTTGCATGCTCATCTCCATCTCATAGTCCACTTTCGGGGAACCTAACCTGGCTATAGGCCTCTTGTCTGTTTCCAAGTTGTATTCACTTCTCCATGCGATTGTAACTCTTTGCCTGAATAGCCAACTGCTAAAGGGCAGTGTTTCTGGTGTCAAGTCCTCTCATCATGCTGGGCACATGCTTGTGCTCCCAGGGGCATTTCTGCCAAGCAACCCCTGGTGCCAGCCTGCCTGGGTGCTCATGCTGGTTCTATCACCTACTGGCTGTTTAATCTTAGGCAAGTTACTTAACCTCTCTGTGCTTGTTTCCTGATCGGTAAAAATGAGATGATAATTATACATCATATAGTGGTTGTGGAGATTTAATATATCTGTAAGTGTGTATTAAGTGGCTTAAATAGATGATCTGATGAGAATGCAAAACACTGAGACCAGTGCTTGGCATGCTGACTGTCTTACTGAAGTGTCTGCTTTTTAAAAACACCTGAGGGCCGGGCACGGTGGCTCACGCCTATAATCCCAGCACTTTGGGAGACCAAGATGGGTGGATCACATCACCTGAGATCAGGAGTTCGAGACCAGCATGGTTAACACAGCGAAACCCCATCTCTACTAAAAATACAAAAATTAGCTGGGTGTGGAGGCATGCACTTGTAATCCCAGCTACTTGGGAGGCTGAGGCAGGAGAATTGATTGAACCCAGGAGGCGGAGGTTGCAGTGACCCACTGCACTCCAGCCTGGGAGACAGAGTAAGACTCCGTCTCAAAAAAAAAAAAAAAAAAAAAAAAAAAAAACCTCCAAAATAAGATTTAATCACACATTTTCCTTGTTGCTGTCTGCAGTTACAATGATCTTTCCTTTCTCTGACTTTCATCAGAATTTCAACATAAGGAAGAAATGCATGAATGAAAAAGGGGAGAAGAAGGAAGGAGGAAGGGAGGTAGACAGGAAACATTTCTTAGATGTCCTATTCTTTCATTTTAATCCCTCACTACTTCTGGCCAGTTCATCCCTTGATGAAAGATAACAGCAGTCGCTAAGGTGTGCTTACTATTCACCCAGTCATTTGTGTTACTGTTTTATATAATCTTTATAATGTCTTGAGGAAAGTATTCTTATCCCATAACACAGATACAAAGACTGAGGTTGAGAGAGGCAAAGTATGAACCTTGCCCAAGGTTACAGATTTCATAAATGGCTGAGCCAGGGCTATGTTTTTCTTCTCTCGAATCACTCATTGCTCACAGCACAGTTCTAGACTCATCATAGATGCGTATTAATGACGTAGTTGGGTGAAATGACGGATGCATTTAGCAACTGTTTACTGTTGCCAATTGCAGGCCAGGCATCGGGACGGCAAAGATCAGAAATGGTCCCTCTCATCACCAAGCTTAAGTCTGGTGGAGAACACAGACAAGTAAACAAGCAGTGACAGAGCAATGTGATGCAGGCTATTACGGGAAAATACAGAGTGAGACAGAAATCCACAGAATGAGCACAGGAGACAGCCTTGGAGGTCTGGGGGGTGGCAGAAAAGGCCTCTCAGGGGAGGGGTGCCTCCGTTACATTAAAGGATACATTGGGCTTAGAAGGGAGGAGAATTCTAGGCAGAAGCAAGACACGCATGGCACATCTGAGGACCTGAGAAGGGGGTGGCTACACAGAGCGGAGGGGAGCAGGAGGCTCTGCTCACCAAGCATCAAACAGGAGATTCCTTTAACAAATTAGGCTGTGACCATCACTGAGTTTGGCTGCTCTTTCTCAACACATGCAGTGAGCAAACTAATTTTGCTCCATGTATCCTGGCTCTAATTGCAAGGTTCTTTTACACCAGTATGAGTTGGGAGAGCATCCCTGAGCATGGCCTGGCCCATACACGGCTGTGTCCACACTAAGGTGCATACATTGCTGGGATAGAGAAAATGGAAATGGACCCATTATCTCCTTGACCTTGGAAACCTTCCTTAACTGACAGACACAGGAAGGCACACTTTGAGATAAAACAATAGTTCCTGATATCCAGTGAAGACCCAATGACATCACATCTTAGTAGCCTGTTTGCCACTCAAGTATTTTAAGGATAAGGGCATGATATGCAGTGTTCTAGAACATCAGAAGTCTCATCGTAACTTAGCTGCTAGTGTTCAAAAAGTTTTCCTGGGCTGGATGTGGTGGCTCACGCCTGTAATCCCAACACTTTGCGAGGCTGAAATGGGTGGATCACAAGGTCAGGAGTTCAAGACCAGCCTGACCAACATGGTAAAACCCTGTCTTTACTAAAAACACAAAATTTGCTGTGCATGGTGGCGTGCACCTGTAGTCCCAGTTACTCAGGACGCTGAGGCAGGAGAATTGCTTGAACCCGGGAGGCGGAAATTGTAGTGAGCCAAGATTGCAGCACTGCACTCCAGCTAACGTTATGTTAGCTCTCCATGCAGACAATAAAGGGAAAAATTAAGGCAATTACCTAGATATCACTTTTTATTTTGACAGAGTATGCCCCTATTATCTGCATATTTGTGAAGAAACGTTCACAATTTATCTGCACATGTCAGATAATTGTGTGAATTCTTGACAGGAAGTTAAAGTCTAAGTGAGCACAGTGTAAGTCAGTCTTGGGAAAGCAAGCTAGGTTCCTTCAATGTTTATTACTATCTTTGTTTTATAAACTATTCCAACTCATGTAACATAGCTCATGTAAAAGACTGTGGTGAAATGTAAAAGAATAACAACAACAACTTTGAAGATAGATAATTTAGAAGAATTATTTCATCCCACAAATAAATTGCAAATCCCAACACAGATGCAAACATGAATTTATATAACATGCTACCTGGATTCATTACATGTGACACTTCAGAAAGATCTGAAGAAAACCCTTTTAGGTAAATGCTCTTCTTGGGTTCTAGGTTTTAGAGTTGAATGGAATTTGCAAAGGACTAAAATGCATACTTTAGTAGCTGATGATGTGATTTTTTTTTCTTTTTTTTGAGATGGAGTCTCGCTCTGTCGCCCAGGCTGGAGTGCAGTGGCGCTACCTCGGCTCACTGCGAGCTCCGCCTCCTGGATTCACGCCATTCTCCTGCCTCAGCCTCCCGAGTAGCTGGGACTCCAGGTGCCCACCACCACGCCCGGCTAATTTTTTTGTATTTTAGTAGAGACAGGGTTTCAATGTGTTAGCCAGGATGGTCTTGATCTCCTGACCTTGTGATCCACCTGCCTCGGCCACCCAAAGTGCTGGGATTACAGGCATGAACCACCACACCTGGCTGATAATATGAACTTATAAGTCTTAATGATTTAAAATTCTCCTAACTGCTTAGACCAAGAGCCTAATGACCACCCCCATCTTTCCCCATCTCCCAGGAGAAATGCCAAAGTGGGAAGGAAATATGTCCAAAGGCAGACCAACCTAGCAGTCTCTTGACCTAACCCTTTCTCAAGTGATGCTCAGGAATGAAGAAGAACTTTCCATGGTAACCAACAGAGGTCCCAAAGGGAGCCCCAAGGTGATTATGGTGGTACTTCACACTCTCATGGGCTCTAGAGCTTGAGTGACCCACAGTACCCACCAGGGTTCCTGGTGGCAAATCAGACTGACTCTGGCTGGTTCAAGCGGAAAAGGAATTCACAAAAGCCTAGCCCACATTGTCTCCAGAACACAAGTGGGTCATAAATGTTACCCAAATCACACCACAGAACTTTACCAGAAAGACCAGTAGAAGTGCCTGCTGCAGCCCCAGATGGCTGGGCAGCCTAGAGCCTTCACCACTGCTATTTTGGAAAGTGGATGTATCGACCACTGTCCTTGCCAGAATAGATCGCTTTAAGCCTGCTTCTTTCATTGCCAGCTTCTCATGCAAAGTGTAGCAAGAACACATCTGGTTGGTGGAGTGTGAGGTCAGAGGTCTACACCCCAGCTTCCAGGGAGGCTGGGGACTGAGCTCAGCTTCTACTTTGGAAAGGCATAGACTTGTGAGTCAGAAAATTCTCCTTCATTGGAAAGTCCTTTGAGAGGTCTGAGAAACCAAAAAAATAACACATTTTCCCTACATCCACAATTTACAATGACGAACATTTCACCAACCAAAAAAACCTGGCCGGGCATGGTGGCTCACACCTGCAATCCCAGCATTTTGGGAGGCCGAGTTGGGAGCTATCATCACACCACTGCACTCCAACCTGGGTAACAGAGCGAGACCCTGTCACTAAAAACCAAACAACGAACCAACCTAGCATCAGAGTATGTTCAGAGTAGCTAAGGCTTTGACTGTTTGAACTGTACTGTCTACATGTACTCTAAGAACGGAGATGCAAGTTACCCATCCCACTGCCTGCAGCAGTGTGCACCGGCCAGAGAGGATGCTCCCAAGGTTATCACCCTGAAGTGCAGAGGGCTCCACACTCATCCAGCCTGGCTGGAGAGCGGGGACATATAGAGTGGATAGAGAGGAGAGATTACCATGCTTATTTCAGCTGACATGATCGAGGCCAAGGCAATCATGTGATAATGTGTGAATGAATCAGAAGGGGTAGCCCAGATATTTCTGTACTCATATCAACATTCACACTTCAGTCCCAGCCAGCTGCCATGTTCCTTTTCTGAGTTTTCACTAGCCACTTTCCACGTAAGACTCATCACCTTTATCTTATTAATCTGCTAAGAGTAGAAGCCCCCTCAAAATTAAACTTAGTACCTGAGATTGCTTCATGGACAGTATATCCCTGTCCAACTTCTGAAAGGAAGTGTCTCCGCTGCCATTTTTCTTCTTCTGTAAATAATGATCTCTTTAATAGAAACCAAATCACTCATTCATTCATCAAGCATTTTTACCGAGCATTTATTAAGTGCCAGGCACAGAGGCAGGCCCTGGTGGTCCAGGGATAGATAAGAGAAACATGCTGTCTGCCTCATGGAGCTTCCAGAGTGGTGGGGAAGCTGGACATTAAACAAGTGAAGACATAAATCAATACTTACAGACCCATTTTGCTAAGAGCAATGAGAAGCCGCTATGAGAAGCTGGAATTCTAATAAATTAGATTTCAACCCAGAATGCTTATATCACTTGTTTTCTCTCTCTCAAAGATATTTATATTTTATGCTGTATATTTTATAAACATACAGATTTTCCATCAGCTCACTCCCAGGCTGTTCAGTTGGGGTCAATTCTTGCAAACTCTGAGTTCACTCACTGATTTCCAGGATACCGCATGTGAAGAGAGCCCTTCACAAAGTGGGAGCTGGAGCCACTGCATGCACCCCACCTTCACAAAGGGGGAGCTGGAGCTCCTGTGTGCACGCTGCCTTCACAGAGTGGGAGCTGGGGTTCCTGTGTGCACGCTGCCTTCACAGAGTGGGAGCTGGAGCTACTGTGTGCACGCTGCCTTCACAGAGTGGGAGCTGGGGTTCCTGTGTGCACGCTGCCCTCACAGAGTGGGAGCTGGAGCTACTGTGTGCACGCTGCCTTCACAGAGTGGGAGCTGGAGCTACTATGTGCACGCTGCCTTGGGTTGGCAGAGGAGACACCTGCCACATGCACCTGCCTGATCTAATCTCATACAGTAACACAGAAAGCAAGAATCTGACCAGTCCTTTTATCTCCTTGGGAAAACATCTCCACTTCTACCCCAAGAAAGAAGGAGATAAACTCCCACCAACTTCTCTGGCTTGGCATGGACCATCCAAATATGCTAGGACTGACCAGAATTTCCAGGCCAGCTTTTACAAAGAAAGAACGCTGCCTCTTCCTAGAGGTGGCCTTAAAAGCAGGAAGCCCACACTGATTCATTCCCAGAGAGAAGCTCTCACAATAATGCTCTGAAGGTGGATGGTGTTGATAAAAACCCAAACTTTACGTCTATGAATATGAGGAATCTGATCAGTCACAGCAGCAAGGAGAGTGACAGGACCATTAGTCAGCAAAAGCAGATCACCTCACCAAGCAGGAATCGCCAGCCCGGTTCACCCCTGGACCCCGACATGCCAACACGTCAACACACTCTAACTCCTCGCCCAAAGAGACACCAAGAGATACCAGCACGCAGGACAAACATGCATCTCCCATTTCATTTTCTCGACATGCTGACATTTATTCCCTCATCCCATCCAACAGGAAATACTAACTCCACAGATGTGCCAGATTGTTTCAAATGGAAAAATCACAAATTATCATGGAGTGGGAACATTTTCTGCCAAAAGACTGAAAATCAGTGCAAGGTGTCAACGGCACCAAAGTCAACGGATGCCTGAGATCTCAGACTCCTGTTTTGCAGGAGCATTCTGGCAGATTAAAAGGATGTTTTTCCAACATGAATTTTCTTGGTAGCTGCCAGAGATGAGGTCTCTGAGTCGGGAAGACATACTCCAAGGCCGAGGATGGCTCTTCACCATGCCTCACGTCAACATAGTCCCAGGATGTCAAGAGCTCCCATCGTCAGAGAGGTCGCACAAAAGGTCCAGTGTCAGCTGACTTCCCTTCTCTACTCTTCCCCTGACCAGCCCATACCAATCTTGCCCTGCCTGCCTCCTCCCTGACCAAGATGAGGGTCTGTGTGCATCAGCTGTGCGATCAAAGAGCTGCTCCGTTCTCAGAGCCCTGACCAAGGGCCAGGCCCTGCACCAAGCCCATGATAGGTTTCTGTATGCTTTAATCCACACTGCAAACTCCCAATTAAATTGTATTTTTCATGTATTAAAAGCGGAGACATGAGGCTTTGAAGGTAACCTGCCCCAGGCCAGGTACCTGTTTAGAAACAGAACTGGGTTGAAACCACAGGCGTGAGGCTCAGAACCGACCCTGGGAACAACTCCTCTCCACTGCTTGGAGATGCTGCCGAGGCTCAGCACAGCTGCCAGCGGCAAACATCTGCAGCAGCTAAAAGCCAGGGCGCTGGGAGCGTGTGGTGTGTGGATTTGGCCACAATTCCAACAAAGGTGTTAGTTCTTTAAAGGAAAGGATGCCAGTCTGGCCAACACAGCGAAACCCTATCTCTACTAAAAACACAAAAATTAACTGGGTGTGATGGTGGGCCTCTGCAATCCCAGCTACTTGGGAGACTGAGGCACGAGAATCGCTTGAATCCAGGAGGCAGAAGTTGCAGTGAGCCGAGTTTGCACCACTGCACTCCAGCCTGGGGACAGAGCAAGCCTCTGCCCCATCCAAAACAAAGGAAAGGATGAAGTGAGGCGTGGATGTCGTGGTGGCAGGAGAAAGAGGGTCAGCACCATGCAGCATGCAGCACAGCACCATTCTCAGACGCAGTGCCCTTCACCCACAGGCGAACAGTGGCATCCCTGCCTGGGACCAGTCTCGCCCTGCATGCGGGGTCCACGGCTTTGGGAGTGAGTATCCAGCAAAGAAAGCCCACGTGGTACAGGAATTCTCAGCTCTGCAGTATAGTCACAGAGTCAGAGTTTCAGAGGCAGAAGGAACTCAGGATCAGCTTAGCTCAGTCCCTTCATTTTACTGTGACCTGCAGAAGAGAAATGATGTCTGCAAGGTCAAACACTGAAGTCAAGCAGGGTTCCCAATCAGACCAAGATTTCCAGAGCTGCAGTGCAGCCCTCAGTCTTGGAAGAGACTCCGAAATCTAACTCCCCACCGCACCCCACCCGCCACAGCTAAATCGGGGAGCAGATGACGCCTGGCTCCGACTCTGAAGACCAAGCCAGTCAACCTCAGGGGGAAAAATGAAGAGACGGCTTTGGACAAAAGGCGCCTGTGATGTGACTGCTCTGGGCAGCTGCAGGATTAGTCCTCGCTCCTGGCTCCCCTTGGAAGGAGCTTCAAATCGGGGGCTCTTTGACTTCTCAAACAAAACGAAGATAACAGATAATGATGATCGCTAAAGTGAACGGAATGCAGCCCGCGTGTCAGAGACTGTATTAAATGCTACACATTCATGATCTCATTTAATCCTCCCCAAAGCTCTGTGCGATGCTTCTGTTACTACACCCATTTTAAAGATGAGTGCGCAGGAAGGCACACATATTCGAACTCAAGTCTGCCTTAACCACGACGTCCCTGCCTCTCAATGTAACCACAGACCTACTGAGACACCATGTACCTTGCCAGTGGAGTCACAGACATAACCTTAGCATTAAGAAGAACAAACACATCCTTATTTTTATTTATTTATTTATTTATTTTTTATTTTTTTTATTTTTTTTATTTTTTTGAGATGGAGCCTCGCTCTGTCACCCAGGCGGGAGTGCAGTGGTGCGATCTCGGCTCACTGCAAGCTGCGCCTTCCGGGTTCATGCCATTCTCCTGCCTCAGCCTCCTGAGTAGCTGGGACTACAGGTGCCCGCCACCACACCCAGCTAATTTTTTATTGTTAGTAGAGACGGGGTTTCACCGTGTTAGCCAGAATGGTCTCAATCTCCTGACCTCGTGATCCACCCACCTTGGCCTCCCAGAGTGCCGGGATGCATTCAAAGTAAAACTGAGGCTGGGCTGTCGGAATCTGTTAGACTCACTCTGCATTCCAAGATTTTTCAGGTGACTGAAGTCATCTCTCCAGACATGAAGCTCAGACATCAGTAAAAGGCACCTCTAAGAGCTCTGATTTAGAGACCACTTCCCTGTGAAAGGCCAGAGTGTTCCACTTCCACATGGGGAGGTACATCCATAAAGGGGGGTACCCGAGGGAGGAAGGAGGGCCTGCATTTATGGCCTGTTCAGAGGAGCCTGGAGGAAATAAACAAGTTATTTTGCTCCTCCACTCATGTGCTCTGACCCGAAGCCAGCAGGGAAAGTCCTTAGAATTCAGTGACTAATCAGATGATGGGCCATGAAACACACCCCTGAATGTCATCAGAGTCCAGGCATTTGCACCGGGAATCCAGAAATAAGCTGTCACCAGAGGGACGTGTGCCCTCTGGAAATAATTTCCAGAACATGTTTCGCAATCCCGGGCCCGGTCAGTCGGAGCGAGCCAGGAGACAAGGAAAGGTCAAAACGCAGCCCCTGATCCCACCTTGCCCAGCCTCATCTCCTCCTGCTCTGCACTCTCCTCCCGCCTGGCTCCCTGCACAAGCTGTCCCATGCTTGCTGCTGCATCTGAGCCTCCCAGTCCTTTCCAATCAACCACCAGGAAAGCCAAATGTCCCCGTACCGGGGCCCTGATATGACTTCACTATTGCTAAGGGCAGATCTCACGCCGCTGTCAAGAGACACTGTCATCACTTCCTTGACTAGCATTGAACATGTTTTGAGAAACTGTCAAAAATTAATGAGTAGTTTATTCACCAGATGTTTAGATGTCAAATAATGCTGGGACTCAATTCTGCACTTATCAAATATAACTGAATTGAATGACATGTTTTAAAATAACTTTTCTTTTTAAATATTGTCTTGGTGTAGAAAATGGAAATGACATTTTTAAGTGAACAGATAAGAATTCCTCCTGAAGGAAGTGCATGTTAAAATAATCTTCTAAAATATAAAGCTTACCATGATTTTATTTATATTCTTGAGTGCTTTCTGGTTAGGACAAAGGATTTGGCTACTGATAGGAATACAGACACTCAGTGAGTAGATTTCTCAAAATCAGTACTTTTGGAACCCTTTTTGATGGAGATCTAGGAATACAAAGTGAATTTCTTTTTTTTTTTTTTTTTTTTTGAGATGGAGTTTCGCTCTTGTTGCCTAGGCTGGAGTGCAATGGCACAATCTCGGCTCACTGCAACCTCCACCTCCCGGGTTCAAGCAATTCTCCTGTCTTGGCCTCCCGAGTAGCTGGGAGCATACAGGCATACGCCACCACGCCCAGCTAATTTTGTATTTTTAGTGGAGATGGGGTTTCTCCTTGTTGGTCAGGCTGGTCTCAAACTCCCAACCTCAGGTGATCCACCCAACTCGGCCTCCCAAAGTGCTGGGATTACAGACGTGAGCCACCACGTCTGGCCAAAGTGAATTTCTTAATCCAAGCCTGGATTCCCCAGCTAAAAACTACCAATAAAACAGGCTTTTATACAGCAGTTGTATTTCCTACGGCAATGATCTCTATCCTATTGATGCAGTTGAAGGACTTGTAAATTGCCTAACAGCAAATCAATTATCCTTATTAGCCTTGTTTATTGAGCAGAATCATTGATCAAGTCAATAACTAATAAAGCGACGAGTGGGGTAATGTCACACAGGAATATCCCCCTTCTGCAAACACAGGGCAGGGCTAAGTAATGGATTCCTTTCCACCATGAATTCAATTATTATAGAAAGGATCTTAAAAACTGAGAATCTCAAACTCTCTGATTCTGAAAATTCACACATATACCAGTGAATGATTCACTTCACCACTGTAAGAAAATCCAATCTGGGAAAAATGTAGACTTGGTAGTGAGTAATTTGGAATGAACAGATGATTATATAAAAGGGACAGGAAGGAGAAGAGAACACGGTGCCTGTTCCATCCTAACACGGGTGCTGGGCGCTCCACATGCATCAGCTCACCCATCCCAGAAGAACCAAACAGGAAACGACAGGTCTCCCTCACACCAGCCACAGGCCTCCTAAGGACCTAAGCACCGAAGGCAGCAAGAAGAGGAGAGAGAGACATATCATGAAGACGTGTTCAGTGGCTGGCTAATTTCTCCCATGCATCTTTTCCACTATGTCTATGTTAATCATGGGGACTGGGGAGTAGAATAGTTGTCTAATGGGTTATTCAGGCCAACTAGAGAGGGGAAAAGCATGGATTCAGTCAATTGACAGGTAAACAAGTACTTATTATGTACCAGCACCGTCACTATGCTTGAGAGATTCCAGAAGGAATCCCACCTTGGTCACCACACTGCCCCAGACCTTACTCATTTCAGGAAACACAACAAATAATCACACTTCTTGTCATATTTAACTAGTACTATGGTCTGAATGAATGTATGTGTCCCTCCAAAATTCATGTTAGAACTGAATATCCAATGTGTTAGTACCAAAAGACAGGGTCTTTGGGGAAGTGATTCAATCATGAGGGCAGAACCCGCAACTGACTGTCAGTGCCTTGATCTTGGATTTCCCAGCCTCCAGAACAGTAAGCAATAGATTTGCATTGTTTATAAATTACCCAGTCTAAGGTATTTTGTTACTGCAGCCCAAATGGACTAAGATAATTCACTAAAACAAACTGCCTCAATTTCACATTTGACTTTGCTCTTAGAAATACAGATAGAAGATGGGTGCGGTGGCTCATGCCTGTAATCTCAGCACTTTGGGAGGCAGAGGTGGGCGGATCACAAGGTCAGAAGTTCGAAACCAGCCTGGCCAATATGGTGAAACCCTGTCTCTACTAAAAATACAAAAATCAGCTGGGCGCAGTGGCGGGCACCTGTAATCCCAGCTACTCGGGAGGCTGAGGCAGGAGAATCCCTTGAACCCAGGAGGCAAAGGTTACAGTGAGCTGAGATCATGCCACTGAACTTTAGCCTGGGCAACAGAGTGAGACTCCACCTCAAAAAAAAAGAAAGAAAGAAAGAAAAAAATACAGATAGAAAGAAATAACATCCAGGTTTTAAAATAAAACCTAATCTCTACATCTATGGTTGAAACAACTAAATGAGAGGTTTTAGTCTTGTTTCCTAAGAGAAATTACACAGGAGGCAATAATGTGTTTATTTTATTAATACTTGTGTTCAGGGGCCACTATGTTCTAAGGCTGAGGGCAGAAAGGCATGGAGTCTGAAAAATAACTTTATTTCGGTAGATGTGATAGAGAATAAACTGTCTACATTTAAAGCAGGAAAGTTGGTGAATTTTGAAAGATATTTACACCCTTAAAACCACCACCACTACTAAGATGTGGAACATTTCCAACAGCCACTATAAATATACCCGCTCACCCTCCTCATCTCAGGCCCCTCTGCAGCCTCAGGCCACCACTGCTCTCTCTGTCACCACAGATTAGTAAAGGCAGGAACTTTTAAGGTGGGGTTTTCTAGGGAAAAACAAAAACAATACCCCACCTGACTTCTGCCTGAAGGCTTCTCAGCTGAGGGGAGGTTACAGCATGTATATGTGTCATTTGCTTATCTGTATACAACAGTAGCAAGTGACAGGGCTTTTGATAGTCATAGACCTGTTTTCCTCCAAGCAACCATAGACAACAGAACCTGTTTTCCTCCAACCAACCACCCCACTGCAGTCTCTGTTTTTATGACATACAAACATTGCAGCCCAGAGCCATCCCTAAGTAAACACAGCTCATAATCCAGGTCTACACTTGTCCATCTGTGTATCAGGAATCGATAAGGCATCTTTAAAGAAAAATTAAATAAATAAATGTAATACATTACCCTCAAAAGTCAAAGGGGATGTCTCAGCAATGTGAAAGGATGTCAGAACTAGCTCTGGAATTAGCTGCAGACAGTTCCATGAAATGCCTACTGACTTGTTAACAGAACAGCCACTACCTCTATGGTGCTTTCATTCATGTATTAGTGCTCATCACTGGATTTGCTTTTATTTTAAACAGCTTTATTGATGTATAACTGACCTACAACAAACCATCCATAAGGTTTAACATTTGATAACTTTTGACATTGGTATACAGCCATGAATCCAGCAATAAAATCAATATAACCAACACCACCATCACCTCCCCTAGTTTTCTGGTACCCCTTTTAATGCTTCCCTGCACCACTCCTTCCCTTCCAAGACAAGAACTGGTCTGCTTTGTCGCTGTAGATTAGTTTGCACTTTTAGAATTTCATACAAACGGAATCATACAGGATGTTCCCTTTTTTGTCTGGCTTCTTTTATCCAGCATAATTATCTTGAGGTTCTTTCATGTTACTTGAGTTGTATCAATAATTCACTCACTTTTATTGTTGAGCAGTATTCCATCATATGGATATATCACAATTTATTTACGCACTCACACCCGCTGACAGATAGTTTTGGCTATTACAAATAAAGCTGCCATGAACATTTACATGTGGACATGTTTTCATTTCTCTTAGCTAACTATCTAAGAGAGGAAGTTGCTAAATCACATGGTAGTTGTATATTTATCTTTTTTAAAAAACTGCCAAACTGGCTCATGCCTATAATCCCAGCACTTTGGGAGGCCGAGGCGGGCTGATCACTTAAGGTGAGGAGTTCCAGACCAGCCTAGCCAACAAGGTGAAACCCCATCTCTACTAAAAATACAAAAATTAGCTGGGTGTGGTGGTACACACCTGTAATCCCAGCTACTTGGGAGGCTGAGGCAGAAGAATCGAACCCAGGAGGCAGAGGTTGCAGTGAACTGAGATCGCGCCATTGCACTCCAGCCTAGGTGACAGGGCGAGACAGTATCTCAAAAAAATAAATAAATAAACTGCCCAACTGTTTGAGAAAATGGTTATACCATTTTATAGTCATTCTCTCCAGCAATATATAAGAAGAGTTCCAATCACTCCACATCCTCACTAACACACTTGGTATGGCCAGATTTTTTTCCATTTCATCCATTCAAATAGGCGTAGTGGTATCTTATTGTGGTTATAATTTGCCACTTACACTGACTAATGATGTTAAGCATCTTTTTATGTGTTTATTTTCTTTGTTGAAGTATGTGTTTAAATCTTTTGGACTTTTTACGGGTTTATTGCCAAGTTGGTTGTTTCTTGAGACAGAGTCTCGCTCTGTCACCCAGACTGGAGTGCAGTGGCGCCATCTTGGCTCACTGCAACCTCCACCTCCTGGGTTCAAGAGATTCTCCTGCCTCAGCCTCCTGAGTAGCTGGGATTACAGGCGCCCACCACCACACCTGGCTAATTTTTGTACTTTTAGTAGAGACGGGGTTTTGCCACGTTGGCCAGGCTGGTCTCAAACTCCTGACCTCAGGTAATTGGCCTGCATCGGCTTCCCAAAGTGCCGGGATCACAGGCGTGAGCCACCACACCCACCCTATTGCCAAGTGTTAACAGTTCTTTATACATTCTGGAAAAAAAGTCTTTTATTGGATATATGATCTGCAAATATTTTCTCCCAATCTGTGCCTTGACTTTTCATTCCCTTAGCTATGTCAGTTAAACAGCAAAGGTTTTTCATCTTGATCAAGTCCAGTCTATCAAATTTTTCTTTTGTGGATCATCACAATAATACTGTATCTAAGAAATCTTTCCCCAACCTGGGGTTATGAAGACTTTCAGCTGTGTTTTCTTCCAGGAGTTTATGGATTTAGGTTTACATTTAGGCCCATGTTCCCTTTTGAGTTAATTTCTGCATGTGGTACAAGAGATGGAGCAAAGTTCATATTTTTGCATATGGGCATTTAATTTTCCTAGAACTATTAGTTGGAAAGGTGATCCATCCTTTTACCAATGAGCTGCCTTTGAACCTTTGTTGGAAATTAGCTGTCATGCATGCATATGCCTATTTCTGGACTCTCTACTTTGTTCCACTGATCTATTTACTGCACTGTCTTGATGACCACAGCTTTATAATAAGCCTACTCACTTTGTTTTAGCCAAAAAGCAAAATGAGGCCTAGAACACTGAACTGCTTTGTTCAGACTCCAAAGTTTCTTCCACTGGGGCCACATTATCTCCTAAGGTTTTACTCTTTTACAAGTAGGAACAAAATGTATGCCAAGAAAATAATTAGCTTATGTGACGACATATGAAAATATATTTTACTAAAAATACAGCCTTATTTTTTGCAAGGAAAGCAAGCTTCAAATCAATTAAAAATAAGTTTTGAACAACAGCAAAGCAACACATTTCAGTTGCAAAAGCACAGCTCTCCCCTCCAGCAGGTGGAGAGTCCTGGGAATCAGGGCTACTTCCAGCTCGGGTCCCCCCACGAGCTCTGCCAGCTCCAATCCTCAAATACTGAGGATACCAACATTCTGCGTGTTTCCCCATTCTAGCAATGTGATGAAAACATTTTAAAATTCTTGTTTTAAATTCCTAACCATACCTTTATTTTCCTAAGTATTGTTTAAGAGCTGTTTAACTGTTTAGAGTATTTAAGAGCTAAATACTGTTTAAGAAGCTATGTGCTGGGGAAAGATACGTACTGTTTGATATGGGATATGGTAGAATGCTGAGGTGAAGCCCATTGGTGTTAGAGGGGAGGCAGGCAGGAGTGAAACCCATCAGTCCGGCCAAGTCCCTTAAGAAAGCTTTGGTGTCCTTTACTTTGAAAGGGGGCTGCTAATTCCTGCCTCATGGAATTGTCTTGAGGATAAATTAGGTAATATGCAGAAAGCATTCAGCACAGTGTCTGGCAAACACTAAGCACTAAGAGAGGACAGTTAATTCACAGTTTATCAGCAGCAGCAGCAGCATTGTCCACTATCTTCCCCTTCCCTGGGTGCCCCTCACTTGACTCCAAGTTCCCTGTCAGCTTCCTTTGATTCCTGGGAGGCTTTAAGTTGCTTCTGTTCCTAGGAACATCTTAGTTCCTGTTCCTAGCATTTCTTTCTCTCAGCTTCCATAAGATGCCCCAAGTCCAAATAATAATTCCTCCTTTATTTATGCTAGACCGAGGGTGTTTCTGTCTGCTGTCAGCACAGAAGCTTCCTCAGAAAGAAGAGTAAATGAGCTCGTCAGAGTCACTGTTCCACGTGTCCAGGATGCTTCTCCTCCAGGGCACTGAGCACAGTCACTCCGGGTAGCCAGGGAAGGAGAAGGCGTGCTGGACGGGAGGCAGTGCTGGGTTACAAGAGGCAGCATGCTGTGCAGATGTGAGCTAAACCCCTTCTCCTTCTGTGAGAGCATCCCAATTTTATGCCTGCACCAGTCATAAAAAGCAAAGAGGTGAGATACAATGATTGAAATCCCAAGAAAGAAACAAATACGAAAAAGAAAACAATTTCCTTTGGTAAATCTGTTTTTCCACTGCACAAATCTTGAAATTTTATATTCTTTTTTTTTTCCTTATACAGGGTCTCTCTGTATTGCCTAGGCTGGAGTACACTGACATGAACACAGATCACTGCAGCCTCAGATTCCTGGGCTTGAGTGATCCTCCCACCTCAGCCTCCTAAGCAGCTGGAACCACAGGCGTGCTGCACCACCATGCCCAGCTAATTTTTCATTTTTTGTAGCAACTTGGTCTTGTTATGTTGCCCAGGCTGGTCTGGGACTCCTGGCCTCAAGCCATCCTCCTGCCTTGGCCTCCCAATGTGTTGGGATTACAGGCATAAGCCAATGCACTGGGTCAAAATTTTATATTCTTGAGATAAACATGTGACTTTAGAAAAGAGGAAGTCATTAGAAGCAACATGTTGCCCCAAAGACGCTTTGAGAGTATAAATAGGAGACCCTATACTTATAACAGGTGGTTAGAAAACAGGAATAAAATAGGGTGCTGATTCAATACAAATAAAAATTGGTGCCAGATTCCAATTTTGAAATACTAATCAGTGTGTACAAAGTAAGTGTGGTAGCCTTCTTCAGCCATCCCTCCCCCTCCTACCTTTTTCTTGCTTTGTCTTAGAACCATCATTTCAACGAGCAAAACAGAAATCGATCTAAATATAACCATGGACTTGTTCCCTTCGTGGCCTGATGAACCAATGAAAACTTCAGATGATGATGTAATACAGCTATTTTTATTCTGGTGGCACAGACTCTCTCTTTATGTAGAGCAAATAGCAACAGAATCTCTTTAGAATTACTTTAAAGGTGATTTCCACAGCTTCAAAGCCCAAAAATGGACAACTCTCTTGTTATTTCTACCACCTCTCTGATATCAGAGACCTTTTCCCCATGTTCTGACATCAAAGGAAATACAACAAAATCTCGACGCAATGTGAGGGACCGTGCTACAGGTCTGCCTTCTGCAGAGGGGGTGTCTAATAAATAGTGGAAATCTACAGCTCAAGACACCTACAGGGAAGGTGGCCCCAAAGTTTAAGCAGGAATCTAAAATAGCAGCTTTGTCAGAGACCGACAGGGTGACTGTGGAAAATGTCACCTTCTTTCTCAACTCACAACCAAAGTGTTTCATACCATTACAAATATCACAAGAAATTCAAGGGAAGAATTTCAGCGTCAGGCCCAAGATAGGAGCTATTTTATCTGGGGAAAACATAGATGACTAATGAACTTCTGAACAGAAAACAGGCGTATTTGGTTTCTTCCAAATAAAAATAAAACCTTTGGTACATTCTACACTCCATTTCAACCATCTTCCCGCAGAGCCTGGAACTGTTGGTGCTCTTAACTTTTGTTGAAAACCATGAGTATTAGTAACAATGAGAATTTAATTTATGACCCAAAAATAAATAACTGATAGTGTTTCAGCAGCATTGATTTAGGCTGCAGAAACAGGTGGGAGATTTTGCCAAAGAATATATCTGACTCTTCCAAGATCCCCTTTCAATGTGTACAATGAGGTCCTTCTATAAATATAAAGGTACACGATGTGTTCAGAGTCATATAATGGCAAGTTTTACAAACCCCTTTAGCTCTGAATATGTGAGCATGCACACATACACCACTTTAACGTCAAATCTGCCAATAATTTTATAATCTGACATTATTTGTGGGTAAAACGGTTTCACCCACATTATTAGTGGGTAAAACTGTTCTGATTTTGAAAGAGGGAGAAATAATCAGGTATTGAATAAATTCTTTGAAATTAATGCTGGATAAAATTAACAATTATGGTTAAAAAAAAATTCAAGCAACACAAACAAAACACTGAGGGTTAGAAAAAGGTAAAGTAGCCATCTTTAAAAATAAATGGGGAGATTGGACTTACAAGGTTATATCCTATAAGTACATAAATATGTATATCGACACATCAAAAACTATTCTGAAGAGCTTTGAAAGACACTAAATACAAAATAAAAATACACAACTCTATGAAATAAAGAATTCCTACCTAATAATGTAAAAAAATTAATACCAGATTAAATTATAAGACTCAGTTCTTTACTCTCTTATAGAAGTGTTAGACGTCCATACCCTCACCATGGCCTTGTGTGGCCAAAGGTATTTTTCCCGTCTTGGCTTTGGACTTGGTCATGTAACTTGCCTAGGCCTCCTGGTTATCAGCAGGCGAAGGCGTAAAATGTGCCTGAGTTACTGGGTTTGTGCTCTTATGCCCCTCCTGCCTTTGTCCATGAGAATAACACACTTTAAGTTGCCTCTGGTCCAATGAGGCTGAAAGACTGTGGAGTAAGCTTGGACGCAACCCAAATCTTAAAGCCAAGTCCAGCCTAAACTAGCTGAATCCCAGCTGATCCACAGAAACATAAGCAATAAATAAATGTGCATTGTATGACACTGAGATTTTATGCTTGTTTACTGTAACCCAGACATACCTGGCCATATTCAGTCCTTATGCAATAAAAAGAAAAGTACAACAAATGAGGGAGTCATAATGTACTCATTAATCTGGTTTCTGTTTGGTTCCCCATGAATAGCTGATTAAGAAAAATGTAAAGGATCTTCAGAATACTGTGTTATAACCGTCTTGACTGAAAATATTTTACACAGGTCCACCTTATTATTTTGTCTGGATCCTCTCCTCCTATAACATAAATGAGGAGCCATAATCAATCAGACACCAAGGTAGTGAGGGGAGGGCGATCAGGACTGCTTAGCAGAATTGTGAGAAATAAATACCTGTCATTTAAGTCACCCAATCTATGGTATTCTGTTATGGCTGCCTGAGCAGACTAAAATCAAGTGAATCCCAGGCCAAGAGGCCATGCAAAATCTAGGTAGTGGGTACCAGCAGTGTTACTGACAGCAGCAGAGCTGAAAATCCTGTCCAAGCAGCCTCATCATTTTCTCACTGGCCTCACCCTATTTCTCAAAACCACTTGCTTACCAGAGAAGAGCTTTTTTTCAATTCCAGAAATCAGTTGGCAGTATTTAGAGGAAAAGCTTTCTCTTGAATTTAGCTACCTTCCTGATGTTGATTAAATTATCAATCCCATATTCTAACCAGTTTGAGGAAATTCATTTATTACAAGCTGTGTATTCCTTCACTGTTGGAGGACTGTCATGCCTTGATTAAAGAACAAGACAAATTTATAAGCAATGTCTAGCTAACTTTCTAAGTGCTCTACACAAAAAGCACAAACAAACTCCTCAAACCGGGATCACTTCCCCCCTACTTCTACTAGGGAAGTAGAAATGGTCCATCTCAATCACCTATGTATTTATTGAACCACTCATATATTAATATAAGTAAAACTGTGGAGAAGGATGGGCTTTTCTACTCCTGTTCAATAAAAACTTGAGATAGTCCTACTTTGACTCCCTAGATCAGTTTCAGATACATTTCTCAATTTAAAAATACAAGTTTCTGTTCCATTTAGACATTCTCTCAATTACTGAGTCTTCATTACATATTCCAAGCATGATACATCCATTAAAAGCCCTTGGAAGCAAGATGATTTCATCCAAACTTAGCCTCAGGGGAAAAAGGTATTGAAATGTGCAATTTATTCAACATAAACAGCAGTTCTGACTTGAGGATGTTCAGCTTAATAAGCTATGGAATTCAGTTTTCATTCCACAGCAGATGACTCCTGAGTCACGATTGAAAATATCATTCATTTTAATAAATATTGTAATAAGTGACCCCCCAAAATAAGGAAAACATCAAAAGCAATCTAGAACATGTATTTTCTGTGTTCGTGAAAATATGATGCAAAATCTGAGGTCTGTAGTCCAGGAGAAGTAAATAGTGAAAGTACTTCTTGGGCTTTAAAGTGACATGAGATGGCTCTGAATGTTATAGTTTAAAAATACTCTCCAAGAATACAAGCCAAATGACTGCAGGATTATAAGTCCTCTCTCCCAGTTGTTCAGGTATTAAAAACAGGCACAAGTAAGAATAGCCTTCAAAAGAACTAATAAACAGCACGTGAGGAATAATGCAATACACCCCAGTGATGATACTACAGCATGTAACTTTTCCTCTTTTTACCAAATACCTCTAAATAATAATGCCAACTTCCTTCCTTCTGCATAGTCCCTCCTCTTTAAAATTAAAAAAAAAAAAAAAAAAAAAAAAAGGTGTTAAAGGAAATATGATTTAAATGTCAAATAAAGGGCACATTCTTGGGTTCCTCCCTTAGAAGCAGTGCTCTCAGTGCTGGAAGTACCAATGGTGCCTAGAATTCAACTTCCCCAGCTACCATTCCAGCATCTGCAGTTACTTAATACTATCTTCAATTTTCCAATAGAGATTTAGGATGGTGAGCCACGCCCATCATCTGCCCAGTCCACCTGGCCCCCAGACATAACTCTGCCCCCTTGTGGCAGATCAGACTCTCCTGCAAGCTGCCGGGCTGCATGCAGAAAACACTGCCTGGTGGACAAAAGCCATCCAGCCCTGCTGCATGCTTCTTCCTTCACCTACAGAGTCAGCTCTCTCTATTTTGAAAACAAAACCAAACAAGATAAAACCAAACTGCTGCCTACTCAGAATAATCAAAAGACAGGAACAACTTGAATGTCCATCAACTGATGACAAAGCAAAATGTGGTCTATCCAAACGATGGAATAGTATTCAGCCATGGAAAGGAACGGAGTGCTGATAAGAGCTATAACATGAATCAACCTTGAAGATATTATGCTAAGTCATATGTCGTATGATTCCATTTATATGAAATATCCAGAATAGGGCAAATCCATAGAGGGGGAAGCAGCAGTTGTCAGGACTGGGAGGGAGGAGGATATGGGAATTGACTGCTTAATGGTTACAGGTTTCCTTTTGGGGTAATGGAAATGTTCTGGAACTAGACAGTGGTGATGGTTGCACCACCTTGTGAATGTACAAAATGATGCTCAGGGTAAATTTTATGTTATATGCATTTTATCACAATTTTAAAAAATAACAACAAAAACCATGCTACTCCTTTTCCCGGTCACTGTTTCATTTTTCTCCATTCATTTACCAGCAATATTTTCCAATCTGTGATTCACATTACCTACCTCCATTTTCTCAGCCCTCATCTCATCCTCAGGCCCTTGAATTTGGTTTTTTACTCCTAAAAAGCTCCTTCCCCTCCTCCTCCATACACATAAACAAAAACCATGGATAACTGTTTATAAAGGCCTCCAAAAACATTTTTATACGATCCAGTGACTTTCCCTAGTACTCTTACAACCCAGTGAATGCTGCCTCCTTGTCCCTGGCTTCCAAGCATGGCATCTTCATGACTCTTCTTGACTACCTCGGCCATGTTGGTTACTTTTTCAAACTCTCTTATTTCTACCTGCCCAGTGAGGACATTCTCCCAGGCCCATTCTTGGCTCCCTCCCAATAATGTCACCACCCCATCTCACTCTAGCCCTCCTTGTTTCAGTATAAGCTCTCCCACAAATCAGGGTCAAACTTCATTCCTTTTACAGATGGAGACATGAGTTGGAAAAACTGCCCTCTACATTTCCAAATCAAAGCTGGTTCTTTCACATCGTAAGAAATACTAGACTAGTTTCCTATTCCTGTTGTAACAAATTACAACTTTAGTGTCTGGAAACCACAAAAATTCATCATCTTGCAGTTCTGGTGGCAGACTCTCATCTGGGTTGGCTGGGATGCATTCCTTTCAGAGACTCTGGGGGAGATGGTGTCTCCTGGCTTCTTCCAGCTTCTAGAGGCCTCCTGTTTTCCTTGACTCGTGGTCCCTTGCTCCACAGTCACAACCTGCAGCCTCGCATTGTCTCTCTTTGACCTGCCTCCTTCTTAAAAGAACCTTTGTGATGACATGGGGCTACCTGGACACTCCAGGATCATCCACCCATCTCAAGATCCTCAATCCCATCTTCAAAGTCCCTCCGGCCATCTGAGGTCACGTATTCACAGGTTCTGAGTTACGGTATGGACTTCTTTGGTGAGGATGGGATTATTCAGCCTGCCCCAAACACACAATGGTGTGGAAGACATTCTTTAGCAGCCACTGCTCTTGTACACTCTTCTAACAAGCAGGAACCTTTGCCCTCAATATTTAATAGGTCAATTTATACCTGGGAACCAACAACTCACTAATACCCCCTCTTTCCACACAATCACTTGCAAATTAAGCTATTTTCTAGGATTCACAATTCAAGGTGATTTGGAGTCCTCAAGAAAAGGAAAATACTAAGTCAAAAGACTAAGTCAAAGAGCAAGGGGGGAAGGAAAGACTTTGGAGAGCACACGATAAACAACATCCAAAAGACTTTATATAAGACAGTGGATAGAAACAAACAGTAAAAGGGTCATGAGCTCAAAGTACCATTTAGTTCTTAGAGACCTCACAGACGCTTAGCTTGTTTGTCAACTAAAAAGCACAACCATTTGTCATTGATTCATGTCATTCATTTGTGAATTTCCTGCCCACCCACACTTACTCTACTGTATTCTCCATCGATCCATCTTTCAATCACTTCTCTTAGTTAGTCCCTGTTAACTTTTTTCACTCCCCCTACTACTCTAACAATATATGAGTATCCATGCATACCTGTGCACACAGGTACAGGTATAGAAGTAACCTTTCATTGGACTTTCTTCTTGTAACTAGAACAATACTAATGTTTTTGCCCTGCTGAAATGTGTAGGTACTAATCACACTTTCAAGCCACACGGTTGGGTTTCTGCAATAGCCAAACTATTCTTAGCTTCTCTGAAACAGATGTCCCATCGCTCACACCCCCTCTAGTGGCAGCCAGCCCTAGAACAGGGCTGAGCATGCACAGGCTAAAGACAAAAAAACCTCCCAAGAACTCGAAAGAATATTTCCATGCTAGGAGTCACAGCCCATGGATTGGTATAAATTTTACACAACCTTTCAAATATACAACATTCTGGCTTTGGGAGCTGTTCGCTTTATGCATTAGGCATTTACCTTTTTCCTTTAAATGACCATTTGTACTGCCCTATAGTAAACTCAGAAACAGAAACAGTAGGCACTATGGAAAAAAAAATCCAAATTCAGTGAAAGAAGAGCAGATAAATAAGTCGTGATACAGTCACATGATGGAATACTGTACAGCCACAAAAAATGAATGAACCACGACTATACACAGCAACACAACTGATCTTTTTAAAAATGCGTAAAAACAAAAAAAAAAACTAGTCCTAGAAGAGCACACAAATATGGTACCATTTTGATATACCTCAAAAACAAAAACTTTATTTAGGGATACATGCATGTGATTTAAATATAAATATTCATACTTTGTTTAAATATATATTTATATTTTAAGTATATATATTTTGTTCAAATATATAAACATTTATGCCTTGTTTAAATATATAAATATTTAGATTAGATTGTTTAAATATATTTAGATTTTGTTTAAATATATGAATATTCATATTTCATTTAAATATAAGTGGGTTTTTTTTTTTTGAAAAGCAAATGAATGAGGAGCACAAATTTCAGGACCATGCTTGCTTCTGGCAGGCAGCAGGATGGGGTTGCGGGGGGAGCAACTGTGTCAGTCCCGATTGGATGATAGGTTCATGTATATTCATTTTATTACGTTTTACAACTTACATATATATTATAAATAACATTCAATATATTCAATATGATCACTAACATGTGCCTAAGGAACATATATAGGTAAGCCGACAGACAGACCTGCCCACCAACAGAACCCAGGGATAGGTTGTTGAAAGAGAACACGATATTCTCTCGAATTCTCTCTTGTTCATATTGTCCAAAGACTACAGTTCAGATGACAAGGATAAGATTTAAATCTTATTCTGGATGATACAAAGAGTTTCCAACTCTTGAAACATTTTTGGGTTTACACCTAAGTCACCAGAATACGCATTCAACCCTGTCACTTGTACCTGGAGGCTCGGCTTTGAGCTTGCCTCTGAGCCTCAGAAAGCAAGATTTTAAGAACTTTGATCTCACCTGACCTCGGAAATTAATCATTTTTCTTCACCCCAATTCCATGAGACTTTGTGTCAAAAGACACTCGGCCGGGCTGGGCCCCACCTGGAATGATGCTGACATTTCCGAGGCTGGAACCTCTCCGTTGAGCCTCGCTTACTTCTCCGGACTTTGTCCATGACCTTGGATTCCTATGACTGGGCCATGCCAGTCTCTCTCCTGTAACCAGCGCCTGCCTCTCCACAGCAGCTTGGGAGCCAGAGCCCTGGGCACCCGGGTGAACTAAATGCCAGGTGCTCCTGCTTGCGGAGTGCTGAGTGCCACCTCCCCACATTCACCCTTCCTGCGGGGACATGCTCTTTTTCATTGAATGTCTTTTGTTTCTCCTCTTGATAAAAGAATGTTCGTTATAGAAAAATAATGTAATAAGGGTGAACAAAATCAGGAAAATAAAAAACACTTATATTCCCCTCACCCTGAGATAACTACATTTATGTACCAACATACAATTGTGATGTACTGCGCATATAAGTCACTGTGCTTACTTCAAATCTACAATTTTTGAGGCCGGGTGCGGTGGCTCACGCCTATAATCCCAGTACTTTGGGAGGCTGGGGCAGGCGGATCACGAGGTCAGGAGATCGAGACCATCCTGGCTAACACGGTGAAACCCCGTCTCTACTAAAAATACAAAAATTAGCTGGGTGTGGTGGCGGGCGCCTTTAGTCCCAGCTACTCGGGAGGCTGAGGCAGGAGAATGGCATGAACCCGGGAGGCCTCAGAGCTTGCAGTGAGCCGAGATCGCGCTACTGCACTCCAGCCTGGGTAACAGAGCAAGACTCCGTCTCAAAAAAAAAAATACAATTTTTGATACAAAATTAACAATAAAGGATGATCTTTCATGTCCCTATATATTCTTCTACAACATCATCTTTATTGGCTACATAAGATTCCACTGGTCCCAGTCACTACGGCTACATACCACAGACAACAAAATAAAACTTACTGATATAACACAACGGTCATCCTCACACAAGCCCCGGTCTTGGGGCCTTTGCGCTCCTCGTTCCTGCCACCTTGAAGCTCCTCATACAGATGCGATCTGCAACCTCACCTCCTTCAAGTTCTTGCTCAAAAATCTTCAGTGACGTCTTTCCTGAGCACCATATTACAAACTGGACTCTCCCTGGTCCCTCACCACTCCCTACTCCCTCTCCTGCTTTAGTTGCCACTAAACCCAGTTCACCATCTAACATTATATATTGCAGTAATTATTTTCTGACTCACTCACTAGAATATAAACTCTACAAGGAGAGGGTTGTTTGTCTATTTATTTTTTTCTTTATTTTTATTTTTAAGACAAGAGCCCAGCTCTGTTACCCAGGCTGGAGTGCAGTGGTGCAATCTTGGCTCACTGCAACCTCTATCTCCCGGGCTCAAGCAATTCTCCTGCCTCAGCCTCCCAAGTACCTGGGACTATAGGCGCCCACCACCACGCTGAGCTATGTTTTAGTATTTTAGTAGAGACAGGGTTTCACCATGTTGGCCAGGCTGGTCTCGAACTCCAGAGCTCAGGCAATCTGCTCACCTCAGCCTCCCAAAGTGCTGGGAATACAAGCATGAGCCACCACACCTGGCCTGTTTTTACATTTTTTCCTTTCACAAATGCTCAGAAGATGGTCTGGCAATAAAGGTACTCAATAAATATTTGTTGAAAGGATGGACAAATGAACAAACACTTGTAATTCTACAAAAAGACTGCAAGAAAATAAAATTAAAAATTGGAATGTGAGTTTAATTTCTAGGTGATGGGTCTCTAAGTGATTTGGGTATTCTTCTGTGTAATTTCCTTTCTTTTTGATTTCCTAACTTAGCACTGTATTACCTTTAAAATTAGGGGAAAATTTAAGTTATTTTATAAATGCTACTAGGCAAATATGACTACACGTACCAATGTTTGGGGACTATAAATAAATAAATAACAAGGGAAGTAGATTTCTAACCACCTGCAAAATCTTAATTATATTCATATAACTGCAACACAGGACAGGATGAGTTAAGAGAAATGTTAACTACTAATCATTTTTTCTTTTATAATTTAAACTTATTGAAGCAAGTATGTTATTAGGTAACAATTATTCTAGCCTGGTTATTTTACATATTTATAAATGAACTTCACTCATTTCAAATCCATAATAACTCAGGATCTGCTAACTAATCAAACCTAATAAACTTGGGGTTATGAGAATCTGAAAACACTGATAAAACCATCAGAGTTTTACCTTTCATTTGTTATCAAGCAGCTGTGTAGGCCCAAGGCACTGCCACGGGAAACACTTTCAATTAAGCAAGGATGAAGTAGCCCCAAAATAATGAAAAATGGGTGATTGAACTCATGTTCAATCAGATTGTCATACACTAACTTAAAGGAATGTCAAAACAATCCTAAACAATAAAAGTTATAAATTATAAGAAAATATAACGTTGAGTACCTTTCACTTAGGGAGTCCTGAGTATTAAGTCATTTATAAGTTACCTAATGTCCACTGCTGCCAGACCCACAAAATCCTGCATCCCCGAGTTTTCTATGTTTTGACTCAACAAATCTGAATTGAAGGAGGACCTGTTACCTGTGAAAGGAATACGCAATCAGGAACTGGTCTGAAAATGCATCACCATCGTCAACGGAGCAGCTAGGATATGATATGCACCTCTTGTTTCCTTTTATGTATTTATTTTTTTTAGATGGAGCCTCGCTCTGTCACCCAGGCTGGAATACAGTGGCACCATCTTGGCTCACTGCAACCTCCGCCTCCTGGGTTCAAGTGATTCTCCTGCCTCAGCCTCCCAAGTAGCTGGGAATATAGGTGCCTGCCACCATGCCCGGCTAATTTTTGTGTTTTTAGTAGAGACAGGGTTTCACCATGTTGCCTAGGCTGGTCTTGAACTCCTGACCTCAGGTGACCTGCCTGCCTCAGCCTCCCATAGTGCTGGCATTACAGGCATAAGCCACTGCGCCCGGCCATCACTTTACTTCTAATGCCTCAAGAAATATATCTGTTGCTGTCCTGAAGATCCACATCAATTTCCTATAGGGCTCGTCCCTTGAACTTACATTCTAGGCATGTACTTACTTTAGATGGACTCTGAGAGAAAAGAGTGACCCTTAAGTGTTCAGCATGAGACTTTTTTAAAACGCATAATTTTTTATGTAGGTACACCACTGATGGTAAGAAATAATAACTACAGTTCTCCGTATCCTTTTATTCCAAAATACCTTTAAAACCTACTTCTATTCTCTTGTTTCACACTTGTCTTCGATGGATCTAATTTTCAAAGCACAACTTTTAAAAAATTAACCACAGATTAGAAACTGCATGTAGAACTTAGAGAAACTTTCAGACCAAATCCCAGCAGCTCTGGCTAAGAGCTTGCTATCAGTCAATGAATGCATCTGTTCTTTCTTCTGAGAGAGGAAGAAAAGGGCTTTGACTCTCCATTGTGCAATATATGACTGCAGAATTGTGCTCACTTATTATTTTTGAAAAAGGGAATAAAAGGCCCATTCGGGTTTTGATTTTGGCAGGATACAGACTTTAAAACTGGTGCTTAGTTCCCAGGCTCGCCTAGGCCTCTTCAGCCAAAGATTTACCCAAGCACAGATACACTTACGTATAATACGTATGTCCAGCATATTCTGAATTTAAGTGATTCTTTTGAGGGATGCTTTTTCATTTAATCTAATTGCTATGCTTTGAACGTCCCCTGCAAAACTCATGTTGAAATTTAATCGCCATCATGATGATATTAAGATGCGATTAAGACATGGGGGCTCTGCTTCATGAATGGATGTTTTTATAGCAGGAGTGGGTTAGTTACCATGACAGTGGGCTTGTTATAAAAGTGAGTTTGAGAAAAAACAAAATAAAAAAACGAAAGAAAAAACAAAAAAATAAATAAGAAAAAAAAACTAATGAAAAAACTAAAAGTGAGCTTGAGTTGAGCGTGACAGTGCATGGCTGCAGTCTCCGCTACTCAGGGAACTGAGGCAGGAAGACTGCTTGAGTCCAGGAGTTTGAGGCTACAGTGAACTATGATTGCACCACTGCACTCCAGCCTGGGTGACAGAGCGAGACTCTGTCTCTCAAAAAAATAAAACAAACAACAACAAAGCGAGTTTGGCCCTTTCTTGCTCTCTTGGGTTCTCCTGCCCCTTCACCTTCACCATGGGATGACATATCAAGAAGGCCCTCAAAGATGCAGCCCCCTTGACCTGGGACTCAGCGTTCAGAACTAGAAGCAATGGATTTCTTCCCTTTACACATTGCCCAGTCTCAGATAATCTGTAACAGCAACACAAAACAGACTAAGACACCAATGTATCCTTCACAGCAAGATTTTCCTTTAAAACTTATGAAGATGTGGCTGTCTAAAGCTGTGACTGAACACAAAACTAAAAAATACAGCTTTCAAAAATGATGCCTTATTAACAAGGTTCAAGTCTTACTGCACAAATTAGAAGGTCCAGGTACAAGATTATAAAGTGCAAGTTACAAGGTGACTTTAAGACACATTAGAACAAATTCAAACTGTGAAGTCTAGTAGTGACAACACATGAATGTCAGAATTACTGTCACACTTCACATGGAGCGGGATTAAACCTCTTAGGCTATCAGGTAAACATTTAATGCTTTTTATCTGGGAATTCAGATCAGCCGATCTGTGGCTAATCCAGGCAAGTTTGACATAAATAAAGATATGAGTCATAAATATAAAAAATACATTTTTCTCACTAAGTTCCATTCCTCAGAGGAGACGACGTAGCAAACACTAGATGACTTTCTACTTCTAAAAGTGACATAATGTTGTGTTCAAGGATTTGCTGTGTTAGATATCTCTGATTTAAGTGCTCCAATTTGTTCTGGGCCTATAAGCTGGGTGAACACCAAGGACTTGGGTTTTACAACCAAAGATTCTTGAATCCTTTCACCCTTCCCACCTCCAACCCCTCCACCTGCTTGAAAGCATACAACCAGCTACAGCATTTTCACTGACCGCTTTCTGGAAGCCCACAAAACAAAAGAGCATTTCATTGCAAGAATCGGGGCCACATAACTGCTTCTCCTGAGAGTTTGAGAGAGAGACACGCTGAGGACACCCACGATCTGATCAAGCTAGAGGCAAAAAAAACCTCACGACTCCCTTTGCTAATCCCTGCTGGCTCTAGAAAGACTGACCCTGTTGAATCTGTGCTCTGCCTCTCAAGAATCAGCTCAAGGTAAGGCCATCAGATGCAATGGCCTAGCTGCAAGCTTGGAAAGCCCCATCCACTTCCTGTAGGGAGTGCACTGCTAGCAGCATCTGGATTCCGGGAATATTGATCAGAAAATCTGATAGCTCTCAGCTATAATTTTCAAGTTTCAAGCTTTAGATGCCAAGGAAAAAATTGCTTTCTTTAAACTGGCACTAAACAATAAAACAAGATTTATGATGAGAATAACTTCTTAATCTGAGTTATAATGTACCAACTATTAAAGAAGTTTTGAATGATTTGTTGTATATGAAGTTATTTCTTTCTAATGTATACATACTTGGAAAATCCTGGCCAAACTGAAAACAAATTTATGTTTTTAAAGGATGCTGTGCATACAGAAAAGGTCACACGCATACTTTCTAATTCGTTAAGAGGACTTTATTCAATCAATTGCTACAGTTTCATGCAGAAAGGAAACGCTATTATAATACTATGGATCAGGTTTCAATTCAGTGCTAGGAATGAACCATAAAGACGTCAGTTTGGTTCCGTTGACAGACAGCTCTATGTAAATCCTGTTCACAGATTGTAGGGTTGGTGTTTATTAAAGAAACAGGTCAAGCATGGGTCCTTCTCAGAACATACCCACTGAGAACCACATTTTCACAAAGGAATTTTCCAGGTACAAATATTGACATGTGAATGGCATATGATTAATATTATCTAACATTGATTGTTGATGAGGCCATCAGAAATTAGACTCTGGGTTTAACATTATGTTCAGTGTAACATTTGTGAACTTTATGAATACTCTTTAAACATCCAGAAAAACCACATATCTACTACCATCTTCATGCCAAATTTTGAAGGAAATACTTTAAGCTTAGTGTAGTTGACAAAAGCAATTTTCCCCAAAGAATAAATGATAGTTTGTGAACTACATAATGAGCCATTAGGATTGTAGGGAAGGAAAGGAGAAGTTACTTCTCAATGTAAAAGCTTAACAATGGCACCATGAGTGGTGAATGGCTCATTACTTAATCCACTTTTTAAACAATGAAATTAATGCTAGGAATGCTTCTTAGGTCCTGAAATGCCATGGAAAAAAGGCTTGGTTTATCCTGAGATCTAGCCCAATGCAGAAAGAGGAAAAATTAAGCCTTGTTGGCTAACCTGAGACTCTCAGCTGTGCAGCCAAAGGGCAGTTGGAGGTGATTTCTAGCTCCTGTCATGTGAGAGGGAGGTTTGAACTCAGCACCTGTGAATGTGGAGGCGAAAAAAACCCTAATCCCACGTGGCTCACATGAGCAAAAGAGCACCTCTCTCTGCCTACAAAGATCTACTTATCAGTCACTGTATTTTGTCCTTGAAATAAAGTGGTTTTAAATTTTTCAGTGTTAAAAATATAATCACTATCTAGTGCCAGATGCTAAGAATCACTGCAGACAACGTATCAAATCATCGAAGAAATTCAAGGAATAAGTATTTAATTTCACATCTCCAATGTGGTAAACAGCATTACACATTGGAAACTGCATTGGACAGAGGAAGGTATCCCTTTGGTGTAACTTGGCGTAAAAAGACAACAATATGAAAGGGACACATAAATCCCTCACATTGCACCATCACACACTTCTCAGGCTGTGTGGGATACTAGCAACAACTCACTTGCACCTCCCACTAAGCAGATGAAAAGCTGAGGCCAGAAGAGAAGTTAAGTTGGCAGGACCACGAGCTGTAGGGTTGGGACCAGGATGAAAGTTAGTTGTACCTGGGTATACACCTAGCCAATTCTAGAATGAATAAGACCCTTCCTATAAATGCTGTTTCCATTAGCCTGCCTTCTCTGGGGCACATGAGCACTTCCCCACAGGAGAGAAATAGTCTAAGTCTAACAAAAGCCCTAGAATAGGGAGCTACTCGCTCTCTGACCAAACCTAACAGTTAGCAAAGTATGTCCTTCGGTTCTGCTGTGCTAATATTTTTCCAAATCATCATTAAACACTCAAACAGCTTCTGTATTAAGAGAAAGCACAGCAGAAATTCTCACATGCAAATTTTAGATGCATTCAGAAGGGTTGTGGGTGCAGGAAAAAAGGGGAGAAAATACCTTGACCAGTCAAACTGAGTCTCAGTAAATCTGAAAGAACCTTGAGTCAAAGAACACAGAGTTGCTTTTTCAAATCCATTGAAATTACACTAGTTCAGCTTGTCTAATCTTCCCTCAACCACAATTAGAGAGAAAGCCTCGATTTCCTCACCTGACAAATGAGGCAATCCAGGCATAAAAAGCTTAAGACATTGCTGGGCACAGTGGCCCACGCCTGTAATCCCAGCACTTTGGGAGGCCAAGGCGGGTGGATCACCTGAGGTCGGGAGTTCGAGACCAGCCTGGCCAACATGGAGAAACCCCATCTCTCCTAAAAAAACAAAATTAGCCAGGCGTGGTGGCGGGTGCCTGTAATCCCAGCTACTCGGAAGGCTGAGGCAGGAGAATGGCCTGAACGTGGGAGGCGGAGGTTGCAGTGAACTGAGATCGCCCCACTGCACTCCAGCCTGGGTAACAGCAGCAAAACTCTGTCTCAAAAAAAAAAGAAAGAAAGAAAGCTTAAGACACTTACCCAAGGCAGCCCAGCATATCTGTGGCAGGCAGGACTAGGACACAGGCTCCAAACTGCCAGCCCTGAGATGGGCACATGCCTAGGCCCCGTGTGCCTTAAGGGCGCCATCTTCAGCAAACATCCAAATCCCTGGCTCCATTCTCATCAACAGCCTTCAGATCTTAATTCAGTTTCCCCAATAGATTCCCCTGCTTAAGAGAACCAACTTAGAGACACCGGACAAACACTACTTCAGCCATAACACATGTTGATGGCCTGTACCCTTGATAGGATGATAATGACATTTTACCTCTGAGATTTTTCTCCCAAAAACACATACTCCCAATCTAATCATGAGAAAAACATCAGACAAATTTCAAGAGGGGACTTCAATGACTAGTACTCCTCAAAACTGCCCATATCAACCGAAACAAGGGAAGTCTTGGAAACTGGAACCGCTAAGAGGAGCTTAAAGGGACATGACAAATAAATGCAATGTGGGATCCTAGATGGGATCCCGGAACACAAAAGTGACATTAGGTAAGAACTAAGGAAATCAGAATGAAGCATGGACTTTAGTTAGTAAGAATGAATTAGCTATTGCTTCATTAATTGTAACAAACGCACCACACACACCAGTAGGATGCTATTAATTTGCGGGGGGCGGGGGTTGGAACTGTTCCCGGGGGTAGGGGCATGTATGGAAGGTCTGTACTGTCTTCTCAACTTTCTGTAAATCTAAAACTGTTTTTAAAAATAACGCCTGTGTGAGAGAACCAACTAATGCAAGATTCAAACCCACTGAACAGTTTAATTCCTTAGCAGAGTTAGATCCTACCCTCTCACTCATACTTACAAATCTTTGTCTTAGAGCTTTAGTTAGCAGGAATCACTCCTCAGAGCCTACACACTTCTGTAGGAACAAAGTAAATGTCTTTAATTTATTTTATGTTATTTTTTAAAACAAGGTCTCGCTCTGTTGCCCAATTGGAGTGCAGCAGTATGATCTCCGCTCACTGCAACCTCTGCCTCCTGGGTTCAAGTGATTCTCCCACCTCAGCCTCCCAACTAGCTCAAATTACAGGCATGCGCCACCATCCCCAGCTAATTTTTGTATTTTTTTTTGTAGAGTTAGGGTCTCCCTACATTGCCTAGGCTGGTCTCAAACTCCTGGACTCAAAAGATCTGCCCACCTTGGCCTCCCAAATTTCTGGGATTACAGACATAAGCCACCATGCCCGGCCTGTAAATGTCTTTAACATACATGGAGTGAGCAAACAAAAATGAGAGCCATGCTAACCCTATCCCAGTTCCTATCCCCTATCAAATTATTAATTCCTAAATTAACCAATTAGTTTAGGAAGATTTTGTCTTAGAAGATGATCTGTGTGGGTAAAATGTATTTATATTACTAGATAGAAATGTTTTTTTATTGAAAAGTTTTTTGAAAATTAATCTTTATTTCTATCAATAAGGCCTAAAAATATAAATCTTTTTTTCATGTATCTCAAACCTTACTTGTTGGGTTAATTAAAATGCTGGAAAAGAAAACAGGAAACTTTCTTAAATGAGTCACTGTACACATTTTATCATGACTG
Source organism: Macaca thibetana thibetana (assembly GCF_024542745.1). NCBI lineage: Eukaryota > Metazoa > Chordata > Mammalia > Primates > Cercopithecidae > Macaca > Macaca thibetana. Next base: position 159,911,693 of record NC_065583.1, on the reverse strand, counting down.
TAGAAATTATGTCATCATATCCATTGACAACACACCTTAAATTTCTGTTTCCAATTACACAAACTATTTTATTATATGAATACAAACTTTTTTGTTATTCATTTTTAAAGAAATCTAAAACTTAAGCAGTATTTCTTGTCTGCTCTATTTATACAACTGTATTTATACATCTGCTGGGTCAGAAATGCATTTTCTGCTTAGGAATCAGATTTTAAATTCTCGGTTTGCTTTTCATTCTCTTCTTTATCCTCCTCTTTACTACTGATAAAACTCTATCAGTAAAGAAAATTATTGCCAGTGCATAATCGCAATTTAAAATAATTCTAACACCTCATACTGGACAAACCATGTATGAAATTCCTTGTCTTCATAGATGTCTTATACTGATTTCCAACATTACACTGCATAACTCAGATCCTATTTCCAGCTGAGATGTTCTCTTACAGTTTTTGATTTAAATGATTTCCCTAAAAGACGACAATGTAGAAAAGCATGTGGAGCATGGAAGCAGATAGACAGCAAAACCCAAAACACATTTTAATCCATTCCAAACACATGACTGTTTCCCTATCTCAAAAGAGTAATTTAGAGTTCTCTTTATCTTGACACTCCCACAAGCAAGTTTCTATAAAATAGAAAGAGAACCTTAACCTGCCTGTGCACAGCACACAGATCAGAGCACGGGCAAGACAAATGCCTATCAGAGACCGTGCCAGCTCCTTCCTGGGGCCAGCCCATCCCTCCCAAGCCGCCCCCCACCTCTATAAGAAGCACCAGGGATCATGTTTCTCTTCTTATATCCAGTGTCACCCCTCTCTCCTGAGTCTCTTGGCAAGTCTGCGTTCTGCCCATGAAAATTTGGGATTTGAAATGACGGAACAAGCAAGCAGTTGTAAACTGATCATGAAATTAACCTTTCCAGCTGAAATCAGCCTTATTTCCATAAGCACAGCTTCTAAAGGTGCATTATATAAAATACAGGGTGATTTTTAATAAGATTTTTCATGGCATTATTTTGTCCTCCTTTTGCACAATTCATTTCATGATGTCCACTTAGATACAAGTCAGGCTCCTCAGCCATCCCCTTTAAGTAATACAAATATATTTTAAGGCCGAAATTTAAATAATCAATTCCTACAAAAATTCATTTTACTGCAATATTCATTCCCATACTCCCCTTATTTTTCCGCTTCTCATACACCCAGCTGGTGGAGTGCACTGTGGTCTCCTCAATCTACCCCAGCCCTTTCCTTGTCCATTTGGAAACAGCCCCTTTACCATAGGATGGATGAACGGTGGACCTTCCATAAAAAGAGAGCTGAGCTTTGCCTCTGGCTGGGCAAGGAGCCCAGTGGCGGTCAGTGTCTCCTGCACCCTAACACGACACAGCCTCTCACTCCATCTCTGTCTCCCCCACCCCACAGTCCTCTGAACTGACAGCATAGCTAACCCTCGGGAACATCCCAGCAGCCTTCTCCAGCTGAGTGCATGCAGCCCTGTTCTCCCAATGCAGCAGTTTTGCTCACATCCCAAAAACGAGTCTGAAAGGAAATCCCAAAAGAAAACGCCTCCCGCCCCTCCCTTCCAAATCCTCACACATTATGATTCTCACAAATTCATGTTGCCCAGTACCATAGCAAGATACACACCACTTCCTAGAATGAGTCCCAACTTTATCCTTGGCCTCTGTTAGATGGTATTTTTCTTCATTTTCCCACTCTGGTAAATTACTCTTGGATTTAGATTCCTGTCACTAAAATTCTATTTCAGAGCTACATCTTGGTGGCTCAGTCCCCTCCCTCACCCTCCCTCCATTAAGCACAACATGGAAAGAAAGTTCCCTACCTTTCACTGAGGCTTCTCCACAACTGTGCACCTGCAACAGGGAGAAGCAAAATGTGAAACTTAACAGAGGCATTTTTCCCCTGAAATATTTCTCAACTCAGAACCAGTCCAAGCTATTTAAAGTGGAATGCTCAGATCTTTAACACTCAGGACACCATCATGTCATACAGTGTATACTGCTGGCACCATGACTAATTGAGGCAATTCGTCCACATATATTTACTGAGATCCTACTACATGTAAAACACTTGGGTGGGTACCGTGGGAGACAGCACACTCTATAACACATGGACCCTGCCTTGGGGACTTCATCGTCCCCTGGGGCAGACAAAATATGCATCCAAGTAAATATGAACCACGATAGGTGGTACAGGAACTAACTACACAAGAGGAAGGCACACACCATGTGAGTTCATGGAAGAGAGAAAATGCAGCTGCTCAAAAAGTGCCAATAATAGAAGTGGTATTTAAGGCAAGTCTTGACACGGTGCTGACGAAGGGAAATAAGACAACTGTTATTTGAAAAAAAGGAGATTTTTATCTATTCATTCTTTAGATGTTTTGACTTTTATCTAGATGCAAATGAAATAAACATAATACACACACACACATACACACACATATACATATGCACACCTAGATCTAACTTGGTTTCTTGATTTTCCAATGAACATCTTTATTTGACTACATCTTGATATTATACTCCCAGCTACCAGCTTTAATGCAGCTCAATGTAAGAAATGACCATGAGGAAGCTTCTGCATTTTCCATCTAACAAAATGCCAAATGTGTTGTCCCTTATGTTTTTCAATATCCCCTATCAAGATCTGTGGGATAAATCCTTCCTAATCTTTACTTCCGAAGTAAGTTTCTCGAAATGGCTTGCTTCATTTTTTTCAGATCATTAGAATTGTGCAATTGATTGCCTTGGCTGCCAGTAAGCATGAGGATAAATCTGTTGATAATCAATGGTTACCATGTTAGACTCTTGCTCCTCTTCTAGACCTCTTTTGAACAGTTTTGTACTTATGTTCCAAATAAGCTTCTTCAAATGTGTTAGAGGAAGGTGGCATATAAAAACAAATGGAGAACTCAAAAGAATGCAGGGGACTGTGAGCAATAGTAAGGTTTCAACTAAAGTTGGAAAGTTGGAAAACATCAACTCAGCTTGTCATTTGACAAATCTCTAACAATCCTGGAGCCAAGAGTGGAGAAAGTATAGATGATGGTATGGGATGGGCATTTGCTTGTTTGTTTTATTATTAAAATGTAAAGAAATGATAAGGAAATAAAGACCTTTAGAATGGTAAGGACACCATCTCTGTAATCATTGAGCATGAACCAGGTGGGAGCTGAGTAGAGGGAGGAAGACAGTCTAAAGGCAGGGCTGAAGAACAGTACAAGTGGCAAGAGACTTAGCAGGGAAAGAGTCCATCCAAGAGTCAAAGAGCTGGTTCAACCAGCACAAAAGGCCAGGGAAGAGTGGAGTGAGGGTGCACTGAGAACTAACTCGCAGACTCTGTAGGTCTTGGAGATACTGTGCTTCCAAAGGCCAAGGTCAAAGATGAGGCTACCTGATAGGCAACCAAATCCAGGCCATCTGACAAGCTATCAGAGTACAAGTTGGAATGACTGAGAATGGGGAGTGCACGAAGGACTACAGTTCATGGGCTACAATTCCTACTGAGACCACAGTTGATGGCAACCAGGGTGCTGAGGCCAGGCATCAGTGGACAGTGTAGATTTCACAGGAAGGAAAGTATAAAGCAGCAGCAGTTGCAAATGCTCCACAGGTAGCTGTGGGGAGCCACAGGGCCAACCACTGAACCCTCCTGCCATAGCACAGGGCAGTAGCTAGAGAAGATCTTCAAGAGAGCTGGGGGTCAGGCACACTGGCTCACACCTGTAATCCCAGTGCTTTGGGAGGCCAAAGCTGGATGATCACTTGAGGCCAGAAGTTTAAAAACCAGCCTGGGTAACATAGCAAGACCCCATCTCTACAAAAAATTAAAAAAGAAAATTAGCCAAGTGTGGTGGCATGCACCTGTAGTCCCAGCTACTCAGGAGTCTGAGGTGGGAGGATCATTTGACCCAGGAGCTCGAGGCTGCAGTGAGCTATGATCATACCACTGCACTCCAGCCTGGGCAACAGAGTGAGACCCCAATTCTAAAAAAAATAATAAAAATACATAAACAAACAGAAAAGAAAGCTGGGGGCAGAAATGACTGGTTCTATCTCAATGAGAGAGAAGACAGCTAGTCATAGAAAAGTTTCAGGATGCAGGAGGAGTTTTTCAGGCCACAGAAGAGTTCCCCAGAGTTCAGACAAAGGCATTAATGCAGGGAAGCACACACTCAACGTACATAAAAATGAGAGAGAGAGAAATTCATCCCAGCAAGAGGATGTTCACAGGCAATACAAAATAGACATGGGCTCCCACAGGTTTCACAAAGATTCATTCACAAGATGGTATCACTGCCTTTTTTTTTTTTTTTTTTTTTTTTTTTTTGAGACAGAGTCTCACTCTGTCACTGAGGCTGGAGTACAGTGGCGTGATCTCAGCTCTGCAACCTCTGCCTCCCAGGTTCAAGTGATTCTCCTGCCTCAGCCTCCCAAGTAGCTGGGATTACAGGTGCCCACCACCACGCCCAGCTAATTTTTTCTATTTTTAGTAGAGACAGGGTTTCACCACATTGGCCAGGTTGGTCTCAAACTCCTGACCTCAAGTGATCCACCCGCCTCGGCCTCCCAAAGTGCTGACATTACAGGCATGAGCCACCGCACCTGGCCTCATCCATCTGTTTCATACTAAGCACATAAGAAGGTATCAAAGATTGTAACTGGGAGTTGTCAAAGTCATAGAAGCAGAAAGTAGAATGGTAGTTGCCAGGTGCTGGATGAAGGGGGAACAGGGGAAAGGGGGACTTGGCTGTTCAATGGGAACAGAGTTGCAGTCATCAAAGATGAAAATGCTCTAGGGATCTGCTGTACAACAACACGCACAGGTAACAATACTGCACACTTAAAAATTTTCTGAGAGAATAAAACGAAAATAATAACTGGGGGAAGGGTACAATTAAACTCAAACTCTCAACAACAAAAGTTTCATTTTTTAGCAAGAAAATGTGGGAAGCAGAGAGGTTGGAAGACAGGGAAGGAGGAGGACTGCTGACTTGGTCGTCCTTTCATTGCCATTGTCGTTGCTGTAAGCCGGGGCACCTAACAAGCGCAGCTGGCAGTTCTGATTGAAGCCATGGAGTTACCGTAACTGCATCTGGATCTAACGTGAAGCCAAACTGTGCCCTGCAGAGGCTGATTGATCACAGCAGCGCTCTGCGCTAGAAGGCCTGCGGGCTGGGGTTGCTGCCAACTATTCACAGGGCTCCCCAATGGGCCTTTGTCCTAAGAGACTCTACTGAAGAGGATGTAGCTGGCACCAGGGTTTCTTCAGCACAGACAACAGAGCTCTAGGAAGACAGAGTAATCATTCCCATTTATTTATTTATTTATTTTTTTAATTTTCATGCAGTAGAAATGCTACACTCAGAGCAATGTCATCCGGTGAAGACTGAAAGCCTGTCCTTGGGCAAAGGCCTGATCTACAGGATTGCGGGAAGGCTCTGCCGGGACAGAGCCCAGCACCCAGGACGGGCCTCAGCACAGAAAGGGGCTCAACATGGACTGATCCAGGAACGCACAAACCCCATGTGGCCCTGATGACATGTCAGCTGGGTGAAGTAGATGGCTACTGTGCCGAACGCCCTTTTATTTGACGCTTTTATTGACCTCTTATAAAGCCCTGTGGTATGAGGAGGGTTTCTGCCATTTTACAAGACAGAGAGGTTCAGATGGTATAGGAGGCTGACTCATAGCTCACAAAGACATCAAGTCGCAATCCCTGGAATCCGTGATTGTAACTTCATGTAGAAAAAGGGTCTCTGCTGATGCGATTAGGTTAACAAATGTGAGATGAGAAATTCATACTGGATTATCTAGGTAGGCCCCAAATGCAATCACAAGTGTACTTACAAGAGGAAGATGGAGAGGTTTGACACAGACAGAAGAGAAGGTCAGGTGAGCATGAAAGCAGAGATTGCAGTGATGCGGCTGCAAGCCATGGAATGCCCGCAACCCCCAGGAGCTGCAAGAGGCAAGGAACGGATCCTTCCTTAGAGACTCCAGAGGGAGTCAGCCCTGCCAACGCTTTGATTTGGGCCCAGTGACACTGACTTTGGACTACTGTCCTTTAGAACTTTTAGAGAAGATGTTTCTGCTGTTTTGAAACACCAAGTTTGTGGTAATTTATTAAAACAGCCTCAGAAACAAATGCAGTCTATCATAGGGCTTCTCCACAGGTAGGAAATGGAATGAACTAGCTCAAAAATGAGGCTCTTTAGGCTGGTGTTCTTTCTACTCTACCACCTTAATTTTTCTAAAGGACTGAATCCTTGCAATGTAAAGGTTTCCTGCAATTTGTGAGCATGAAATTTCCACATCCACATGAATATCAAGCCCATGAGTCAACAGTGGAAACAATCTGTGTGTGAGGGGCCAGGAGTGAGAAAAGGACCATCGTAAAGTCTTTCAGCTTTATCTTGGGCCTTCCACACACATCTATATTCCTTATAATTTGTGCCCAGAGTAGGTCCAAATTTGAAGCACACTGAAAACATTCAGATGCTCAGTTTGCTTCCTGGGTCCACATTTAGCTTATCCTACACCAAGCTAAAATGGTTGCAGATAAAATTTGCGAGTGGTCTTATCTTCTGAGATTTCCCTGAGGGAGTTCCTAGAGGGTGAAAATATTACAGTCTATTCAGAAAAACAGGCTCTCCTCTATCAGATATTAGTCAAGGCAGACGAATAAGAATCATCACAAACTGATCCACAGACCAACTCTGGCATGAAACCCTAATGCGTGGAGATGCCCCACCTCAAGGCAGCCTTGATACATGTGTGGTGAACAAGTATCACAACAAGTGCTTGTTTGGGCTGAAATTGGGGCGTTAGGTGTCTATTCCCTGAAACAGAAAAAAGGAAGGTGAAGATGGAGAGAGAGGGAAAAAAGGGAGAGAAGGAAAAGCGTGTTGAAGAATACAACTGAAATCCACAGATTCACGGAAAGCACTAAGGGCACAAAACCATATTTGTTTGCCTTCCCAGAATCCTGGGAAGGAAATATCTTCAAACCTGGCAACATACGAATGTAAAACAATGTAAAGATGGTTTATATTATGATTTAGTTTAAAAACTGTAAAGACTTAAAACACAACTGAATTTAAAGCAAATCCTCAGAACACCATGACACTAAATCCGTACCAGCTGACATCCCTGGCTTTTAGTTGCCATCAGGGAGGAGATGGGTGCCTCCCATAGGGCAGGCCTCGATATCCCTGCCAGGACTATAATCCAGGCAGTTCTGATGCACATCAGTCCACACGGACCTCCACCAAAAGCGTCCCTCCATTTGGGGTGCATTTAGTGAAATTAAATGTCTCTTTGTAACCTCCTCAGGGCTATTTCTGATAAAATCTATCTTATTACATTTAGGTTTATGGGGCTTAATTATTCCCAGGAGGTCTTTTTCCAAGTTTACAAAAACTAGCTCAAACATGAGTATAAGAGGCTCCTCCAAGTATGTAAAAGGTTTGAGTCAGATTTGTAATGCAGTTAAATTACTCAAAAAGCACCTCAGGCATATTTTTTTTAAACCAAGCTCTTGCTTTTAAACTTAAAGTTAAAATTAATTTATTTTTCATTATCAACTCATTTTTTTACATGTATTTAACCATCACTTGCTTTTAAACCTTGAATTAGTTGTTTTTCTTCACTGAGGGAGAGAAAATTTTTACATAAACTAGTCCATTTTCCAGTGGCCCAGTTTCATCATGTGAGATGTAATAAATATTTAACTGTTATCCTCGCTGCAGCCTACTTAAATACCAAAGTGGTATTTAAAATAGCTCTTAAGGCCAAGAGAAAAACCAGCACTCACAAACCTTTTGCCCAGAAGCAGTAGCTGTAAAGACAACATCATCTCAATACATTATCATATTGAAAACAGCTAAGTCAATGCCTATATTTGCTCCTGTTCAAAGGACTAATTGGTTAATATGCCTACACAAAGATCAGAAATGCAGGCTCTAGGAAATTAAATACCATATAAATAAAAACTGAGTTTTCTTACCTCTTGTTCTAGACAAAACCATATCCTTTATTATTTGCATAATAACACGCCCCAGTATCATGACGGAAATCAGGTGATATACCCTCCATGGAGTCAATGCAAGGAACCTGCAACAGTGAAACACAAATCAGTATTTCAGTTGGAGGATTTTTAACCTTTTTAAATTGAGTTTACTTCCTGCCACACAAACAAAAAATGCATTCAACAATTTTTTTTTTTTTTTTTTTTTTGAGACAGTCTCACTCTGCTGCCCAGCCTAGAGTGCAGTGGCGCGATCTCAGCTCACTGCAACCTCAGCCTCCCTGGTTCAAGTGATTCTCCCGACTCAGCTTCTCAAGTAGCTGGGATTACAGGTGTGTGCCACCACGCCAGGCTAGTTTTTGTACTTTTAGTAGAGACAGGGTTTCGCCATGTTGGTCAGGCTCATCACGAACTCCTTGTCTCAAGCAATCCACCCACCTTGGCCTCCCACAGTGCTGGGATTACAGGCATGAGCCACTGCATCCGTCATGATTTCACTTTTTGAAATCACCCCAATGCAGTTTGACTGCATGAAAGCTATTTAATAGGCATTGGGCCAGGCACAGTGGCTCATGCCTGTAATCCCAGCACTTTCCAAGTCCGAGGCAGGTGGATCATGAGGTCAGGAGATCGAGATCACGGTGAAACCCTGTCTCTACTAAGAATGCAAAAAATTAGCCAGGAGCGGTGGCAGGCACCTGTAGTCACAGCTACTCGGGAGGCTGAGGCAGGAGAATGGCATGAACCCGGGAGGTGCAGCTTGCAGTGAGCCGAGATCACGCCACTGCACTCCAGCCTGGGTGACAGAGCAAGACTCTGTCTCAAAAAAAAAAAAAAAAAAAAAGTTATTGAATAGGCATCAAAGTCAGCAAAATGAAAGTACCTGAGCCTGCACTCTTTCGTGCTAAGTTTTCTGCTCTACCCTCTAATTTTGGGCAGAGGATTTGCTATCTCGGGTATGGACCAAAATATTGCTCCCAGTGCTGGGCTTCTCCAATAGCCGATGGAGAATGGAACTGACCTGAAACAGAGTTAGGATGGGCTGCAGAGCCAAGCTGCAGGGCTCTCTAACAGACATGGAGGGGCTGCACTACAGAGGCCCTTTACTCACCGTCCTGTCTTATGTTTTCATTTATGCCCTATTCACTTCTCTAACTACTCCCACCCTCGTCTCTTAAAAACAGCAGTTATGGACCAGGCATGGTGGCTCACGTCTGTAATCCCAGCCTTTTGGGAGGCCGAGGCAGGCGGATCACAAGGTCAAGAGATCGAGACCATCCTGGCCAACATGGTGAAACCCCATCTCTACTAAAAATACAAAAATTAGCCAGGTGTGGTGGCGTGTGCCTGTAGTCCCAGGTACTTGGAGGCCAAGGCAGGAAAATCGCTTGAACCAGGGAGGCAGAGGTTGCAGTGAGCCAAGATCGCACCACTGCACTCCAGCCTAGTGACAGAGCAAGACTCCATCTCAAAAAAAATACATATATATATATATATATATATATATATGCGTGTGTGTGTATATATGTGTATATATGTATATGTATGTGTATATATGTATACATATATATGTGGGTGTGTATATGTATATGTGTGTGTATACATATAGCAGTTATTAAAGATCCAGTTTGCTAACTCTTTAAGATCATGCTCCCCTTTTGCTACCTGTCTACCTCCTCTCTGGAGGGAAACAAACTAAAAATTATTGACCATGAGCAGCACACAAACCCTGCAATGCTTTTTTTTTAGTGTGTTTATAAAGAAGTGAATGGCAAAGAAGTCATGAGGAGTGTTGAGCCTTCATATCAGATTAGAGGTCTGTTTACACAAGTTAACTGGCCAAGCTGACAATGAATATTAACTTTGATAGAATCAGAACTCATAGAAAAATTAATTTAATGTTTAAGACTGTTTGCAAGGCTATAAAGAGAAGAACACACGAATACCGCCTTCTGCAAACTTGCTTTCTCATCAGACAAACACAGGCCAAGCTGACAAAGTCCAAGGCAGGCAAGGCTTAGGTGCTGTCACAGAAACGTGCAGAGAACAAGGAGGGGCGCAGGGAGAGGGAGAACAGATTCGCTCCAAAGCAGGGAAGGGTTTTGGGGGGGTTTTTTTGTTTTTTTGGGTGGTTTTTTTTTTTTTTTTTTTCTGAGACGGAGTTTCACTCTTGCTGCCTAGACTGGAGTGCAGTGGCGCAATCTCAGCTCACTGTAACCTTCTCCTCTCAGGTTCAAGTGGTTCTCCTGCCTCAGCCGCCCTAGTAGCTGGAAATATAGGTGTCCGCCACCACGTCCAGCTAATTCTTTTGTATTTTTAGTAGAGATGGGGTTTCACCATGTTGGCCAGGCTGGTCTCAAACTCCTGACTTCAGGTGATCCACCAGTCTCGGCCTCCCGAAGTGCTGGGATTCCAGGCACAAGCTACGGCGCCCGGCCAGGAAGGTTTTATAGAAGCAGCACTCGAACTCGGTCTGGGGAGATGGATTCAATTCCGATGAAAATAGAGGCTCCTTCAATTAGAGAATACAACATGAACAGAAGACCAGACTCAGGGAAGGGTGAAGTACCTGTGGCACGTCGAGCAATCTGGGGTGGCCTCAGCAGGAAGAGAAAGCAAAAGGAGAGGGTTGGGAGACTGGCAGAGAGACAAGATTGGGGAGACAGGCTCAGGGAAGACTGTGGCAGGCAGAATGCAGCAGTAAGTCTTACGCTACAAGCAACAGAGAGAAAGCCAAAGGTATACAGCAGGGAAGTGAAATGATGGGTGATTTAGGGAAATGTCTGAAGGCAACAGGAAGGATGTGATGGGGTAGGGAGGAAGCATGGAGTCCAGACCATCTACTAGAAGGTCGTGCAGTATGTTTGGTGAAAAGCAGATCAACATGAGATGCTGGGTGACATGGTGAGTAACGCCCTCCACCAGAAGGTGGTCAACCCAAGCTCTCACTGGTTCAAATGCTGTGTGTATGGCCTGGGCCGGCAAAATGAGCAGGTGGACTAGGTCAGTGTTTTTTAAATAACTGTTTGCGACCGCTGCCAGGTTGGCTGCCTGGAAAACTTGTTAAAATGTAGATTCCCAGGCCCCAGGCTCCTCCTCCCAGGCCCCCTGAAACAGGTGGTATGATTACTAGTATTTGCATCTAATAAATATTTATTGATTGCCTACATTGCACCAAGCACTGTGCTACCAAAAGGGAATGGTGAATTAGGAGCATAGAAAGATGGAACAGACATAAAAGACGTAAGTTACAGAATAAAATGCCGCAGTCCATGTCTTCAGCGACAATCATTTGTTCCTCCACTAAATCTGTCCCTCCCCTAAGGAGCCACCACTTGCTCTATTTTTGTAGCTCTTGTTTGTTTTAAGCAAGGTTGCATCCTGGTGTTTGCTTGGCTTGGGGCCAGCCTCCTTACTCTCAGTTCAGGATCCATTCTTGCTCTTGTTCATGGGCTGGACGCTCCCAGTTTTCCCCACCCACCTCACGGTGAAGTGACAGATTTCATAGTGACCCACAATAAGAAACTCATTTATATTTACGTACATATAAATGAAAAACAGGTTTTGAAAAACAATATTTTCCTTCCAGCTCATAATGCAGTTCAACGTTTTCCATTCAATTCTGTTATGTGTTTAAATGCCGACTGTGAATCACTCGCCTGACTCAGGGCCACTAATGAGCTGTAATGCGCACACAGCTCGGCTCACATGGCATGAGACAGAACCTGCAAATGTTCGACCAGCACGCTTCCTTAGAATGGCTTTCTTTGCAGGGCAGGCAAAGCCCTAGCAGAGATACAAAGCTCCCTCAAGTTTAAAAGCCTTTAGAGCTGGCCAGGAAGCCATTTAAGCATCAAAACCAATGAAATGCAAAACCAACTGAAGCAGTGAAGGCCGTTAGTTATTCTTTTAGTGGAAGTCACAAACTTCCAAGAATAATAAAAAAAAGAAAATTAGGTAATGCCAGGACTGCAACCCACAGGCCAGTCTGCCAGACTTCATTTGGAAGGCATTGCCTTACCAACTCCAAAGAGCACTCGGCATGTCTGTCCATTCTGTGTCCTGGGCAAGGGCCCAGTTGGCATCTTGGCCAAGGTCTTGTTGGTCATTGAGAATCCTCAGTTGGCTGAGAAGACAAGCCCAGCAATTGCTTAGGAAGGTAATGCCAAACTGTATGGGATTAAGTATTTGATTCTTTGGTGGGTTAGTGGTCATATAAACATGTTTGAGAAACGAAACCCTAAGAGAATAATCTGTATGTAGAAAAATCTGAGCACTTTTGGTACTTTAATTATTTATAATGTTTAAGATGATTTGTCTCAGGGCTCCACTTCAAAATATGTAGCTGAGTAATTTAGACTTGTGTGGAAATTAAAATCTTACAAACACTTATGAGTTTTTTCTTGTTTATTCATTTTTCAAGTAGTACTTAATATTTGGGAGGGTTTGGGTTGTTAGACAAAGTAATTTTTAAAAAGTTTTTGTTTTGGTAAACTTCAAAGATACACAAAAAGAGAGGCCAGAGTGTAATAAACCCAGTTTCAACAATTCTCCATTCATGGGTAATCTTGTTTCTTCCATATTTCCACCCACTAAGCTCGTCCTTCCCCTGAAATTATTTGAAGCAAATCCCAAACATCATGTAATTTAATCTGCAAATACTGCCATTTATCTTCAAAAACAATTTTTTTCTTTTTTTTTTTGAGACGGAGTCTTGCTCTGTCACCAGGCTGGAGTGCAGTGGCACAATCTTGGCTCACTGCAACCTCCGCCTCCTAGGTTCAAGCGATTCTCCTGCCTCAGCCGCTTGAGTAGCTGGGACTACAGACGCACACAACCATGCCCAGCTAGTTTTTGTATTTTAGTAGAGATGGGGTTTCACCATGTTGGCCAGGATGGTCTCGATCTCCTGACCTCGTAATCCGCCCACCTCCACCTCCCAAAGTTACAGGCAGGACCACCGCGCCCAGCCAAAAACAAGATATTTTTAACCAAACAACAATACCACTATCACATCTAAAAAATTACTTTAATTCTTAATGTCATATCCTATCTTAATATGATATCCTGTCAAGGTTCATACTGCCCCACTCATTTTTGTGTATGCACGCAGACACACACACACATACACACAGACTGAAACAGGATCTGAAAAAGTCATCTGCTGAAATTGGCAGATGTGGATTTTAAGTGTCCTGGACCTTTATAGGTCCCCTGTTTTTTTTTTCTTTCTTAATTCTTGAATTTTTTTTGTGGAAGAAACAGGCTCATTTGTCCAATAAGGTTTTCCAGATTCTGGGAATCGTCTGTTGTATCCTTGTGGTTTGGTTTAACATTTTCCTTGATCCTTTGTGTAGCCTGTAAGTTGTCAGGTGGATCTAGAGGCTTGATAAGACTTAGGTTCTTTTTTTTTTTTTTTTTTCCTGTAAAACCCAAAGATAGGTGGTAGTGCCTGTTTCTATCAAGAGGCAAGCAGACTGGGTGTGTTGGTGGCTACACTTGCACCACTGGCAGCCACAGACAATCCCTGCCTAGTGACCGATTCCTCAGAGGCTACATGGGGGTGACGGCCCTTCACTCCTGCTTCGGGTATTAGCTGGATCACAGCTAGAAAGAGAAACTTCCCCTCATCAAGGTCCAATTACACTGAGAGGTGGAGCTCGTCGGAAAGGCAGCATCAGTTCTTGAGTTCTTCCCTTTATTTTACCAGTTTTTTCAAGATAGTGAAGCAGTTCCCTAGTGTCCTCTAATGGTAACTGATATGGGGTGGCTGTGTCCCCACCCGGATCTCATCTTGAATTGTAGCTCTCATAATTCCCATGTGTTGTGGGAGGGACCCAGTGGGAGATAATTGAATCATAGGGGCAGTTTCCCCCATACTGTTCTTGTGGGAGTGAATAAGTCTCATGAGATCTGACGGTTTTATCAGGGAAACCCCTTTTGCTTGGCTCTCATTCTCTCCGGCCTGCCACGATGCAAGACATGCCTTTCACCTTCCACCATGATTGTGAGGCCTCCCCAGCCATGTGGAACAGTGAGTCCATTAAACTTCTTTTTCTTTATAAATTACCCAGTCTCGAGTATGTCTTTATCAGCAGCGTGAAAACAGACTAACACATTTTCTTATTCCTTTTTTTCCTGTTATTATGGACTCAAGAGTTTGAACATATTTGACTTGTTTCAATCACTGCAGGGTTATCCTTATGGATGCTCCAGCTACCCCGTCTTACTCAGGTCCCCTCTCAGGTCTTTGGCACAACCTTAATTATTCTGACAATAAAGTACTTTAAAGGGATATAGAAAATACAACATTTACAAATGTACTTTAAAATGTTCAAAGGAATATAACTCAACTAACTCAACTAGTTAATAAAACTAATCACTTAATAAAACAATCATTTGTTATTTAATGAAACAGACTCTCTTGAACATGTTTACAATTTGCTAGATTTATAAACAAAATAATGTTTTGTTAGCTAAAACGGAAAGTTCAAAGAAAAGGCAAGCTTTAAATTTGTAATTTTATAAAATCAAAGTTTATTCTTTAAAAAGTAATAGAACAAAATTGTTTCTAACCGATCTTTACATGGAAATTGTCCTATAAGGACATCAAAAAACAATCCCCATCTGCCGGGCGTGGGCGATCCTGACACCAGCACGCTGTGGCATCACTCAGGGAAGGACTGTCACAGAATCACAGAGCTGGAAGGAGCTCAGAGGTCATCTGATTTACTTTCATCTGATCCATGAATCCCCTCAGCTGCAATCAACTACCTCCACTTAAACAGATCTCATGCCAGGAAGCTCAACATTTCTTGCAGCATTCAATTTCCGGCAGCATCCTATTATTACTGGGGGAGGCAGGGAATTCTGTTTTCATTCCATTCACCAGCATCTGTCACACACTGGGCTAGCTGCTGGGAAAACACTGGCGACCCAATCCCAGCCTGCCCTTGCAAAGCCAGGAAAGCAGACAGGTAAATAACTGTGTTTAACCAAAGTGCTATTCGGGATGCTGTGGGGGCAGAAAACAGAGCCAGTAACTACATAAAGAAGCCAGAGAAAGCTCTAGAGAAGGTGGCATCTAAACTTTGACTTCAAAAGACATCTGATTTGGCCAGGTAGAAAAGAGACCAATGCATTCCAGGCTGGGGAACAGTGTACCCAAAGGGAACTGCAAAAGAGCCACAAGACTAGAGCCTGAATTAGAAAGGTTACCCTTAACCTTTGTCTCCTCCACTCTGAGGCGCTGGTTACAAACTGCAGAACCAAATGCAGGATGAATAGCACAGCTGATGTTCAGTGAGCACAGGACTGTTCTAAGAGACTTATCTGGAGTCACTCATTTAATCCTGTATCCGTTCAGGAAGGGATCGTCATTAAACCTATTTTACAGATGAGCAAAGAGGTTGAGAAACTTGCTCAAGGCCCCAAGACAAAGGAGACGCAGGACAAGGATATGAATCCAGGCAGCCTGGCTTTAAGCCAGCTCTTGCCATTCTGCTAAATGGCTGCTGGACACAAGTGTCTGCCTCTTAATCTGCCTGCTCCCACATGAAAAGAGCTGGAAGAACTGGCACCAATTTACAGCCTTTTCTTTTTTTAAAATATTTTAGAGCAGTTTTTAGAGCATTCTACGGGTTTTGACAAATGCATAATGACATATATCCAAAATTATAATATCATACAGAATAGTTTTCTTGCCCTAAAAGTCCCCTGTCCTCCATCTATTCATCCCTCTCTCTCCCAAGCTCTTGGCAACCACTGACCTTTCGACTGTCTTCATAGTTTTGCCTTTTCCAGAATGTTCTATAGTTGTAATCACACAGTATGTAGCTTTTTCCTACTGGTTTCTTTCATTTAGCAAAATGCATTGAAGCTTCCTCTGAGTGTTTTTGTGGCATGATAACACATTTATTTTGATCACTGAATAATATTCTATTATATGATATACTAAAATTTATCCATTCACCTTTCGAAGGACATCTTGGTTGCTTCCAGTTTTTGGCAATTATGAATAAAGCTGCTATAAACATCCATGTGCAGGATTTTGTATGGACATAAGTTTTCAACTCATTTTGGCATGGCCTTTTAAAAAATTTTAACAGTTCCATCAGCATGCTGGCTGAAGTCGAATTCACAGGCAGTTAAAACTCCCAAGGGTTCTAATTTTCAGATACCATTTTTGAATCTAAATATGTCCTATGCAGTTTGTTCTTGTTTGACACGTCCCACATTCAAACCTATGGACTTTCGTGGTGACATCAATCACATCTGTTCTCTGGCCCAGCTTCAGGACACCATGTGTGTTCTATCTGGACATCATCAGTCCTCATCCACACTACCGATCAAAGATATTGATCAGTACTGGAGTCCTGTCACTCTCCATTAGCAGAGTGACCTAGATTACTCCTCAGCAGACAATCCAGTCTGCCACTATGTGCTTGTCCATATCATTCCATCTTATCCACAAAGACAGAATTCGCTTTTCTCAAACACCTTGCTGAAGCCTCCAGCATTCTGAAGGGCTAAGTATCTGTAAGTGCAGATTTCCTTGACTGCTGCTGAAAATTACTTTGAAGTATGTAATAGTTCTCTGTAGAAGAACTAAATACCATCAGACTCTGCCAAAAATATCATGGGATGCAGCCTGAGCCAAAGCCCCAGGGTCACCTTGCTGATCTGCCCATTCACAGAATACACAGAAACGTGTGGTAACCATGGAGGAATTCCGAAGTGAAAATAGCCACACACAGGCTGTCAGAGGATTCTTGAAAGCTACAGAATAATTATCACGAGGGGGAGTGTGGTCCAAGTACAGGCTGCCCAGAAGACCATGAGGGCAGGGTGATAGAGTACAGACTTAGAAGAGGGAGGTCTGTGGATGTGCGCCATCCTCACTAGAGGGGTGCCTTAATTTTCAAAGTGAAAATTAAGTGAAAATGCAGAGATCTCACCTGGGCTAAGGAAGTCGATAACCCCCTTCCCAGACAAATGGGGGCTCCCCAAGATATTGCAACTTCCACTCCAGGCCATGTTCAGGACCTGGATCCAGGACAGGTGAGAGGCCCCTGCCTAGTCACCCGCTGAATGCACCACATCGCTGCCAACCCAGGTGATGACAGTCACCACCTGCCTGGCAGCTGCAGGGCACACAACCCCTCATGTTCAGGCCTTCTCAAGGGGCAGACAGACACAATGGAATACAAGACTCCCCTGCTGATGCAATTGACTGCCGCCCTGGGCAGTCACACAGGGTGGGATTGGAAGGGAGAGGCTGGGCAGGGCCAGGGCACCAACTGGCTAGAAGTGGGTGGTCAAGAAACCATCTTGGAGAATGGGGAGATGGGGAGGGAGGCCAGTGGGAGGCAGGACTGCACGTGAGCTGAGGCTCCAATCCCCCATGCATGCTCCACTGCCCCCTCACATTTCACTTACAAAACACAAATTCAAAGAACATAGTGATAAGAATTACAATTGTTGGCATTCATCCCCAAGTGACGGGCCTTCCCCAGGCCCTGTGTGGCTGCCTAGGTCACTCTCCCATTTAGCCAGCCCCACCCTCACTGGATCCTGGTTCCAGGTAAGATCTGCACCATAGTGACCAATAAAGGCTTTTTTATCGTTGAAACTCTTTTTAAGTTCAGGAAAAAAAAAACACACACACACACACACACACACACACACACACACACACATACACACACAAAGAAAAATACAAGACCACTGCTGGCCCTCGTCTTTATCCGAATTAGCCCAGGAACTTGTGACCACATCCATGGATCCTAGAACCCAAGAGAACAGAAGCAGTATTTCCACCAATCCCTAAGTCTCCAGCCATCAGAAACATCTCTCTATAGCCTGATGGCCTTTTTATAACCAATTAAAAATTTTTAAAAACCTACGATACATTTTTAAATTAAAATACCATTTATTTAGTGAGAGTTACACGTTCTTTTAGCTGAATAGAATACAACCTTTTTAAACATTTTATTTTATTTAAAGTTCCAGGGTACATGTGCAGGATGTGCAGGTTTGTTACATAGGTAAATGTGTGCCATGGTGGTTTGCTGCACCCATCAACCCATCACCTAGGGATTAAGTCCAGCATGCATTAGCTGTTTTTTGAATAGGATACAACTTTTATTTGAAAAGCATATTTCAGACTTTGGAAACTAAAGCGAACATTATATATGACCATTATAATATACATATACATATGATAGGTAAACATTACATATGACAATTCTATGCTATACATAAATATATAAAAGTCTGTGTGTATAATAAATACCCCATTTGTCACAGAAAGAAAGACTGTGTGGTTTAGCTACGATTGGAAAGGTACAGTTCTCTAAATCATGATATGCATGTTCTTTTAGCAAGTTAGGGCCTATTTCTGCATAGTAATGTGATGATCGCTCTAAAAAAAAAAAAGAACCCACATCACACAGGTGATTCATGTTTAGCTTGTGATGACCACAGCCTATATTTAATAAATGTGTCTATTTGCTTTTTTTCTTTTTTTATTTCTTCTATTTTTTTTTCTATTCCATTCCCAGATTCAGTAACATTATTTTGAATTTTAATCTGGTTTTCAAGTAACCAACTGCCTTATCCCACTTGGTACTGGTGGGATAGTTTATAGGACTGGTCTCTATTCAGATATCTGGGTCAGGGAAGAATTCAGATCCCATCCTTATACTCAGAGACAAAGGAGAGTGTCAGAGCAGCAGGTAAAGATGCAGAGAAAGCTTCAAAACTGTCAGGCGAAACCCTCTGCTCACAGTTAAAAAAAAAAAAAAATGGCATGGGTAATCCCCGGCTTATTTCCATATCGGAACGCACCATGATTTTAAGAGGAACCTTTTCCTATCAAATTTCAGGCTTTGACAAATATCAAAATTAGTCTGCACTGGTCGGTCAGAAGCCCCCTGAGAGTGAAGCACTCATTCCACAAAGATGCCCAGCAGGGAAAATGATGGGCTGTCGAAATAATTTACTCTTGGGTAAGCCAGTATCTTCCCTCTCTCTGCATGGATCACTCGGACCCCTGCCATTCGGCCCTTCCTTGTGCCTTTATGGATTCTTGAGCATTCCACACCCACGGGGAGCTCTGGGTGCAGCTGCTCTGGACAGACACCTGTACCTGCTCAGGATCGGTAATGCAGGAGGTCACAGCAAAGAGGCCAGGCCGACCAGAAGGCAGGGACAGGTGCTGGGCTATGTGGACAATTTACACGATGAAAAAGAAAGTGAAGGTACTCGAGTGACCTTCTGTTGACCTGCACTCAGTGGCTAACTACAAAAAATATTTTTGGGCCGAGCACAGTGGCTCACAGCTGTAATCCCAGCACTTTGGGAGGCCAAGGCAGGCGGATCACTTGAGCCCAGGAGTTCAATCAAGACCAGCCTGGGCAACAATGGTAACACCCCATCTCTACCAAAAACACACACACAAAAAAAGTATCTGGGTGTGGTGGCATGCACCTGTAGCCCCAGATACTAGGGAGGCAGAGGTGGGAGAATCGCTTGAACCCAGGAGCTGGAATTGCAGTGAGTCAAGATTGCACCAGTGCACTCCAGCCTGGATGACAGAGGGAGACTCTGTCTGAAAAAAATAGATAGATAGATGATAGATAGATAGATAGATAGATAGATAGATAATTTTTTGACTAGTTGTGTATCCATTTGACAAGGAAAATTTTCCATTACTCCATGATGAGTTTTGCAAGGCCAAATTAAATGGCTTAATAGGATAAATTTCCTACAAAGCAAAGAAAAATAGTTCATACACACACAAACCTTGTTTGGTAATGGATTAAAAAAACAAGACTTAGTTCTTTCCATGTGTAAAAACCTAACCCTCATTTCTGGGTAAAGCACAGCCCATTTTATACTATGAAATGAATGCTGTCAACAGCTAAAACATATTTTTTTTTTATCTTCAAAGAAAGAACATCTATGGATAAAAGCATTGGAACTCTTCATAGTTCTTTTATGGAAATTAATCTGCATGATTTGCTTTGTAACTCTTAAAATGGAGATCCGAAAATAGGGTTTTACTTTCTTATGCCAAAATATACATAAGTGCAGCCATAAAAAGGAAGGAAATAATGGCATTCGCAACAACCTGGATGGAATTGGAGACCATTATTCTAAGTGAAGTAACTCAGGAATGGAAAACCAAACATTGTATGTTTTCACTCATAAATGGGAGCTAAGCTATGAGGACACGAAGGCATAATAATGACACGATGGGCTTCAGAGACTCAGGAGAAAGGGTGGAGGGGGGTGAGGGACAGAAGATTACATATTGGGTAGTATACACAGCTCCAGTGATGGGTGCCCCAAAATCTCAGAAATCACCACTAAAGAATTTGTTCATGTAATCAAATGCCACCTGTTCCCCAAAAACCTATGAAAATTTTAAAAATTAAGATTTTACACAGAAAATCAGAATCATTGAATATGAAAGCCAGAAAGGATCTTAAAGGTCAAGTAGCAATCCCTCCATTCAATTTAAATGTTCATTAAATATTGATTGAATAAATGATTTAAAAAATGAAATATATATAACTGTAGACCTAGCCTAAACTGAGTTCTTAACGTCTCCTGGCTTTATTTAATATTACGGTGGCTCTAATTGTGAAAGAAAACAGGGTCTCATAAGGCATAATGATTTACCAAACATTATTCAAAGTCCAGATCATCACATTTTGCTGGAAGATAATTATCTTCTCAAGAGTTACACATACCTGCAGCCATCTATCGTAATATCACAAAATTCAGACTTTCAACTAAAGTTGGCTTTAATTTCTCCTGGCCTTTTATGCAGACTCTGCAAAATTAGCAACTGAAGATGCTGTGTGAAATTAAATTATGCACTATTAAGGAAAAAAAGCTGCCAAATAAATAAAAACCCTCTCAATTGTAATATGTATCCCATTTTCAGAGCTGTTTAAAACATGTATGTGTGTTGGCTGAGGGGGATATATTTCTTAAACATGAATACATAGTTTTAAATAATTTGGAAAGGACGGTCATCAGAAAATGGAGAAAAAGCAATAACAATTTAATTGCAAATCTGGGATTAAATGGAACTCAGAAGCCTTTTTTTTCCCCTAGAGAAGTACTTCTTTAGTTGTGATGGCCAAGAAAATGAATTACAAGCATCAGAGGAGAGGATAAGAGGGTGGTAGGTAACAGACTTCTTTCTCTAGAGAGATGAGAAATTCTGGAAGATATCAATCAGCAGAAAAATGCTGGGTAGTAACAATCAGAGTCTGCTGCAGTGGAGGAGGGGAACAACCTTGCTCTAGAAGCACATCATGATAATCCAGCGAATTCAGGGAATGTGCCCAGGTCAGCAAGGCGTGGTGGACAAACAGACGAGACAGTGGGGAGGAGCAGTAGGGAGCCTGCGTTCTGTTTGCGTTCTTGTGCCCAAAGAGTAGGAGAAACCAAGGGCATGGCTAGGATGGAACCAAGGCCATCTGAGGTCAAGGCCAAGAGAAATTGGGCGTGCTCTACTGTGCATCCTTGCACTGGAATTACGAGAAAAGCCATGGGTAAATCAAGTCAGGGGCACCCTAGGGCAGTGCAATGTGCTCCTTAGCTCCACCTAGTGTATAAACTGAGTATCTGCCCATTCCTATTACTTCCACCTTCTACCTGACCTGGTCACAGCAGGGAAGGGGACTTCAAGGCAGGGCGGGTGAGTCAAGTTCTGCAGCCCACTCCAGCTGAGCTAGGTACTAGGCCATTCTTGCACTGCTATAAAGAAATACCTGAGACTGGGTAAATTATAAAGAAAAAAGATTTAACTGGCTCATGGTTCTGCAGGCTGTACGGGAAGCATGGGGCCAGCATCTGCTCGGCTTCTGATGAGGCCTCAGAAAACTTACGATCATGGTGAAAGGCGAAGGGGGCAGCAGACATCTCACATGGTGGGAGCAGTAGCAAGAGGGAGTGCGGGGAGGGCGTGCCACACATTTAAACTACCAGGTCTTGAGAGAACTTACTATCTTGAGAACAGCACCAAGCCCTGAGGGATCCACCCCCATCACCCAAACACCTCCCACCAGGCCCCACCTCCAACACTGGGGATCACATTGCAACCTGAGATCTGGGCAGCAATAAATATCCAAACTATATCAGCTAGCCATAAGTTAAATACTAACTACCAGATTCAGTCACAGAAAGGAGCTGTAAGAAGAAAAATGAGTAACAGATCAAAGTCATACACTGCAACGTTGTGCAGGATGTTAAGAGGGAAGAAAAGAAGAAACGGTGTAGCAGGAGGTACAGAGAAGAAAGAAGAAATAAACTAATGAAGGCCAGGAAGCCATGGTAATGCGAAGCTGGGTTTTTATGCAAATGGAAATCTTTGTGTCTTTTATCTTTTATGCAAATGGCATCTTTGTGTCTGCCCAGTGGGAACTTACAATATGAACGTGGGACCCTAATCACAGTTGGGTGGAGGGTCTAGCATGGCCAGTGAGAAACACCTCCACATCCTCTGCCTCGGTATTTTCATCTTTAAATTAAGGCACTCGCTAGATAAGCCCTTCCTAAAACTGCCTCATCATCATCAGAATTACTTGGGGCATTTTTTTTTTTTTACTTTGACCCGTCACAAGCATTTTTAGAAATTGCAGATTCCTGGGCCCCACTCTGGACCTGGTAGGTCAGAGCTCCAAGGAGAGGTACAGGAATCTACACGCTAACAGTCAGATTTACGAACCAGTGGACTGCGAAGGTGTCTCAGGGCCTTTCCCATTCAAATATTCTCTGATTCTATAAACTCTAGTTCTAGAGAATGCGGTGTAACAGATCCAAATATCAAACTGAGCTTTGGGGCCTCTTCTTTCACACATAAATACATGCACATACTGGTGTTTTGGTCCATTCTAGCTGCTGTAACAAAATACCACAGGCAGACTGGCTTATGAACAACAGAAACCTATTTCTCATAGTTCTGGTGGCTAGGAAGTCCAACACTAAGGCCCTAGCAGATTCGGTGTCTGGTGAGGACCTGCTTTCTGGTTCAGAGTTGGCAGCTTCTCATTGTGTTCTCACGTGGTAGAAGAGGCAAAAGGTCTCTCTGGGGTCTCCTTTAAAGGGCACTAATCCCATTCATGAGGGCTCCACCCTCTGGACCTAGTCACCTCCCAAAGGCTTCACCTCATCACATTGGTGATGGGGTTTCAACATAAGAATGCAGGGACAAAAGGACAAAAGGAGACACTCAGTCCTTTGCAACTGGGAATAAGGCATGCTGATATGTGCTGAAAAAGCTTCTGAGAAGAAAAGCTCTCGGGTGAGTGATGGGGCGAGAAGCAAGATACACAGTAGTAAATTCAAGGAACCTTCCTAGGCATGCCGGCTACTGAAAAAAAGTTGATGTGTAATCAAAGCACACCTTACATAGGGTATTCTCACATCTCCATCACATGTGATGTTCCTAAACAACACGATGAATTTAGATATATGGAAATTATATATCCATAAATAGATTAAGTTGGAGCAATTTGTCTAAAATTATGGAGTCTCTAATGGAAAGAGTCAGCATATAAACTCGGGTCTTCTTGACTCAGAGTCCACTGCTCCATTTAAACATCATTTGTGGAGTTCCCTGGCACCCTGCTTTAATCAACCAATCTCGATGTACCAGACTGTTCCAGAGAGCAGAGTTGAAAAGTCATTGTCATGTGGACTTCTACCTTTTAAATCCCCATTCATTTGTAGTCACCCACTCATCAGTTCATGTCTACAGTCTGTTCAAGAGCCCATTCTAATATACCTGGCCTTCTCCAGGGTCCCAAAAAGGAATTCAAATATTCTACAGTTCTGAGATTGATGGCGTTGCCACAGCTGTAGAAGATGATTTTGCTTCTCCAGTTCCTTTACCCCAAAAACCAAGGACGCCGAGAACTATACTCTGGCCACACGCATCCATGTGGCACCCACTCTTACCGTGGGTGCGCTCAATCGTTCTGCCTGGTTCTCCCATGGCAAGCCGGATCCTTCTCATTCCCCTCTTTGCCGGAAGCCCTGCCAGGGGTCTACTTACCCAGCTCCAGCCAGTCCCTTTCCAGGTGAATGAATCTTGATCACACCCTAATAACCTACTGTTCAAGATCACAGACACATACAGTGGACTGTTCCTTGCCAAGTTCCTAGGCTCCACAGTAAGATTTCATGTGTCCAGACCCTGCTCCCTGCCACTCCCAGTCTGAGACCAGAGCGATCACTTCCAGAGCTGGAACTGAGGCTTTTACATCTCTTGGGCCAACTGTATTAGTTTGCAAGGACAAAACCCCCACAGACAGGGTGGCTTAAACAACAGAAGTTTATTTTCTCACGGTTTGTGTCAAGGTTGGAAGTCTAAGATCAAGCTGTCTGCAGGTTTGGTTTCTCCTGAGGCCTCTCTTCTTGGCTTGCAGATGGCCACCTTCTCCCTGCATTGTCATGGGGTCCTTCTTCTTTGCATACATACCCCTGGTGTCTGCCTCTCTTCTTATAAGGACACCAGTCACACTGAATCAGGGCCAACCCATATGATCTCATGTAACCTTGGTTACCTTCAAAGGTCCTATCCCCAAATATAATCACCTTTTGAGGTGTACGGAGGGTCAGGACTTCAGCATTGAATTTGGGTGACAGCACGATTCAGTCCATAACACCAAGCATCTGGGCCACTCACCTGCCGGCCCCAAAGTCACTCCTATGTCAAAGTTCACCAGCTGTGTGATGTGCCCTGTCAGCCCCACCGTGCTGGGGATATACCCACGTCCTCCCAAACTCCCTGCCAGAAAGGCAGACATTCACTCATGCTGCTACACCCAGTAAACAAAGTGAGATCAAGGCTGAAATATCTGAACGAACTGTACGAAACCATGCAGATTAGAGCCAACAGGTTATTTAAGATCAGAAAGGCCACAGTATCCTGGTATATACCGTGTCCTGGCCTACCTAGGTTAGGACAATGTGCTCACCCTACTTAAGCTCTAAATGAACATAGGACACAGAGAAGCAACTGTCTCATGTGCTTCAAAATCCTCACATACAAAATCTACTGAGCAGTGAATTAGTAATTTTGTCTGGAGGCCACTTATCTGAAGGTCAGGATCAAGCGTCCTTTATCCGTAGAGTGAAGCTGCTCTGCCCAGCAGGCTGACCTAGGTCACTCCGCGTATGCACACAGTACCCCTGGGCTGCGCGAGCAGCCTCCTTACACCGACATGCCTTTAGTATCCAGAGCCCCACATCTAGTAGTTGTTCCTAGAAAACATCACCCCCGTTGCTTATTCAATACCAAAATGTTCAACAAACCATAGAAAACCCACACCTGGATGCGGACTGTTGTCCCAGTTTATCTGGATACATTCAGGGGGCAAAACAGTGTTGACACTCTCGGGGATTATAATCGCACTGGGTGCAGCAGCCCTGACCAACATGGGGAGAAACATGTTTTCAAAACTTGAGTGGTTTTTTGTTTTTTGTTTTTTGTTTTTTCAAAAAGGAGTTTGTAGCGTATCCAATGCATGTCTTTCCTTTTTGTTTGTTATTTGTTGTTTGTTCTGAGACAGAGTCTCGCTCTGTCACCCAGGCTGAAGCAGTGATGCCATCTCGGCTCACTGCAACCTCCATCTCCCGGGTTCAAGTGATTCTCCTGCCTCAACCTCCTGAGTAGGTGGCACGTGCCACCACACCCAGCTAACTTTTATATTTTTAGTAGCAACGGGGCTTCACCATGTTGGCCTAACTGGTCTCAAACTCCTGACCTCAAGTGATCCGCTCGTCTCGGCCTCCCAAAGTGTTGGGATTACAGGAATGAACCACTGCACCCAGGCCCAATGCGTGTCTTTCTAGCTGCCAGCATGGAAGGGGAGAACTGTGGCCGTCAATTCCAGGGGAACTGCTGCAACTCCCTGCTACTCTGTGGCCAAGCCTGAGACAGTAAAAAGCAGTGACAAATATTTAGGAACCAATACTAAGTATCAGGAAAGTCCACTCTGGCCCTGAAGCCAATGGCCACATTCCAGTTGAACTTTGATGAGCACGGCTACCTCAAGACCAGAGACTGTACTGTGTGATCCCAGGTAGGAAAACCCTTCCCGATTCTTTCCTATGGGTCAAATTAAAGGAAAAGACAAACAACTAAGAGTGAGAGAGGATGTCCACACTCAGGTCCAAGTGCACAAGCATAAGAGAGAACTGGCAGCTGCCTCATGCACTCCATTCCTCTAAGTTCCCTAAATTCTATTTCCAGAACATTCTAAACTGAGACTGAACCTCAGATGAGCATGAATGTTTTTTTGACAGCTTTCAATTCTTCAGGTTCCCCCAACCCCAGCTGCTGATCCTGGGACCTCCAGGATCCCTCAGAAATGTTTGAGGGTCAGGGCAAGACAAGCCCCTCACATGCACAGGTCATGGTGCCCACACCGATGGACACCACACACCTCGACATGACAGCAGCGCCTGCAGTAACAGAAAAGCCCACAGACTACGCACCTGTACAGCCAGGTTTCCTGGGATTTACGGAGCCTGCACCTCGAAGGACAAGCTGCAGGCCAGGCTTCCTTCAAGGTTCTTTTATGTGAACTGATATTCTAATGTCCTGTTTTACACTTTGATTTTTAAAAGAATCTTCAGTAAATAGCCCAAAACAAGTAGTAATATGAAACTTAATGAAATATCTTAGAAATGAAAAATTATGATTCTGAAAAAGAACCCCTAGCCTGAGTGAACTCAGGGCGTGTGTGCCGCAGAAGCCATGTGGGCCACGGATTCGAGGCGGGCTGTCTCCCAGGGCCTTGTTGTTGTTTGGTGAAGTGATGGCATTACCCAATTTTTACAAATAAGAAAACTAAAGCTAAGAAAGATTAAGTCATTGGACTGGGTTCACGCAGCTAGAAGCTCACCTCTTTCCAGAAACCCCTACTCCCCAGTGTGTGCACACACACATGCAAACACACGCACACGCAAACACACACGCACACACACACATGTATTTGCCTGCCTCCACAGCATTTATTTCTATAACACCTCAGTCCAAAAACCAATTGAGAGAACTTAAATATCTATCATAGCACAGAATAAACATAAAAAACTAAGGAATTTGGGCAAAGGGAAAATAAACCGAGGAAAAGAAGATGACTTAGGCTGAAGTTCAGCCCAAAAGAATTCAAGCCATAGTTGAGATGCAGGAAGACAGCCACAAATCTGGTTCTGAGATGACCTCTTTAGGGTTAAGAACTCGATACTTCATCAGTAGTGAAACCCTTTTGTAACTCAATAGGAGAAGAATACAAACTAACACAGTGAAACGTTCCACATCTTCTTAATATGGAAAGAATCAATCACTAAAACATAGCAAGCCTATAAAATAAGCGAATGTCACAGGTAATCACCCCATGCTGACTCTGAGAGCCCGAGGGCCAGAATGAGGACTTGAACAGCAGTACCACCCTAATTTGTTAAAAGTGAGTGGCTGGGGATGTTTGTTTCTAATGCTTTTCCCTGTTTGCCAAAAAGGAGCTATAACAGGAGGAACAAGAGAAAAGATGATGAGAAGTGTTACCATCCCCTCCCATGCCATTTACCAATTCACATGGCTTTGCTAAAAGGTGCTCCCTTTACCTAGCAGGTCCGCGGTTCCAGTTCCCTACTCCCTTTGTGCACACACATGAGCAGTACACAGGGGTGCAAACAACCCTAACAACTTTCTCTAATTAAACAAGGGGGACGAAGCCCTCCCTTAGCACAGGCCCTAACCAAGTCCAGTGGAAAACATCTGTCTCTCCTGATAATTCCACCTGTGACTTCCAGCACCATATTTACTCTCCAAACAAGAAAGACAAAGCCCATGAAAAACAATGCAGGGAACAAGAATAAAAGAATAGATAATAAGGGAAGGTGGCAGCTCCTCAGCAAGCTCTCCAAAGGAGTGCCGCAGCGTCTGTGTTTGTAACATTTGACATAAAACACCAACAATAAAAGAAAATGCCTCAGCCGGGCGCGGTGGCTCAAGCCTGTAATCCCAGCACTTTGGGAGGCCGAGACAGGCGGATCACGAGGTCAGGAGATCGAGACCATCCTGGCTAACACGGTGAAACCCCGTCTCTACTAAAAAATACAAAAAACTAGCTGGGCGAGGTGGCGGGCACCTGTAGTCCCAGCTACTCGGGAGGCTGAGACAGGAGAATGGCGTGAACCCGGGAGGCGGAGCTTGCAGTGAGCTGAGATCCGGCCACTGCACTCCAGCCTGGGCGGCAGAGCAAGACTCCGTCTCAAAAAAAATAAATAAAAATAAATAAATAAATAAATAATAAATAAAATAAATAAAAATAAAAGAAAATGCCTCACCTCAACCACATGACACCGGTTCATAATCAGCACTGTGAATCTGGACTAGAATAGAGTCTACAACACAATCCTAAGCTTATATTTCAATCAGATGAGAAGTGAATACAGAGGTAAAAATAATAACAAAGAAACGCCCTCGGTAGAGCAAGTCTTTTAAAAATAATCCCAATCAATTCAACTACATCAGACTTCAAATCCACTTTACCAAAAAAGAATGAACCATTTTGACAAATAAAAACGTGGATTCTTCCCATTAAAAAGTGGGCAAAGGACAAGAACAGACACTTTTCAAAAGAAGACATACATGCGGCAAGAAGCATATGAAAAAAAGCTCGGTATTACTGATCATGAGAGAAAGGAAAAATCAAAACCACCATGAGATAGCATCTTATACCAGTCAGAATGGCTATTATAAAAAAAGTCAAAAATAACAGATGCTGGCAAAGTTGTAGAGAAAAGGGAACACTTGCATGTTGTTGGTGGGAGTGTAAATTAGTTCAATCACTGTGGAAAGCAGTATGGCAATTCCTCAAAGAGCTAAATACAGTACTACCATTCAACTCAGCAATCTCATCACTGAATATATGCCGAAAGGAATATAAATCATTCTATCATAAAGGTGCATGCACGACTATGTCCACTGCAGCAGCACTCACAATAGCAAAGACACAGAATCAATCTAAATGCTCATCGATAGTCTGGATAAAGAAAATGTGGTACATATACACCCTAGGATACTATGCAGCCATTACAAAAAAAAAAAAAAATCATGTCCTGTATGGGAACATGGATGGAGCTAGAGGCCATTATCCTTGGCAAACTAACGCAGGAACAAAAAACCAAATACCACATGTTCTCACTTATAAGTGGGAGCTAAACAATGAAAACACATGGACACAAAGAGGGGAACAACAGACACTGGGGCCTATTGGAGGGTGGAGGGTGGGAGGAAAGAGAAGAGCAAAAAAAATAACTATTGGGTACAAGACTCAGTACCTGGGTGATGAAATAATCTGTACAACAAAGCCCAAACTTTGACATGAGTTTACCTATGTAATAAATCTGAACTTAAAAGATTTTCAAAAAAAAAGAGAAAAGGAAAATGTGGATTCTTTGACAAAAGGCGTTTGCTTCCTAAAGCTTGGCAAAGGCACAACAGTGAACCCCTGACTCACCATCCCATGCCCAGTGGTCACACTCATCAAGGAAAACTCCACCCAGTCTCCTTAGCAGCCTGCTGTCAAATTAGGTCACCCCATTGCTCCCCCCGAGTGACGTGTTTTCCTTTCAGAGCAGCCTTCTGATTCCCACTTGTATGTTGGTTTGCTTGGCCATTTGTTTCCCATCAGTCTGTCCTTCCCTACCTCAAACTACAAGCTCTGTGAGGAAAGGGACCCATCTCTCTGTTCACCAATATCGCCCAAGCACTAGGTCTCTGCATGGCCAGTCACAGGCACTCAATAAATACTTCTTTGTTTGCTGCTGCTCATTCGATATTTGCTGAATGATTCAATTAATGTAATTAATTAACCATGCATGTAATCAATATAATCATTAATCATGAATTCCTTAAAGCACATTATAATAATGACAGCTTGCCAAATTGTGGGGGGAAAAAAACTATGGGGAACATTAAAATGTCTATACTATTTTTATGAAAGACCCTTTGGTAAGCATCAGATACCATGAATGACCCTTGGATATCTGCTTAGACAGATCTTATTTCTTCTCGTTCAGAAGACCTGGCCTCTGATAACCAACAGAAGTAAATCTGGTTCTCCTAATTTGCCCCATACTAAAGTCATGTTGCAATGGCGTGACTCAGGTCAAAGAGAACAGTGCCCTGGTGCCTCATGTGTCCCCATCACCAGAGGAGCTGCAGCAGCTGCACCTCCCTCAAATCTAAGCAGCCGTGTTTACTGTGAAAGCCACACCAAATCCAAATACGAATGTCTGGCCTTCTTTCTAGACATCTGGTAATTCCAACAAAAAGCCAAAGATCATCAGTGACATTCTGGGGATGGTAGCCCATGATTGGTTCTTTGGCTAACAGTCATTGTTTTTCAACGTCACAAGCCCACAGCAAACATGTGTTGGATCACAGTCTCACGATCTTAAGATATAACCTGTCTGTACCAGGCAAAACCCACACACAGCAGAGATTTGATGGGCACCATCAGAGACGAAAGCCGGCACGTACACAGAATTAAATTTCTCAGTCATACAGCGCATCAGTGTACAAGTGTGCTGAACCCTTTGGCTATATTCAGTGATACGATTAAGAATCAAAATTTCTCCTGATGCCCAACTTTCATTTTGATAAATGAAAGCTACAAGTTCTCAGTGTACTAGATTTTTAAATGTGACTGAATGAAAATGAGCCAAACGTGAAATGTCACTGTTAAATATATTTAAATATGTAGATAAGTTTTATAAGAAAAAAAGTTAAATGCTTAACATAGCATTTTTCAGTTGGGCGTGGTGGCTCACATCTATAATCCGTGCACTTTGAGAGGCTGAGGCGGGTGGATCACCTGAACTCAGGGGATCAAGACCAGCCTCGCCAACATGGTGAAATCCCATCTCTACTAAAAATATAAAAATTAGCTGGGTGTGGTGGCGCACGTCTGTAGTCCCAGATATTCGGGAGGCTGAGGCAGGAAAATCGTTTGAACCCGGGAGGCAGAGACTGCAGTGAGCCAAGATCGTGCCATTGCACTCCAGCCTGGGCAACAGAGCAAGACTCCAACCCAAAAAAAACAAAAACAAAAACAAAAAACCACAAAGCATTTTTCATAGACTACCATCACAAACTGGCTAAAAGTCTCTCACTAAAGATTTCTGATGTTATAGATGACATAATGATGCAAGGTGTTGTTTTCAATTTATCCAGGAGGTATTTGGAAGTTAAATTCAGAAGGTATGCCAGGAAGACATACATTCATTCCTAAAACAATGAAGAAAGAGATGAAGTAAGGTTTTCAGACTGCAGTGAATACCCCAAGATATACCCATCCAGGTTACGGGAGCTCAGTTGCAGAAGAGTTTCATATAATACCCTTCCTTCAGCTTAGGAGCCATTTTCTCCATGCGCAAAGATGGTATTTGGATCTTATGCAACTCATGAGCAACTGAGCCCCAGACCAGAAACCATGAAGCCATCTCCTGACTCATAGTGACATTGCCGTCAGGGTGGCGGTCATGTGCAGTCTTGTACACCAGGCCCCCTAAACCTTGCTGTTCTAATAGACGTCTTCAAAGGGCCTTGTTTTTATATTTTGCTTTTATTCCATAAGGAAGATCTTTTTTTAAGCACCGAGTGCATGTATGTTTTGTTTGTAGACACCCTGTATTACGTTTAATAGCTACAGAAGAGCTTAATTAAAAGAGGTCAACAGCTCTTTTAGAGAGATTTTATTAACCAAAAAAGTCGCTAAGTTGTGTTACGATCACTAATCTAACTACCGTATTAAAGTGACCATGTCCATTTTAACAAGTCTTGGCGTTGTTTTAGCAGACACATGTAATAACTTGCTAGTTACGAGCATACAAAAAAAATGCTTCCTTTGAATAGTAAATGCATTTTCAACTGCCAAAAATTCCTCCTATGAAAAGTTTTCTGGAAGGAGTTTCATCATTTCAAAGAAGGCTGCACTACCATTAGCTGAATATTAAACACCTGTTTCAAGTAGATGTGCTCAAACACAAGGTATTACTACTAAGAGCAAGAGGAAGCCCTCGACTGCCTCCTTATATCAAAGTGACTTTTAGCAAACTCTGGCTCATTTGTCAGCAGGGCAGGAAGAGATGTGAAGTCTGAGACAAGGGCCTGAATCTCACAGCTAAGAGCTTTTCAGAGTTCTGGAAGATCAGGAGGAGATCCGTCAATACTCCAGACCCTCAAAAGACCCCCAAAGACATGGTTGGGCCAACACAGTAAAGTTCCCACACTGACCTGCAAAATATAATTAGTGGTTCTGACACTTGGGAACATTATTATTTTGCCTTCCTAAGTTTCATCAGGTTCACTGTCTCAACACTTAGCGCATGTGGTTTAAAAAAGGGGTCAGGAGACTCTGATATGGGTCATGATGTCACCAGCTGAGGGACCTTGGGACTTAGTTTTCTTCATCTGTAACACCAGGTGGTTAAACTGGAGCAAAGATTTCCTCTCCTTTCATTTCATCATATGGATGCCTTCTTTTGAAAGGTTTTAGCTGCCAACTAAACAAATGATATGGTTTACTAGGTCAGAGCTGGTGCAACTTGATCATAGAAATAATTATGTTCCATGATGTGACTGAAATATTGAAAACAGATGAGCGGCTTCAAAGAACTGGGCAGCTCTGGGTCCTATATGATTTCAATATGATTCTTTTGCTGAAATCTGCTACTCCAGAGGCACGTTTCTTTCACTGCTACGCAGACTGGCAAAACACACGCAAAAACTGCCAGAGTGGCTTTGTGGAAGCTGACAAGGGGAAACTGGCACCCATGGAGCATTAAGCATTACACCCGAAGCCAAACCTAAAATGTAAGCAGCAGTGACGCTCTCAACTCGATACATGTTGGTCAATCACAGGCTAGAATATTTGTTTTGAAAGTTGTCCTGCTGAGACCAAAGTATGAATTCTCTTTTCATTCAGTTAAGCACAGCCTATTCTAGGATCCGGCAGTTCCCACAAAGCCAGGCCAATTACCTGGCCTGACCGCACCCTTCAGGGCAAAACTCACAACATCCAGTCAGGTAACCTCACTGCAACTCCAGGGAATGCCACTCACACTGTTTTCTGTGTGAGTGCCTGGAGACGTGTGACAAAGAAGCCCTGTGTCACACCTAGAGAATTGTCCACCTAGAGAAAGGACCACAAAAATCATATGCAGCTTCTATACGCAAGCAGATGCTGGGCTTTGGAAGTACAAAAGGCAAAAAGAAATGCTTTCAGCTTGCCCTGAAGATCTAAAGCATGAGAAATAATAGCACAGGAGTCTGGCTGACTCTCTGCCTATGTACTAGAAGTCATCAGTCAATAGTTAGACTATTGACATTTGTCAGACAACAGAGAAATGCATCTACACCAAAGGACATGGAAAGAATCCTGAACAAGTAGGCTGGCAAATGCATTTAATGGGCAAAATAACCCAGCAAGGAGAAGATAAACTACAATCAGGCCGCCCGGGTATAAAACAGTTGCAACCACACATGAGTGTGGCTGTGTGCCCCTGGCAAGTCATTTGACTTCTCTGTGCCTCAGTGTCATTGTGAATATTAGTAATGACACCTACCTCCTCAAACAGTTGCTACGTATATGGAGTAAGAGACACTACAGGTGAATGGCCTAAAATATCTGGCACGGGATAAGTGCTCCACACTCATTAGCTCTGAGTTGTCACATTATCCTTATTCTGTACCTTCATCATTAAAGCCAAAAGCATCATAAATCTTAATAACCCCTAAATCTTGGTGCCACAAAAAGCACATTGTCTTTCTCTACTGGACTGAGTACCCGTGGGGAGCCCGGGAGTCTCTCTCAGGATGGTATTCTGAGCTGGTCCAGGCCCCACACTCAGCCTGAAGTCAGCCACCCTTCCAGAACCCTCCCGGGGAGAAGGGCACTTCCAATCTGCACTGCCCTCGGACCTCCCCCACCCACAAGGGTGACCCCAGCAGTGGGTTCCTATAGAAAACAGACTTCCCCTTGCTGCCCCAGTCTCAGCCTCCAACATGTCTTCCACCCACCCCTCCTCACTGCGCCTCAAGTGCTTTCTACAAAGAATCAATCTGTCAGTGCCAGGGGTTGTTTATAATGGCCCATCGGTTCTCCAGGCCTGAAAGAGGTCCCAGTCCTGGAACTAGTGCCCAAACCCTTGAGGATCTGGACCTGCCTCCTTTCCAGCCTCACCTCCTATGACCGCTGGCATGACTTCCTTGCCCCAGGGGTAAGGAACTACACTGGAGGGGCCTGGGCAGCCCCTGCTTCTGACTGCATCAGGATGAAACCCAAACCCCTCCACTCCTGTACCAGGCTCTTCACTGTGCCCTATCTACCTCCCGCCCTGCCTCACCCCCTCCCCTTCCATCTCCCCACCTCCCGACCACACGGAACTCCCTGCACCTTGTTGGCAGTCCACACTCCTCCCTCTGGACTTTCACACACGCTGCTCCCTTGGCTTGGAACAAATCCTTCCCCTGCACACCCCGGCAACCTGGCCAACACCTACTGACTCTTTAGGTCCAGCTAAAATGTCACTTCTTCTAGGTCTTTCCTGACTACCAACCACCATGGCTGCCCCTCCTACATACCGCTAGCATGGCACTGATGAGAATGTGTTGGAAAGGATCTCTGACCTGAGTTTCCTCCCCAGATTATGAGCTCCATGAGGGAAGAAGACACCGTATCCCTAGTGTCTAGCACAGTGATTCTACCTACCATGTTCTCAGTGAGTATTTGCTAATGAAACAAACCAGAGCCATGTTATTCACTGTCACCCTTGGAGCCTTCGTGACTCCTTCAGCCTGGAAGGCTCTGCTCATGTTGATTCACCCAAACCACTTCTACTTAGCATTCACAACTCACAAAAGCGTGACCTCCCTGCAGTCACCAGATTCGGAGGACTTCTGTTCCTTCCCACAGTAGCAGCGGCCTGGGTACCTGTTACTCATATTTGTCATATCAAACTAGCTGCTGCTTTCCATGTCATCTCTCCCAAGAGATTTTCAAACACTAAGAACCATCTTTAACCATCCTTTATAACCATCCTTTGTAAGTGACAGACCCCACCAAGTCCTTCGAGGCCCACTACAGTTAAAGTTCAATGTCAGATCAAGGTAGGCTGAAGACACCTAGGATTTAGAGTTTGATACTGGAGGCCTTTCATTCACAAATCATGCTCTATTTGTTTAAATTTTACAGGCTGGGTACAGTGGCTCATGCTCACAATCCCAGCACTTTGGGAAGCTGATATGGGAGGATCACTTGAGAGGTGCGAGGATCACTATGTTACCCAGGCTGGCTCAATCAGGAGTTGAGTGAGACCCCAGAGTGCGTCTCCATCTTTACAAAAAATGTAAAAAATTAGCTGAGTGTGGTGGTACAGACCTGTAGTCCCAGCTACTCAGGAGGCTGAGGTGGGAGGACTGCTTGGGCCCAGAAGTGGAGGTTGCAGTGAGCCAAGATCACATGGCACTCCGGCCTGGGCAACAGAGCAGCACCCTGTCTCAATAAAAAAGAAAAAATAAATAAATTTTTTACAAATGAAAAGAAATGCTGTAATAAAATGCCATTCTCATGCTTTAGTGAGACTAGCTAGAATTAAATATACTCCATTCACTAATAGTCTACTTAGTAAACTTTTCAAAATCTAGACAGGTATTACTACTCAGTAATAAATTATCATCATGCCAATCTTTAATTTAAAATCTACAAAGTGCTGCACTTGGATTGGATAGGAATTATCACAACCACACAGTATTTTGGAAAAGACATGGGAAAAGAGCAGAAATTCTTCTTCTCAAGGGAGGTGAGCAGGGAACTTGGCCACCTTTCCCAAAAGTATGGGAATCATGAGGAAGTGGATGAAAAAGCAGAGGGTGTCACTGAAGTTTTACCCATTCAATTACTGAGCACCTACCATATGCCACGGTGCTGGGATACATGGCTGAAGCAACAGACTGCTCTCTGCCCTGCTGGAGGCAGCATTCAGGTGGGAGGCCAGCCCTATGGTCAGGCATAGCACACTGAACATGCATATCTTTCTCCTCTTCCTCCCCAAACCCCGCCAGAATAAAAAGTAAAAATACTGACAAAGATATGCATGCAGGAGGCTAAAAGAAAGCAGGAAAGGAGACAACAGTGGGGATATCAGCAAACGTCTAGAAGATGGAAAGCAACCTCCAGGGTGAAAACTGAGCAAGCAGCAGGAAGAGCGCTGGGAACTGCAAGGGTGCAAGAGGAAGGCCCCCAAAAGCACATTCCCCTGAGCTGCAGGTCCCAGGAGAGCTTGGGAGTAGAAGGTACTAGGAGGACAGGGGCCAGGACAGGTGTGAAGACGTCACCCAGGCTGGCGTGCAGTAGCAGGACCTCGGCTCACTGTAATCTCCACCTCCCATGTTCAAGCAATTCTCCTGCCTCAGCCTCCCGTGCAGCTGGGACAGGTGCACACCACCACACCCGG
The DNA here is from genome assembly GCF_024542745.1 of Macaca thibetana thibetana. NCBI lineage: Eukaryota > Metazoa > Chordata > Mammalia > Primates > Cercopithecidae > Macaca > Macaca thibetana. Next base: position 159,875,088 of record NC_065583.1, on the reverse strand, counting down.
CTAATTTTTGTGTTTTTAGTAGAGACGGGGTTTCGCCATGTTGGCCAGGCTGGTCCTGAACTCCTGACCTCAGGTGATCCACCCACCTCGGCCTCCCAAAGTGCTGGGATTACAGGCGTGAGCCACTGTGCCAGCCTACAAATCTGTATGATGAACAGTTAGAACTTCAGATCTTTACCCACCCAGCAAGGTCAGGAGAGAGGACCCCTCCTCCACCCTGATAGAAGTAGGAGGTTGTTCTCTGAAAAAATTAAAGTGGAAGGGCTTCAGACCCCGGGGGTAACAGGACAGAAGAGAGCAGAACAGAGGAACCACGCTGAGAACAGGGAGCTGATGCCAGGCACATTCTGATGGGGACCCCCACGTGTTCACCATCTCCCTGGCACAGCTCCCAGAACACTTGGAGTCAGGCTTCCCCTCCCTGCCCCGCCCCCACAGGAGAGGTCAGCATGCTGATGACCCACAGTGAACGCTGTGAAGTGGCCACTCCTCAGCCCAGCACACTGTGCTAAGCCTTGGAGCCCTTTACTGTGAAACAGGAACAGGAAATCTGAGGACCCCTTAGATGTTTCAGGAAAGCCTTCAACACCTAACAGAGACAAAACACACAGAAATAAGGAACTCGGAACACACACAAGAAAACCTCAAATAAACTATCTTCTCCTTTTTATTAAGAAGGAGAAAAATCTAAGAATCAAAAAGCTAAGAATCAAAATAAGTACATCTAAAAGGAAAAAAAATGAGGAAAATGTCTTGGCACTAAAAATGAAACCAGAAATTTTAAATCAGTAGAATGCAAAAGATACAGGAAGCTTTCTGAAAGCAGAACAGAAGACAGAGATGAAAATAGAAAAACTGAGAAAATCAGGAGCAATCCAAGAAGTCCGACGTTTGACCAGTAAGCTCCCCAGAAAAAAAAAAGAAAACAGGCTGGGCATGGTGGCTCACGTCAGGAGGCGGAGGCCAGAGGATTGCTTGAGGCTGGGAGTTAGAGACCAGCCTGGTCAATACAGCAAGATCCTATCTCAACAAACATTTTAAAAACTTAGCCAGGCATGGCAGTGTGTACCTGTGGTCCGAGCTACTCGGGAGGCTGATGTGGGAGGATCGCTTAAGATATGATCTCCTCACTGCACTCCAGCCTGGGTGTCACAGCAAGACCCTGTCTCTAGAAACAAAATATAAAAAAAGAAGAGACAAAGAGGAGGAATTTTCTTTCTTTTTTTTTTTTTTTTTTTTTTTTTTTTTCTTTTTTTTGAGATGTCTTGCTCTGTGGCCCAGGCTGGAGTGCAATGGCATGATCTCGGCTCACTGCAACCCCCACCTCCCAGGTTCAAGTGATTCTCCTCTCTCAGCCTCCCAAGTAGCTGGGATTACAGGCATGCGCCACCATGCCCGGCTAATTTTTGTATTTTCAGTAGAGGCAGGGTTTCACCACGTTAGCCAGGCTGGTCTTGAATTCCTGACCTCAAGTGATCCACCCGCCTCAGCCTCCCAAAGTGCTGGGATTATAGGCATGAACCACCGTACCTGGCCAGGAAATTATTTTTAAAGACTTTAAGAAAATTTTCCAAAACTGAAAGACATAAGTTTCCAGCTGAGACTGTTCATAAAACCAAGAACAATAAATGAAAAAAAGGTCAACAGAGGCCTATCAGTGTGAAATATCAAATATCAATAATCAAGAGAAAACCCCAGAACCTTCCAGGGAGAAAAACCAGGTCATCTATAAGAGATCAGGCATTGGCAGGCCTTCTGCCAGCTCAAGTGCAACACTGGAAGCAAGCAAGGAGACAAGGAGGCGATGCTTCCAATTTCTAACAGCAATTCTTCCCAACCCAGAACTCTAGAACAAGCCAGACGAGAAATCCACAGCAAGGGTAGGATAAAGACGTTTTCCCATACAAGTTCTCAAAACACGTACTTCCTCTGTACTCTCTCAAAGCTAGAGAATGTGCTCTCCCCATACACAGGAGTGCACCAAGGAAGACTTCAGGAACAGAGGAGAAACAAACAGAGATCAGGAACTCGGGACAAATGTGAAGAAAACCTTATACTCTCATGAATATTCTCAAGAAGAAGAAATGGGGGCCTCCCCATTCAGGATGTTGACTTTGACCTGGCCTCCTGTTTTAAGCAAGGGTCCAGTATCAGGGGTTCCATCAGAGGAGAGAAAGAGAACAATGATGACGGGCGTGTCCTAAGTGGACAGCAAGCCCAGTGGGGCATCAGAGGAGACCAGAACAGAAGGAAGGGAACTGAGAAGAACTAAGAGGCTGAGTTCCTGGGAACTCTGGGACTCTTCCCAATTTACTGGGAACCGTGAGGCTGAGAATTCTGAGAGTAACGGCAAAATAACATTGAACAAGAAAGGAAATGTAAACATGATACTCTACTTAGCTTACATATGAACAATACTACATAGTCATAATGCTTCAACCAAAACTTATGATATCATTACAAGGGAAGGGGGATGAGAAGAGTGTACGTGAATCAGGGTGTCAGGAGAAAATTAATGTCTTAGATTGCTGAATCAAAAACCAGCATTTTAAGAATTTTACTTAAAGGCTGGACATGGTGGCTCACGCCTGTAATCCCAGCACTTTGGGAGGCCGAGGCGGGTGAATCACGTAGGTCGGGAGTTCGAGAACAGCCTGACCAACATGTAGAAACCCCGTCTCTACTAAAAAATACAAAATTATCCGGGTGTGGTGGCATATCCTGTAATCCCAGCTACTCAGGAGGCTGAGGCAGGAAAATTGCTTGAACCCAGGAGGAGGAGGTTGCAGTGAGCCGAGATTGTGTCGTTGCACTCCAGCCTAGGCAACAAAGAAAGAAACTGTCTCAAAAAAAAAAAAAAAAGATTTTTACTTAGAAAAGTCTATATAGAGTCAAGAGCATAATAAACAACAGTCATTCCTAGAAACAGGTCTGGAAAGTAGGCTGAGATAGGGTAAGAAATTGCTGCATTTTAATTAAAAACCCAGTGGAATTAATTGACATTAAAGATGTATGTGTGTTTGAGGGAGAGATTGATCTTCATACACAGTATTCTCTACATCATTTACTATATAGTATGTAATTGCAGCTTTAATTTTTTTCTTTGACCTAAAGGATACTTAACAGAGTTTTAACAAGGCTTTAAGAATTAGAAAAACAAACACAGAGAAAAATTAACAAAATACCTTCAAGTTACACCAAATTCTCTGAAGAATATTTGCAGATCTGAAACTGAAATTAACAAGCAAGACCTAGATGGAGTCTAGGCTGGAGATAACCTCACTGAAGAGGCGACAGGGGGCCTAATGACAGGGAAGGGACAGAGCAGGAAACAGAGATGCATGGGGTCACAGTCCTGGTAGGAGAGGGGCTACCCACAGAGCACGCAGCATTGCAGAGTGGGCAAGAAGAGGCACGGGTGGGTGTGGGCTATCCTGTGCTCCCTCTATAATGGCGCCATGCCCCCCAGTCCCCCAGCCCAACCCCACCCTCGGAGTGGCAGTAGAGCTCCTTCAGCACAATATGTTGGTACCCCAAACTCTAGATTCACCTGGGCTCACATCCCACATCGCATATTTCATGCAGCACTCTATACCACAAAGCAATGCAATCAGCTAAGAACAGGCCAGAGCCCACACGACATCTTACCTGTAGGGAAAGTGCCACTCGCCCCCTGACCCCAGGTCAAAAGAGCACATACAAAAGGGAACTGAAATATGATGAGATTGGGCCACTTGACAACTCAGAGAAATACACACCCTGCTTTGGTAATCAATGCGTAAAATGGAAAACAAAGGTGGCAGGGTGGGACGCTCTAAAGGGATGAAGCCACGGTTGGTGCCGAAATTTTACTTGGAAAAATTAACCTTTTTCTATAAAGCAAATGGAGACAGCAAGCTCTGTGAGTGAAAAGTGATGGTTTGATCTGAGAAAGAAATTAACTCTGTCTTCTAGAAGCAGAGGGAAGAAGTCATATTGAATTACACTTTGATTGTACCCTGCAGCCTCCCTTGCCGTCCAGTTTATTGGGGCGGGGTGGGGAGCAGAAACCTGATAGGAATCCCCATTCTGCCAAATACCATCACCTTGGGACAAGTGACTTAAATCCCTTGAGCCCCAATATCCCCTCTGCCAAATGGGGCAATGATACCTTGCGGTGTGGTGTGATCATTAAATAAGGAAACTCCACCAAGTGCCTAGCAAAGCAGGAGCCCCATAAATGGTCACTGCTATTACCAAGGATCACTGCAGGAATCCAGGAAATTATGCAAGGCCACAGAAAGTGTGCCACAAAATTGTCAAAAGAAGAATGGCTCATTACACAATAGCCACAATGGTTTATCTAGAAACCCAGGAAGTCCACGTGGCCACAACTCAGGAGAGCTCCCTCTGTCATCTGAGTTCACCTTTCAGGTGAAAGGTCTGGTGAGTGTCTGGGAAGAGATGGGAGGCCAGCCTCCCGCGGTGGCTCTTTCTCCCAATCTGGGATTACCATCAGGAGCGTGGAGATGGCCACACCTCACCCAATGTGTTTTCACTTAGGTGTTGCCTTCTTCATCCTTGAGACAAAAATCTTTCCAAAACTGGAATCAGCAGCAAACAAAAAGCACTACACTGAATCATCTGGCAAAACATTTGAAAATACTTCACAGCTGCATGCTTCTAAAAGTACGTTCGAAATTGCACACGGATATCTTGGACTCATTTTATCTTTAGCAAATGGGAAATTTCTCGTAAGATATTTATTGTTAAACTAACACAGTATAGCGGTAACTACAATACTAAAATTAGTAGTACTCCATTAAAAAGGCACCTTGGAAAAAAATGGTCAATGAGGACAAAGATGAAGATACAGGAGCCTGATATAAAATGTCTGCACTGAAGAGATGGCCAAACATAAATTAAACAAAACAAAACAAAACAAGTGTAATCTAGCATTTTTCCCCAGTCATTTGTGCTTCCCCACTAAAGCTTACAGCCAGTCTCTGCAGGTGCCTTGTCCTGCCTTAACCTCCTCAACTGCAGTGGATTACAACCCTCCTTCAGAGAGAAATCAGACAACACATGTGACTCCTTGCCACCTGGACTACAAACTCAGGAAGAAATGGGAGATGAGCACTGGATGCTGTCAGGATGGAGAGACTCTCCCAACTCACCCTGAGGGTCTGTTTTGGGGACAAAGAATTAATCTCAGGTGTCTACCCAAAAGGTATACCCATCTTTCCCCAGAAAAGGTGTCCTCCTCACCCAGCCCCTTCGGTCCTCCCCAGAGCTTCACGCTGTCACATTCCCTCACCATACAATTGACCTTGCCTCTCCATTGTCCCTTTCCCCACAAATTCTAGTGTCCTTTGGAATACCTACCCAGGCATCTCCAGGCATCTAGAGAATGGAATAAGAATGGGAGGGAGTAGGATGTTAAGACTCTACAAAGGGAATGAAAATAGAAACACTGGTGAAATGTAGCTTCTGACATTCAAACTAAGGTATCTCATCAGGGTGAAGGCCAAGCAATAGAGAGAGGGTGCTTAGTCCACTTGGGTTGCGGTAGCAAAAATATTATTAACTAGGTGGCTTATATATAACATAAACTCATGTCTTACAATTCTAGGGGCTGGGAAGTTCAAAATCAAGGCACCAGCATTTTTGGCAAAATGAGGGCTCACTCTCTGCTTTGCAGATGGCACCTTCTTGCTGTGTCCTCACATGGTGGAAGGAGTGAACAAGCTACCTCTGACCCCTTTTATAAGGGCACTAATCCCATTCATGAGTACTCCCCCTTCATGACCTAATAGCCTCCTAAAGCCTCCACCCCTTAAAACTAAGGCACTGGGGAGAAGGTCTCAACATATGAAATGTAAGGGGACACAAATATTCAGATCATGGCAGAGAGAAAAGATTTCCTAAACTACTTGAATTCCTGTTGGCCGAGTCGGGAGCCAGCCTGAGAACCAAATCACAGAGAGGCCCAGAAATAGAGTGGATAGCTGTGTCCTCCACTGAGCCACAATGCTGCAGCGAGGAGGTAGTGCCACGGAGAAAGGAAGAGTGTCCTCCCCTTCGGGTGTGATTGGAGACCACCAGGCCCCTATAGAAACTGCTACAGCTAAGGCCAGGAAGGAGCAACTACAAATCAAGTACTAGATGACATTCATGATTGCCACACTGGCTGCTCCAAAACAACCCTCTCCTGGGACTCCCCTCTGCTGCCACTCTCCTTCTCAAGGTGCTCTTTCTGGTCACCCACTGTGGCAATTCAATCTCCCCAACACTCTCCCCGAGCTTTCCCCAGGAAATTTCACATGTTCCCAAGGCTGCAATGACTAAACTCCAACACATACAACTCCATACTTCAAACTCAACCTGCACTCTGAGCGTCATTCTGTGTCTAACAGTGTAGTGACACGTGGGTAATTCACCTGGTGAGCTACAGGCACGTCCGATGCAACATCGCCAAACCTGGGCAACCCCAGCCTGCCACAACCTCAGCCACCCTTACATTGGTTAAGGTCACTATCAGGCACTCCTCATCTAGCCCATAGCCTAAGTCATCTAGCCCATAGCCTTTCCCTCCCCCTACCCACCAAATCATTCTGTCCTCCTGATTTTATCTCCAGAGTTACCCCAAATCCATCTCCTCTTCCCCACCCCCACTACCTTGGCTCAGCCTCTCTGCACCACCACGTGCTCCTGCAATGGTGTCCTAGCTGGTGCCTGGCCCCAGGCTCTTGCTCCCCTAATTCATCCAGAGGGGCTGGCAGAAAGCTGACAAGTAGCCTCTGGCACAGCTGTAGCATGAAGTTCCAAGCTGAACCATCACTGCCTCCCGCTTGCTCACCCAGCCCCAGCCACAATGGCCTCCTTGCCGCCCTGCAAACACCCCAAGCCCACTCCCATCCCAGGGCTTCTGTGTGTGCCATTCCCTGTGCCTGAAACACTCCCCTCCAGAGTGTTTGGATCATTCCCTGACTTGCTCCTCAGGTGTCTGCTCAAGGTCCTTTCCTGAAAGGCCAGTGATGACCACTCAACAAAGTAGTCACTTCTGTCCCTCTCTAGCCCTTGTCCTTGCTTTAGTTTTCTTCATAACATCCAGCTCCTTCTGGCATTTTGTACATTTGTTTATTGTCTTTTTTCTACCACTTTCACCACTAGAATACAAGCTTTGGGAGAACAGGGATCTTATCTGTTTGTCCACTGTTAAATTCCTTGCACCGAGAACAGTGTCAGCATATAGCACACCCTCAAGAAATATTTGTTGCATATTTTGGCCAGACATGGTGGCTCAGCTGGCCGAGACGGGCAGATCACCTGAGGTCAGGAGTTTAAGATCATCCTGGCCAACATGGTAAAACGCTGTCTCTACTAAAAATACAAAAATTAGCTGGGTGTGGTGGCAGGGGCCTGTAATCTCAGCTACTCAGGAGGCTGAAGCAGGAGAATCACTTGAACCCAGGAGGCAGAGGTTGCAGTGAGACAAGATCACGCCATTGCACTCCAGCCTGGAAGACAGAGCAACACTCCGTCTCAATTTTTAAAAAAGAAAGAAAGAAAAAAGAAATACTTGTTGCGTATTTTAATGGAGGTCCTGAAAGAAAGGGAGGAATATGATGGTATTCATATTAAGGTAATAGATGGGTATTGCTTATTTGATGTCATCCAAATTCCTTAGCATAGTGCAATAGTAACCTCTTCAAAACCTGGCCCCACCCTTTCAATCTGCAGCCTCGCCTCTGGGTATTCCCCTTAGCAAGCACATAAACCTCCCCGTCCACTCCACTCTCACTGTTTTTATTATTTATCTTTTTTTTTTTTTTTTTTTTTTGAGACAGAGTCTCACTTTGTCACCTAGGCTGGAGTGTGGTGGCATGATCTCAACTCACTGCAACCTCTAACTCCTGGCTTCAAGTGATTCTCCTGCCTCAGCCTTCCAAGTAACTGGGATTACAGGCGCATGCTACCATGCCTGGCTAATTTTTATATTTTTAATAGAGATGGGGTTTCACCATGTTGGCCAGGCTGGTCTTGAACTCCTGACCTCAGGTGATCTGCCTGCCCCAGCCTCCCAAAGTGCTGACATTACAATTGTGAGCCACCATGCCCAGCCCACTCTCAGTCTTTAAATAGCCCCACCTTATTCATCATAGGAGAATATCCTCTAGTCCAGCTCATTTCACCAAATCTTTTTTAACATCTGCAATGTTTCAGACCTCATGTGGATCCGGCAACCCAAGATGAATTCTCTGTCCCCAAAACAGACCCTCGGTGTGAGTCAGGAGAGTCTCTCCATCCGGATAACGTCCATTGCTCATCTCCCACTTCTTCCTGAGTTTGTCCTATGTGGAAATCCCTCACCATTAACCTCACTTTTAAAAGTACACCTTTTCTTCTAGCTTTATACAATAAATCTCACGAGACTTTCATCAGCTATTCCAAACCTCCCCCATCCCCACTTTGTCCCGAACTGTAAAGCCCTGGAGACCGTGACGTGCAATTTAGAACTGTGACATACTCTCTCAATCAATTCACCAAATCAGCTGTGTCTCCTAAACCAGTGCATAGGCTAAGTTCAGGCACTGGGCTTCTGGTATACCCCCTGGGCCCAGGTACACCCCCTTGACCACACTGGGCAGGGAGCAGACACTCATTCACAGGTCCCCACTACTCAGACAGAACACAGATAAGGCAAGGAACTTGGAGCAGGCTGGCTGACAGTCTAAAAAGATCCTTCCCATTCATGCAGAAGCAACCCTCTCCCAATATAATTTTTTTCACTCTGTGATGAAATCATTAAGTGTAACTCTGTAATACTGAAAAAAGTAAGCCCTAATAGTCTCCTATTGTTCTTTAGAGAGATAGAGTAGAAAAATCATTGAATTTAGGGAAAATGGACGCTGCTTCATTATCCAGCATCAGCCCTTATCTAAGACTGTGCCAACACAGCAGCTACTTGCCATGTGTTATTTAAACTTACACTTAAATAAAAGTCAAATGGCATTCTGAGTCCCACTAGCCACATTTCACATGCTCAACAGCCACAAGAAGCTACCATAACAGGTGGTGCAAAGGCAGACTATGTCCATCACTGCAAACATTCTATTAAACAGAACAGGTCAACGTCAGCTTTGGTGTTCAGTTAACTTCTCTGGGCCTCTCGTTTCCTCCTGTGTAAAATGGGAACAACACACACCTCACTGGGTTCCTGCAAGGTGTAAATACGATGCTACATGTGAACACCCTTTATAATAACTTCAGTAAAGTTTGACAAACTGTTAACTATATATAACTATACATATAGCCATACTTTGACAAAGTGCTAGATGATATATATTTACTTATTTTTAAGAGTCTAACAACCAGAAATAGTAGCATCTGTAAAAGGGAGTTATTGTCAACTGTAGTAAAGAAATTCTATCTCAGGCTCTGAGGCTAGAAGGACGCCATCCAGGAGGAAGGGAGAGCGTACACAGTGGTCAGGCCACCTCAGGAATGCTGCATTCCAGGCAGAATACAGATGAACTGAAGCCCGGCCAGAAGGATCTGCAAACCAGACAGGACAGTGGTGAGTGGAGGCGCCCAGGATTTCTCAGCCGGGGAAGAGAAGACTCAGTGGGAATCAAGAAGAGAATGGATTTGGAAACAGACAAAGGGCAGTCCTGGGGAGGGGCCTACATCCTGGGCAGCTGCGAGACAATCAAGCAATGGCCTTCATGTAAGGAAAACACCAGTGAGTGCCGCCCAGCAATGGAAATGCTGCCTTATGGAGAAGATAGCTCACAATTCCAGAACGTGCTCAAACATAGAGGTTCTCAAACTGGAGCATGTATCAAATCACCTGGAGAGCTGGAGAAAACCCAGATGCTTGGGCCCACCTGCAGAGATTCCTGTTCAGTGAGTGTGGAGGAGGCCCATGATTTTGCATCTCCAGGTGACACTCATGATGTGGATGCTGCTGGACCAGGACCTCATTTTGAGAGCCATGGCTCTATCACAAGCTGGGGCACCCCATTCATGCTGGCAGAGAAGGGGCGCTTGACATCAAGTGGGAAGTTGAACCCTGCAACCTTCCAAAACAATTTGACAGCGGTGCTCCAAGAACTCTTGGGAGGTCCTGCTGGCATTCAAGACTGCCTGGTGCCCAGCCTGAGACGCCTGAAAAGTCAGAGTGCCCCAGGTCTCCTGCCAGGGGTGCCCCTGTGTGGTCACCTCAGGCAAATCACTTTCTTACAGTTTTAGTATTTATACCAATAGAAGGTAATGCCATCGTCATGAAATGCCACAGGCACTAAGGAAAAAGGCCTATGCGTGGACTTTTCTAAATGCCATGGTCTCCAACCATGGGTTCAAACCCAAATCACATCACAGACGCTTTCTAGGCTGCAGAGGTAACATGCCTAAAAGAGGAGCTGCATCATAAGCCACTAAATTTCAATACGACAATCAGCAAGACTTAGGAGACAGACCTTTTACTCCATTCTGTGCCTATCCAAGGCAACCATCAGGATTTACCACATTCCTCACCAAAAACAGACACTTCACACAAAGATTTCTACCTGATGCTTTCCAATAGCTTTATTCATAATAGTCAAACATGAAAACCACCTGAGAGAACATCAACTAGCAAATGGATAAACAAAGTGTGGTACATCATCAAAGTGATACACTACCCAGCAATACAAAGCAGCAGATCACTGGTACACACAGCAGAGATGAATCACAAAACTATGCTGAGTAAGCAAAGCCAGACACAAGAGACATCCCACACATCAGGAGGCCGAGGCAGGCGGATCACCTGAGGTCAGGAGTTCGTGACCAGCCTGGCCAACATGGTGAAACCCTGTCACCACTAAAAATACAAAAATCAGCCAGGCGTGGTGGTGGGTGCCTGTAGTCCCAACTACTCGGGAGGCTGAGACAGGAGAATCACTAGAACCCAGGAGGTGGAGGTTGCAGTGAGCCAAGATCACACCACTGTACTCCAGTCTGGGCGACAGAGTGAGACTCCATCTCAGGAAAAAAAAAAAAAAAAAAAACATTACCCTAAATAACACAATAACACGAAGCTTTAGGGAAGTCCAACCTAGTCAACAGTGACAAAAACAGATCAGTCCCCAGGGGTGGGTGCTGACAGAAGAGGGATGCAAAGAAGCCTTTAAGGGTGATGAAATATTCTAGCTCTCGACTGCTAGTGCGGTTACACAGGCATATATAGCATATATAGTACATATGACTGTATACTTACAGTATGTGCATTTTATTGGTGGTAAACCACAAAAAGTTGATATTGTAAAAAAAAAAAAAAAAAACCCAACATTTTCTATTACATTGGGCTCATTCCATTTCAGGATGTGCTTACAAGTATAACATCAGTTGCTTCTGAGAGGAAACTGCGTAGACAGGGACAGGCGTGGGAAGACATCAAAATGTTTACCCTTTTGTACATTTAAACATCTGAACTGTAAGGCTACGTTAGTTAATTTTTAAATAAATAAAATTTTAAATGAAGGAAAAAATTCTAAAAACATGCTCTTCATTGGTGAAATGAGTGAGATATTATTATCTGAGGCCCCTCATCGCCACAAAACTATGCGACTCTTGCCCAATCTATTTCAGTTGTAGGAACCCTGCTTTTTGAGACAGGCACTCTACGTGGCCTCTATTTTACCAAACCCCTCTGAGTTCTCAGTGAATATCGTTTTTTAGCATTTTTTCATATTTTAGTATTTTTCATAAAATACATCATAGATAAGAATGCAGATGTGTGTGTCTGCCTTATGTATCTGATTCGAGAATGTCTTTTATTTTCTTTGTAGTTTTATCTCGTATGTGTGTATCCCTGACCAATCCTGTTCAGTTTCTGCACCATTTAAAACTTAATTGAATCATTCAGCATATATTATTCTGTGCATCTTTTGACCAAAATTACATTTGTAAAATTCATCCCTATTGTTGCTAAAGCTGTATTTTCATTGTTTTATGGTATCACAATGTATAATAAATAAATGAACCACAATAAACTTATCCATTAAATTATTTGTGGACACTTCTGCAAAGTATTGTTTTGGTCCCTGTTGCCTATAGAAAAAACAAATCCAAACATACAACATAGCATCTGAGGCAACTACTGACCCCACAAACCACCTAGCCAACCTTATCTCCCACCACGTTTTCTACCAACCCATGCTGCCATTGCATCTGCACACTGTGTGGTGGTTGAAACATTAGGTACACCTTCAAGATGCTATTGTGTTCATTGTATTCCTCAGGGTTAGAATGCTCTTGATCATGTACTAGATCTCCCAGATCACTCCTGTCCACTGAGGTCTGGTTCAAGCATGATCTTCTGAGCAAGAACCCCACAATCTCTTCCATCCACAATACCACTGTTCCCAAAAACCATATCAAAACGAATTATCCTTTCCCGAATCTTCCACCTCACTTAATTCATGCAACTTTGAGTTATACCCGTTGGTTACGGCTGTGTCATAATTTTTGCCCAAAATCTTGCAGATAATGGGCAGGTAATAAATGTTGAAGCTTTTGAGTCAAATTCAGACTCCTAAAACCCACTGCTAATGCCAGTCATTAGTCATTATTTTTGAATGCTAAATCATTCAAAAATATCTCTTTAAAAAGTTTATTTCTACAAAACTGAGATAACATCAATTAAAGTGAAAACAACATCCCATTGCTTAAGACAGATTTGGTTGGGTTCCTCATAGTTTTAAAACTGATTTTTTTTTTTCTCATAGAAAATACAGTGCTTTTGAGTTCCCAAGACACGGAAGGTTAGAGTACCATATAATTTAAGATCAGTTGAGAAGACATACATTATTTAAAAAAAAGTAATGTCCTTGAAAATCATTTTAACCCCCAGAGCAACAAATAAAAGGGAAAAAAAACAAAACTTTAATGACATTAATAAATGGGTCATAAATTCCAATGAATTATAATGCAAAAGCAACAAGTAATTCTGAATTTAAAGAACAGGACAGTCATCATTGTCAAAGAAAATACATGCATGGAATGCAGATGCCACAAACAGGAGATGAAATAAAACAGATAAGGAGAAGGCTGTATCTAGGTGGAATGGCTGGCCAATGTTTTCCTCTCCATCAGTCATAAATAAAATGGTTGGAAGAAAACACCCCTGAATACTACCAAATATGCCTTTCAATTATTTTATGCAAAAACATTATTTTCAATAGGTGTCATTAAAGAAAACATCATAGAAAAAAAAAGTTTGCAACTCATGTTACGGAAATAGGCTAAAGTCTTTAATATAAAAACAGCTCCTATAAATCAGTAAGGAAAAGAACAATGGCCTACTTGAAAAAAAAAGACAGGTTATTTATAAACAAAAATGCTGATAAAAGGTAACTGTAGTGGTTATTAAACATAAGATAAAATGCTCAGAGAATTGCAAAATAAAAACATTTTGGGATAGTCTTTTTCACCTATCAGATTTATAGGATCAAAAAGTTTCATAAAATATTCTTGGCAAGGGTGTAGCAAAGTAGGCAGTCACACACATTGCTGGTGGGAGTATCAATTGTTAGAATCCTAAGGAACTGCATGCAATATGGTGATAGCCATCAAAATTACAAGTGCACATGCCATCTGACCCAGCAATTCCACTTCTGGGAAGTTCTCTAAAATACTTGCATACATGCAAAATTATGCATGTACAGGGTCATTAGCTATAACGCTGAAATAGCAAAAGCTTGGAAACATTACTGCCTCAGTAGGAGACAGGTTAAGTAATTTGAGACATCCTTACAATAGAATTCTGAAGCAGCTGAAAAAGAACAAGGAAGCAATCACCAAGAAATACTAGGAAAAGGGAGAGCTCATATGGTATTCCACAATTTGCATAGAATATGGTGTATTTGCTGAAATGTGCACTATCTGGAAAGAGACACAGGAAACTAGTAACATTGGTTGCCTCCGTGAGGTAATTGGGCGGCCAGGGACTGGGATGAGAAAGAGATTTTCAAAATGCTTACCCTTTTGTACCTTTAAAACTTTTGAACTATGAGACTGTATTCGATTTTTAAAGAAATAAAATTTAAAATTAAGAAATAAAATGTTAAAAACATTGAAAACATTAGTGAGACACAGCCCTAAGACTATTAGACTATTGCCCAATCTAGCATAAGACAATATGTCCTTCTTATTTGAGTGCTCGCATAACTCCATAATAAGATAGATTTGGAATAAATTCTAGAAACACAGGTAGCTAAGAGACCCAAAGTTAATCCACTTTCAGGGACCTCCGACAAGACAGAGCTCGTTTTAAGAGAAAACACCAGGACAAGTAGAGATCTGCAGGAAATATTCACCTTGCTCAAGTTAACCTAGAAAATGACAGGCTATTTTGTGCAATTTATTTCTCAACTTTAAGGTTCAGAAATCTCTGTCCTGTAACAAGGTATCTGTCACCGGAGCTCTGATTATTCTGCACCGTGTGGGTCATGTTTGTTATGAGAACACTTAGAAAACAAAGAAAGCTTTTCTCCGCCCTCAATAGCGTGGTAACGGATGACAGGACGCCACTTTCAACGAAGGAGACAGACGCTTCCCTGGCCTTCCTGGTGAAGAGCGCCTTTTGGAGAGACAAACCTGTTGCTCAAGAGCTGAGCATTCCCGTGTATTCTCCCTGTACTTCACCTAAAAATATACCTGTTTTCCACACTGGGCACACCCGGGGGTGGGTGCTGGGCATACTCCACTTGCTTGTTTGCCTCCCGTTTTCTCATCAGGGAATAAAGACAGTAAACCTAACCCTTCAGGGGAAGGAAAAACAAATCATTCGGGGTCCATCTCAGGTGACTGATGAATGTGGCACCGTTTTGAACGTGTACCTAATCTGGTCCAGATATGCCTGCTGGGGCCGCAAGAACGAAGACACGTTCAAGCATGTTTGCTCCCGCAAGCTTGGGCGAGCAGGTCAAGACCTGAGAGTTTTAGAAAGCAGGGGCGAAGTTTTCAAGTACGATGGGAACACCTGTAGGTGCAGGTGCCTGCGGGTCGGCCGACCACCTCGCATCTGAGGCTGGATCCCCACACGGAGGACGACAACTGCTCATAGGGACGTGCGTCCGGAGGAAAGTTGCGGTGAGTGTCTACCTGTTCGAGACCGGTGGCCGAGAAAGTGGGGCAGTGCTGACAATTCTTCCTCCGCAGTGTCCCGCGGGCTCCCCCTGCACTGGGTCCCCGGGGCCCCGGGCGCCCCAAGGTCACCTGCCCTCCTGAGCGCCCCCACCTTGCCCAAGCTCTCACCAGAACAGCAGGTTGGCAGCGACGAAGCCGAGCAGGCTCCGCAGCGGCCTCTTCCAGCTCAGCAGCTCGTCGGCGCGGCAGCCCAGCCACAGCACCGGCTCCCCAAGTAGCCAGGTTACCGCGGCAGCCGCCCGGCCCGCGGCCTCCTCCACCTGCAGCCCCTCGCCCTCCGCCGCCCCAGCCTCCTGCGCTTCCTCCTCCTGCTGCTGCCGCTCTCCGGGGGGTGCCTGGGGCGGCGGCGGCGACGGCGGCGCCTGCTCTTCGGCTGCGGGAGCTGGGCATCCCTCCGCGGCGTGCTCCGAAGGCGCCGGGCTCGCCATCTTCAGCTGGGCTTCCAGGCGGGGACGGGGCCGGGCGCGCGCGCGGGCGCGCCTGGGTGTGGGCGCCGAGGGCGGGGCGGCGGCGGCAGGTCCCGGAGCGGGGCGCGCACCGCGGGGCGCAGGCGGCTGGGGGCCTTGTGACGTCACGGGCCGCAGAGGGGGCGCCGCCCGGGGAAGTGGGTGCGGGCGAGTTCGCGCAGGGGCGGGGCCGGGGGCCGGGCGCCGGGGCTGGGCGGCGTCCCCGGGGGGCTCCGGGCTCCTCGAGGGCCTCTCCGGGGACACAAGGAAAACGACCTTCTTTTCCCTTGCAGCGGCGGGGGAGGGCGAAGTGGACGACCGCTGCTCGGTTCCGTATCCAAAAGGGACCCAAGGGTACAGGCAAAATAGATTGGACATTTTCACTTTCTCAAGCCAGGGCCACCGGTCGCCCAACCAGCAGCCACTGAGGGTGGTATCGGGGCGCCCCTTCCCCTGGCAGCGTATTTCAGCCCCCAGAAACATCCCCCACCTCGGCCATCCCCAGCGCCTTTGCAGGGACAGCAGCACAACCATAGCAGAGGTCTTGGGCACCCTGGGAATAATGTGCTGGTGTAAATGTTGGATTGAGAAATGAAAAAGCATTTGGGATCAATCTGGGGCCCTCTCGTTTGACACGGGAGGAAACACCAGGCCGCAGCGTTGGGGGAAGCTGCTTCCTTTCTCTCTCTTCTTTCTCTTTCTCTCTCAGGTGCTTCCTTTCTCTCTCCTCTCTCTCTCTCCCTCCTTGTGGCTAGGTGATCTGGCTCAGACGCTCTCTCTCTTTCTCAGGTGCTTCCTTTCTCTTCTCTGTGTGTGTGTGTGTGTGTCTCTCTCTCTCCACTTCTCCCCCTTTCTCCCCCTCCTTGTGGCTAGGTGATGTGGCTCAGACTCTCTCTCTCTATCTCTCTCTCTCTCAGGTGCTTCCTTTCTCTCTCTCTTCTCTCTCTCTCTCTGTCTCTCTTCCTCCTTGTGGCTAGGTGATCTGGCTCAGAAGTGCACGTTGGTCCGCGCCTGCGGGGAGCTGAAAAGCAAAAGAATGGACCTGTGCACGTGTCAAGCAAGGTTTGGCCTGCTTTGAAGACAGTGATTTCAGAGCCACTCCGGCCTCTACGTCACAAGCAAGCATCACGGCAGTGGTGGGGCGGCAGGTGATCCTGAGACCTCCTATGCCATCTCTTTGGCCCCGGTGCTTCTGGGTGAGTGTGGGGAAAGAGGAAAAGAGTTCATGGTTTATGCTTTTCACCATTTGCATTTTTAAATTTTTGTTTTCTTTAATCTTCCTGGCCTTACTTTTACTCTAGAATGACAGGTCCTTCCCACTCATCCTAAGGGTTCTATCTGCGGATGAATCAGGGCATCTCATATCCCTTTACTGGCAACCAGCCTGCCTGCACAGGATGGAAGGGAGGGCAATTAAATTCTCTGCGTCAAGAGAGCCTCTGGGGGAATGTTCTGTAACGCTCCTCTGGGTGGTCATTGTAAACCTCTGTGTATACACATGCGGAATCCATTGATCTGTACATTCACTGCAGGTGTCTGTACTTTACTGTGTGTTGTACTTCAAAGGGGGTATATTCCCAGAGTCCATGCAAAGGCTTACTGAGCGCCTACCGAGTACACAAAGCATTGCTAAGCTCTGTGGATGCAGCTTCTGCCCACAGGAAGCTCCCAGTCTGATGAGGGCCTAATTACAATTGTGATATCTGCCACATCAAAGAAGCAATCGCTAAGTGCTAAGAGATCCCTTAAACTGTGCATCCAAAATTAGGGGAGGAGTGGAGAGATCAGGTTTCAAGAGGGTTTTGTAATAAATGGCCTCTGCCCTAAATTGTAGGGCCCCCATTAGTGTGGGGATTGGGGACAGGGGCAATAACTGCTGTTGGGAATTCAACAGGAGAGGAGGCCTGGGGTTGCAGGTGGAGACGCACAGTTCCTTAAGTAACTCCCAAAGGGAATAGTGGACCTTGAATGACCCCTGGTAACAGGAGGCTTAGTTTTTAACTAAAGGTGATACAGAACATCTGGCACTTCCGACTTCCCTTCTTAGGAGTATCCTGATAACCCGATGGAAAGTGGCCTGGGTGGTAAGGAAAAAGCAACGTGGAAACAATTCAGGTTTCATCCATATAAGAAAGACAGTTTTTTCCCAGGTGTGGGTCCTCCCTCTTGGCAGTAGCAGAGAAGTTTTTGAAAGATAAATGATGCTTTTATTGTGTCATTTGGCCTTTGTTTGGCGCTTGATACAGCCCAGGGTTTGCTATTCTAAAATCTGTCACTAGACAGAAGTGTGCCGCAGCCAGTGTGGAGAACATGGGGCAGGAGAGAGGAAGAACCAGGTGTCCCCATGCCCCAGACCAGTGCTGATGTGCTACCAGAAACGGGTTTGCAAGATTAAGCACCCCCCTCCTGCTTCCCCTGAATTCTAATTATTGTTGCGAGGATCTGTTGAAGTAGTAAAAGCTGCTGGCAACCAAGACACATAAAAGCTAAACTCCAGTTGCTGTGTGTAGTTTCCAACACTTATTTATTATCTCTGTTTAATAGTAAACCTGCCTCCCCACAGTTATGTGTTGTAAAGTCTATCCTTTCTCTCTCTCAAAATTACTATGGAGAAAATGCTACGCAAATGGTTTTGCATAGACGGCTGGGCTAATTAACCTGTCCTTTTCACCTCCGACCTCTAATAGTTACAAACAAACTGACACAAGTAGACACTGGAATAGACATACAAATGGTGCTGCTGGGTGGAATTTTGTTGTTGTTGTTGTTGTTTGATGATATTTGTGATGCTTGAGTAATTTATTCATGGCTAAGATCACAGAAACATAATGCTAACAATGGTTGAAATCAACCTCGTCCTCTAGTTTTAAGAACACGTCACATTTTTGAACTCCTGCAGGTAACCTTACTAAGATTCTCTTCTGAATTTTTATTGCTATATATTAGGAACAGAGTGATTAACACTAGTGAGCTAGATGATTTGACAATATATATCTGAGAAAAGGAAACTGGAAATGCATCTGAGAAAAAAAGTCCATAGCCACTGAATCTGAGACAGTTTAGAAAATGAGACAGCTCCAGTAAAGTCCAAATACATGTAAGAACTCTCTAACAGAGGCCACTCACCTTTCTCGTGTAAGAGTATGTGGAAAACTTGTAATAGGAGAGAAAAATAATGAATAATTAATTCCCACTACAGGAAGTCTCCTAGGGCAAAATCAAGTTAAGACTTAAAAGGATGGAGAAATGCCACCCAGGCATAATATTTTGGGGAAATTTCTTTTCTCTAAAATATTATATATTAGAATATTACAGTAGCTCCATGATTCCTTAAACAAAAGGAGGCTCCTTGAAATGGTTTGGCTCTGTGTCCCCACCCACATCTCACCTTGAATTGTAATAATCCCCACGTGTCAAGGGTGGGACCAGGTGTAGATAATTGAATCATGGGCGCCGTTTCCCCCGTGCTGTTCTCGTGATACTGAGTTCTCACAAGATCTGGTGGTTTTATAAGGGGCTTCTCCCTTCACTCAGCACTCATTCTCGCTCCTGCCGCCCGTGAAGAGACGCCTTCCGCCATGATAGTAAGTTTCCTGAGCCCTTCCCAGCCATGCGGAACTGTGAGTCAATTAAGCCTCTTTTCTTTATAAATTACCCACTCGCAAGTGTTTCTTCATAGCAGCATGAGAATGAACTAATACTATACTTGTGTACATGTTGTATTGTTTATTAGCCTGCAGATAGCATTTTTTGTGTCGATAATTTTATGAAACCGTTTCTACGCTCCTCTCCTTGCTATTATACTCTGTTCCTTATTCCTAAATTTCCGTAATTTTCTTGTCACTAAGAAAACCTGGATAGTTCACTCTAAGCACGGATAAGTAAGAGTATCACACAGCATCAGCAGCAACAGAGCAGCTGGAAAGGAAGGAAGTTCATCTCCCAGGTCTCTAACCCGACTTCCAAGGCCCAGCCCAGTGCCTGGTTCACAGAAGGAATTCACTGTTTCTACTTATGTTGAATGTCTGTTGTGCATATACAAACTGAAATATTCAAACTAGAATAGTCTGTGTTTGACAAGGATTCTGTAAGGGATGTGCTTACCAGAAAGATAGTGGCCAAGATGTTGGCCACCCAGATATCAGTTGGGGTACTGCTTCCTAATCCCTAAAAGGAGTTTTTTTTAAGGCTTCAAAATGGGTACTTGAAAAGAACTAAGGTCACATGACAACAAGTATATCCTCCAAGGAGGCCTACCTGTCTATCCCCAGGTACACACATAAACACACACACCTATGATCCACAGGGGTGACTGCAGGACATTAACTTCCAACCCCTTCCCAACAGGAATCTGAACCAGCAGACAAAGTACTGCCGGGTCCTTGCTGCAGCCTCTTCCCCCACCCCCTTTGATGGTCCCGGTTCTGCATCATTGTACTTGCGTATCATTCACTCATTATTTCTTCAGTGCTTCATTCACTAGTCATCAGACGTTCCTGAAAGGCTGACTGTGGGCTTCTGGTAAGATGAAAAGGACTGCTTATTTCTTTCATGGTGCTTAGGGCATAGACAATGGATAAAGACCCTGAAGAAGGTGCTGGGCAAAGGGAATGGGGAAGCCTGACGTGCACAGTCTGGAAGCAGGAGAGGAGCCAACATAGCCCTCAGTGGAAACCTGGAGGAGATCTAAGCTGGAGGATGGGGTGGGAGGAGCAGGAGGCTACTCACGGTGGGGCTCCTCCTGTATGATGCTAGAAGCTTCTGCTCTGTCCTGAGAGCAACAGGGAGCCATGGGTGGGCTTGCAGCAGGAGACAGAGGGGCTAGTCTGTGTTTCAGAAAGATAGCTCCAGACCTTAGAGGACATAAAGCCTGGCAGAGGGAAGGCACTGTCAGAGACTTTTCCCTTGTCATTCTCTAGAATGAGGGAGGAGGAAGAACCAGTTTGGAAGGGAGGCTGACAAGTTTCATTTTTGAAAATGGATCTGCATTTGGGTATCTCTGGAGATGCCAGTAAGGTTGTCGGGTACAGGGTCTGCAGCTCAGAAACCAGCAGGCATCCTGAACAAGACAGATCCAGGCAGACAGAATGGCTTGTAGGAGAACTTGGCAGAGGGCATGACCAAGAGGAGTTCAGAGGCACTGGCCAGTTCCGTGCGACTGCATGGGGGCATGGTATGTGATGAGACTTTTGGATAAATAGATCAAATAAAAGAAAGTTTTAAGTATCAGTAACAGAATTTTAGGAAAAAATCCTGTGAGCAGTAGAGAATTCCTGGAGTTTGTGGGTTTCTGTGTTGTTGTTGACTTTTACCAAGGAAGTGATAGAATCAAAGCAGCAGTGTCCTGAGGTCCCGGGAACTCCAGGCTGACTTCCATCCTCAAAGCAAAACTGTGTTGTGATTCTCTCTAAATCCAGGTCTGCAAATCAGGCCTCCAGTCTCAAGGGGGTATCTTCCATGCTAAAAATAGATGAGTGGAATGCAATGGAATAGCTATGAAAGTGACATCGCACAACCCTTCCAAGTGTATATTTGGCTTGTCACCTGTTACTAATTTTAGTTCATTAGAAATCAGGCACAAAATGTGGCGACGCTTGAGGCTATGAAAATGGCTGCAGGCCCTGCAGTCAGACCATGTCACACGTGCCCTCTTCAGTTATGCATACATGCTGCAGTCGGGTGCTTGCTGCACAGCCAGTGGTGTTTCTGGGGACCCATTAGCACTATGAAACCCTAATGTCTTCTGACCCATTCAAGAAATATGGCTCTACTTGTTATAGTTCACAGTTCAGTATATTTGCTTGTAGGTTAATTCACTGAAAATGGATGCTCTCTCTACCTCTTGCTAAATAAAAATTAGAGAATGATGGCCAGGTGCGGTGGCTCGCGCCTGTAATCTCAACACTTTGGGAGGTGGGCAGATCGCTTGAGCCCAGGAGTTGGAGACTAGACTGTGTAACATGATGAAACCCCATCTCTACAAAAAATATGCACCTGTTGTCCCAGCTACTCAGGAGGCTGAGGTAGGAGGATTGCTTGAGCCAGGGAGGTCGAGGCTGCAATGAGCCATGATCGCACCACAGCACTCCAGCCTGGGCAACAGAGCAAGACCCTGTCTCAAAATATATATATATATATTTTTGTTTTGTTTTGTTTTGTTTGTTGCTGTTGTCGTGAGTGCAGGAGTGAGAAGGTGGAAAGAGTAGAACAAGGGGTTTGATCTGTGACTGCTAACACTCAATTGAGGTAACTCACTACCTTCAGACTAGTCAGGAGGCTATTGTTTTGGACTAAGCTCCTCCACTAGGCCCCAACAGACCAGACCAAAAATCAGAATGAAGTCATTCATGCTGATGTTCCACATTGCCAAGCCAAACCTGAGTTGTTAACCGACCTCCAGAGCAGTCCAGAACAATCCGGAGACAGAAAGCCAAATTTCCCAAGCAGGCCAGTTTCAATCTGCATGGTAACGAAGTTCCCTCTACTCTCTCCCTTCCAAGGGAAAGTGACCTGATGTTAACCAGTTATTTCTCTACTGTTCTGTTCCCCATTTCCACCTTGCAAGGAAAGTAACTTTGAAATGACCAATCAGCTTTTTGGTCTTTGTCCCTGCTTTCTTCAGCCCTTCTCTGTATGAAACCACCCTCCTCTACTCAACCCATTGGAACACTTCTTCTATTTCATCAGATGAAGTTTGCTGGATTCTGGAATTACAAATAAAGTCAATTAAGATCTTAAAACTAAACCTGTAATAAGGTTGTCCTTTGATGCTCTGAACTATTTTTACTCCCAATACTTCTGGCACCAAATATGTGGGTTTTTCCATACCAATAACCAGTTCTCTAATTGTCTATACACCAGCTGGGTATCAAACAATCCACTTCTGACACTACCTGGTCTAACCCAGCAGATCCCATGGGTTAAGGGATCAGCCCCTTAAGACTACCCCCATTTCAAATGCTAACCACAAGTCCTGGACCTCCCATACTTATAAATCAGAGGTTTCCATGACTGAGCTTGGTTGATTTGATTGATTGATAGAGAGACGGACAGACACACACACACACACACGCAAAGAGAGTCTCACTCTGTCACCCAGGCAGGAATGTAGTAGCATGATCATGGCTCACTACGCTGCCACCTCCCGGGTTCAAGTGATCCTCCCATCTCAGCCTCCAGAGTAGCTGGGATCACAGATGTGTTCCACCACACCTGGCTAAACTTTTATTTCTTCTAGAGACAGTGTCTCCCTGTGTTGCCCAGGCTGGTCTTAGGCTGGGCTCCAGCAATCCTTCCACCTCAGCCTGCCAAAGTGCTGAGATTATAGGCCTGAACCACCGCTCCTGGCTCAAGTTCAATAATTTGCTAGAACAGCTCACAGAACTCAGGGAAAACAGTTTACTTACTATTGCTAGTTTATTATAAAGGAAATTATAAAGAATATGAGTGAACATGCAGATGAAGTACATAGGGCAGGCAAGGTCCAGAAGGGTCCTGAATATAGGCACTTCAGCCCCACAGGGGAGTTGGAGTGTGCCACCCTCCTGGCATGTGGGTGTGTTTGCTCACTCACCCAAAAGCTGCTTGGACCCCTTCGTGTAGGAGTTTTTATGGAGGTTTCATTATATGGGTATAATTGATTAAATCTGTGACTGTTGGTGATTTTCAAAACCTCCAGTCCCCCTCCTTTCCCCAGGGGGCCTAAGGGTGGGGCCAGATGATCCAACCCTGTAATCATAAGGTCAGTTCCTCTGGCCACCAGCCGCCATCATGAAACCATCTAGCGATCAAGGAAGAATCATCTCGTAAGTGTAAACTCAAGCATGGTTAAAAGGGACTTATGAAAAATAAATGATGCTCTTCTCATTTCTATCACTCAGGAAATTCCAAGGGTTTTCAAAGCTCTGTGCTAGGAACCAGGGAGGATGACCAAATATATATTTATTATATCTCAATATCACACTTCCCAGTTTTCACCCTCACTCCTGCCCCTCCTCTGCCCTAAACCAAGTACTTCGGTGTCACAAGCAGAACTATGCCATAAAAGGCCCATGGGGGCTTGCTCTGGGTTGCTTGCCTGGACGAGGTCCTGGATGGGACTGAAGGCCTTTCCTCTTTCTCCAGGGAGAAGAGATGCACTTAAACCCAGAGTCCCACAGGCTCAATGGGTTTCCTTCCAAAACCAAATTCCAATGAGCCCTCAGATTCTCCAAATACTGGGCAGCTGGATTTCCCAGACACTGTCCGCAATCTGAGGACATCTAATATACCTGTAGACTGTTCTCCCACTGAAAAGGTGGTTCTTGCTCTTGTCCATTAAAGAAGAGAGGTGGCAGAGAGTTGGAGGAGAGAGCCTCCTTCCCTGGCATGTCCATCCAGGGGTCTCCAGGAACATCCCGGCTGTGGCCCACACCTCTCTGTGTGGTTAAGAGGAGTATCGGATGCCTTCTCTTTCCAACCTTGGCTTATAAGTTTCCCCCAGGAAAGTCTGTGCCTTCACCTATACCATGTGGGCTGTTTGATTCCTCACAGCTGCTTCTGGGAAGGATGGGAGAAAATCAGAGATTCTCCTTGTACACGAAGTGGCATTTGCAACTGCTCTGTGAACTACAGTAACCCAAAGTCCCCCAAACAAGAAATATTGGAGCAGTTTTGATTCTGATCTCTCCTTCATTCTCTCATCGGCAGTAACCAACCGTTTATCAAATTTGCCCAAGACAGTGCTGGTTGATATCCACCTTCTGGCGTGGTTATTAATAGTGCTTCACTTTCTTTCTCAGAGGTGTCCGGGTTTGGATGAGAAATTATATGGGCTCCCTGTTCATCTCCAACCTGTCAACAGTTGCTGAGAACTCCTCCTCTGAAGTGTTCTCACCTCGCCTAGTCCTTTTTTCTCCAGTCTCAGGGCTGCCATCCCTGTTCAAGTTTCAGTGCCTGTTGCCCATCTAAACTGCGTCAGCCTCCTGTCTCTTCCAATCCTCCCTGTACACCTCTCCTTTAAAACAGTGCTTTCAACCTGTAGCATCCACACCCAAGCGCTTACAACGATGCCCGGTCACCTAGAACTGCTACACCTAAAGAAATTGCCAGCCGCCTTCTAAAGCTGGTTCATCTGGCCAGTCTCTTTCTAAAAGCCACATTTCTCACTGCTCCCAAATGTGAACACTTGGCTATTGTCAGGCTAGCTCATCTCTGAGTTCGTACTCCAAGCAAACGTTCATGTCCACGCTGTTGCTCATGCTGTACTATCTTTCCTTGTCTTTTTCAACCTCCTGGAAGCTCAGATCTTCCATCTACAGTTCAGCTTGCTCTTCTTGCACTAACCCTTAAGTAGAAAAAGCCTGTGTTTCTTAGTCATGAGGATCTGAATTTGACCCTAGATCCATCACTGCCCACTGTATTTCACTGATTATAAGACATATACGTATTTTTTTTCACTTTTAGCGTACCTGGAAATGGAATGTACTTTAGAATCTTAAGCATCTTAGATTCAACAAAGCATAGTAGCCTGTGACTTTGTGTTATGTGACACAGACTCTGTGAGTCTTGGTGACCTTGTCTTCAAAACAATTAACATTTTACCGTCGACACTGCTGTGGGAATTACTTGGAATAACCGCAGTTGAGACCCAGTGGGAGAATATCTCCATGAGAATCTGGATCCTGAACCCAGGCATTTTATAATGATTTTCTTTTGAGAAGGCCTGGGCCGCATGGAAAAACTGTTGCAACCGATACCAAAGCTTGTGTCATCAAATTTCAGAACAATTCTCTGCAGTGTACAAAGCCAGAAAGAGAAATCAGTCCCATTCATGGGTGGTTTAACCACAGCTCTCTACAGAGAACTCTGTTCAGAGGAAATAGCTAAAGGGGCCATTTCTCCAGGGGTCATGAGCCAAGTAGCTTTCTGTTGGAAAAGTGTCGTTTGATGGACAAAGCTACAAAAGCAGTTTTGTCCTTAATTCTTCAGTAAAAAATCTTCAAAAGCTGATTTTATGTTAAAAGTCCACAAGTGGGTTTCTGAAGAATTGGGTCACAGGTGCATGTTTTAGTAACATCCAATTGGACAATTTCCATCTTTCTGTATAAAAGTCTGCCCACTCCAAGAAGGCGCTAGCAGCCAGATGCCTGAGGTACAATCAAGCTGATTGGCAAGGGAATCTTTCCTTCTGCCTCCCTGTGCTGCTCCAGTGGGTAACAGTCCCAGCTCCAAACTCAGACCATTGAGGATTGTGTTTACCTCTTGCTTTTAATGTGGGTTTTCAGTGAAGGGATCTAGAACATAAGATGGGGGAGGGAGGGCAGGTGGAGAACCCTGCAGTGTAGGATTTGAATTGGAGCTATCAGTAAGTGGGAGATCGTGATCTGATATTCTAGCTGTGTCCCTGAAAAAGCTTAGAATCAATAATACCCCATAGCAATAAGCTCGTGTAGGAACCAGGTTTTGGTTTCTGAATACTATTGCCTGCCGAAAAGAACCAGAGCTCCTTAGAGAATTGGCAAATATCAGGTCAGAGTTAGGAACATCTTGTGTATCAGAAAGCAAAGATGTGTTCACAGACCATTTAAAAGTCCATGTCAAAAAAATACAGAAGTCAGCTTGGAAAGGATCTCACTGATCAAATCTGAGAAACTTTGAGGATGAAAAAAATAATCCTGGGAAACGACTGTAATGCATTGTATTTTTAACATTTCACGACTCTATAGTGATTCTCAAAAGACAGAAAGGACCAGCCTGGGCAACATGGCAAAACTTTCTCTACAAAAAATATAAAAATTAGCTGGGCGTGATGGTTATGTGCCTATAGTCCAGCTACTCAGGAGGCTGAGGTGGGAGAATCACTTGACCCTTGGAGGTCGAGGCTGCAAAGAGCCGTGATTTCACCGCTGTACTCCAGCCTGGGTGACAGAGACCCTGTCTAGAAAAAAAAAAATGCTCTTTTTTTTTTTTAATTTTTTTGTTATACTTTAAGTTCTAGGGTACATGTGCACAACCTGCAGGTTTGTTACATATGTATACATGTGCCATGTCGGTGTGCTACACCCATCAAAGTAACTCCCAATGCCATCCCTCCCCCTTCCCCCCTCCCCACAATAGGCCCGGGTGTGTGATGTTCCCCTTCCCGTGTCCAAGTATTCTCATTGTTCAATTCCCACCTATGAGTGAGAACATGTGGTGTTTGGTTTTCTGTTCTTGGTGATAGTTTGCTGAGAATGATGGTTTCCAGCTGCGTCTGTGTCCCTACAAAGGACACAAACTCATCCTTTTTATGGCTGCATAGTATTCCATGGTGTATATGTGCCACATTTTCTTAATTCAGTCTGTCACTGATGGACATTTGGGTGGATTCCAAGTCTTTGCTATTGTGAATAGTGCCGCAATAAACATATGTGTGCATGTGTCTTTATAGCAGCATGATTTATAATCCTTTGGGTATATACTCAGTAATGGGATGGCTGGGTCATATGGTATTTCTAGTTCTAGATCCTTGAATTGCCATACTGTTTTCCACAATGGTTGAACTAGTTTACAATCCCACTGACAGGGTAAAAGTGTTTCTATTTCTCCACATCCTCTCCAGCACCTGTTGTTTCCTGACTTTTTAATGATTGCCATTATAACTGGTGTGAGATGGTATCTCATTATGGTTTTGATTTGCATTTCTCTGATGGCCAGTGATGATGAGCATTTTTTCATGTGTCTGTTGGCTGTATGAATGTCTTCTTTTGAGAACTGTCTGTTCATATCCTTTGCCCACTTTTCGATGGGGTTGTTTTTTTTTTTTCTCGTAAATTTGTTTGAGTTCTTTGTAGGTTCTGGATATTGGCCCTTTGTCAGATGAGTAGATTGCAAAAATTTTCTCCCATTCTGTAGGTTGCCTGTTCACTCTGATGGTAGTTTCTTTTGCTGTGCAGAAGCTCTTTAGTTTAATTAGATCCCATTTGTCAATTTTGGCTTTTGTTGCCGTTGCTTTTGGTGTTTTAGACATGAATTCCTTGCCCATGCCTATGTCCTGAATGGTATTACCTAGGTTTTCTTCTAGGGTTTTTATGGTATTGGGTCTAACATTTAAGTCTAATCCATCTTGAATTAATTTTCGTATAAGGAGTAAGGAAAGGATCCAGTTTCAGCTTTCTACTTACGGCTAGCCAATTTTCCCAGCACCATTTATTAAATAGGGAATCCTTTCCCCATTTCTTGTTTTTCTCAGGTTTATCAAAGATCAGATGGCTGTAGATGTGTGGTATTATTTCTGAGGACTCTGTTCCATTGGTCTATATCTCTTTTGGTACCAGTACCATGCTGTTTTGGTTACTGTAGCCTTGTAGTATAGTTTGAAGTCAGGTAGCATGATGCCTCCAGCTTTGTTCTTTTGACTTAGGATTGTCTTGGCAATGCGGGCTCTTTTTTGGTTCCATATGAACTTTAAAGCAGTTTTTTCCAATTCTGTGAAGAAAGTCATTGGTAGCTTGATGGGAATGGCATTGAATCTATAAATTACCTTGGGCAGTATGGCCATTTTCACAATACTGATTCTTCCTATCCATGAGCATGGCATGTTCTTCCATTTGTTTGTGTCCTCTTTTATTTCACTGAGCAGTGGTTTGTAGTTCTCCTTGAAGAGGTCCTTTATATCCCTTGTAAGTTGGATTCCTAGGTATTTTATTCTCTTTGAAGCTATTGTAAATGGGAGTTCATTCATGATTTGGCTCTCTGTTTGTCTGTTACTGGTGTATAAGAATGCTTGTGATTTTTGCACATTAATTTTGTATCCTGAGACTTTGCTGAAGTTGCTTATCAGCTTAAGGAGATTTTGGGCTGAGATGATGGGGTTTTCTAAATATACAATCATGTCATCTGCAAACAGGGACAATTTCTCTTCTTTTCCTAACTGAATACCCTTGATTTCTTTCTCTTGCCTGATTGCCCTAGCCAGAACTTCCAACACTATGTTGAATAGGAGTGGTGAGAGAGGGCATCCCTGTCTTGTGCCACTTTTCAAAGGGAATGCTTCCAGTTTTTGCCCATTCAGTATGATATTGGCTGTGGGTTTGTCATAAATAGCTCTTATTATTTTGAGATACATTCCATCAATACCGAATTTATTGAGAGTTTTTAGCATGAAGGGCTGTTGAATTTTGTCTAAAGGCCTTTTCTGCATCTATTGAGAGAATCATGTGGTTTTTGTCTTTGGTTCTGTTTATATGCTGGATTACGTTTATTGATTTGTGTATGTTGAACCAGCCTTGCATCCCAGGGATGAAGCCCACTTGATCATGGTGGATAAGCTTTTTGATGTGCTGCTGGATTCGGTTTGCCAGTATTTTATTGAGGATTTTTGCATCGATGTTCATCAGGGATATTGGTCTAAAATTCTCTTTTTTTGTTGTGCCTCTGCCAGGCTTTGGTATCAGGATGATGTTGGCCTTATAAAATGAGTTGGGGAGGATTCCTTCTTTTTCTATTGATTGGAATAGTTTCAGAAGGAATGGTACCAGCTCCTCCTTGTACCTCTGGTAGAATTCAGCTGTGAATCCATCTGGTCCTGTACTTTTTTTTGGTTGTTAGGCTATTAATTATTGCCTCAATTTCAGAGCCTGCTATTGGTCTATTCAGGAATTCAGCTTCTTCCTGGTTTAGTCTTGGGAGAGTGTAAGTGTCCAGGAAATTATCCATTTCTTCTAGGTTTTCTAGTTTATTTGCATAGAGGTGTTTATAGTATTCTCTGATGGTAGTTTGTATTTCCGTGGGGTTGGTGGTGATATCCCCTTTATGTTTTTTTATTGTGTCTATTTGATTCTTCTCTCTTTTCTTCTTTATTCGTCTTGCTAGTGGTCTATCAATTTTGTTGATCTTTTCAAAAACCCAGCTCCTGGATTCATTGATTTTTTGGAGGGTTTTTTGTGTCTCTATCTCCTTCAGTTCTGCTCTTAGTTATTTCTTGCCTTCTGCTAGCTTTTGAATGTGTTTGCCCTTGCTTCTCTAGTTTTTTTTTAATTGTGATGTTAGGGTGTCAATTTTAGATCTTTCCAGCTTTCTCTTGTGGGCATTTAGTGCTATGAATTTCCCTCTACACACTGCTTTAAATGTGTCCCACAGATTCTAGTATGTTGTATCTTTGTTCTCATTGGTTTCAAAGAGCATCTTTATTTCTGCCTTCATTTCGTTGTGTACCCAGTAGTCATTCAGGAGCAGGTTGTTCATTTTCCATGTAGTTGAGCAGTTTTGATTGAGTTTCTTAGTCCTGAGTTCTAGTTTGATTGCACTGTGGTCTGAGAGACAGTTTGTTATAATTTCTGTTCTTGCACATTTGCTGAGGAGTGCTTCCAACTATGTGGTCGGTTTTGGAATAAGTGTGATTTTGTGCTAAGAAGAATGTATATTCTGTTGATTTGGGGTGGAGAGTTCTATAGATGTCTATTAGGTCCGCTTGGTGCAGAGTTCAATTCCTGGATATCCTTGTTAACTTTCTGTCTCGTTGATCTGTCTAATGTTGACAGTGGGGTGTTGTAGTCTCCCACTATTATTGTATGGGAGTCTAAGTCTCTTTGTAAGTCTCTAAAGACTTGCTTTATGAATCTGGGTGCTCCTGTATTGGGTGCATATATATATTTAGGATAGTTAGCTCTTCCTGATGAATTGATCCCTTTACCATTATGTAATGGCCTTCTTTGTCTCTTTTGATCTTTGATGGTTTAAAGTCTGTTTCATCAGAGACTAGGACTGCAACCCCTGCTTTTTTTTTGTTCTCCATTTGCTTGGTAGATCTTCCTCCATCCCTTTATTTTGAGCCTATGTGTGTCTCTGCATGTGAGATGGGTCTCCTGAATACAGCAAACTGATGGGTCTTGACTCTATCCAATTTGCCAGTCTGTGTCTTTTAATTGGACCATTTAGTCCATTTACATTTAAGGTTAATACTGTTATGTGTGAACTTGCTCCTGTCATTGTGATATTAGCTGGTCATTTTGCTCATTAGTTGATGCAGTTTCTTCCTAGCATTGATGGTCTTTACATTTTGGCATGTTTTTGCAGTGGCTGGTACTGGTTGTTCCTTTCCACATTTAGTGTTTCCTTTAGGGTCTCTTGTAAGGCAGGCCTGGTGGTGACAAAATCTCTAAGCATTTGCTTGTCTGTAAAGGATTTTATTTCTCCTTCACTTATGAAACTTAGTTTTGCTTGATATGAAATTCTGGGTTGAAAAGTCTTTTCTTTAAGAATGTTGAATATTGACCCCCACTCTCTTCTGGCTTGTAGAGTTTCTGCTGAGAGATCTGCTGTTAGTCTGATGGGCTTCCCTTTGTGGGTAACCCGACCTTTCTCTCTGGCTGCCCTTAACATTTTTTCCTCATTTCAACTTTGGTGAATCTGACAATTATGTGTCTTGGAGTTGCTCTTCTCGAGGAGTATCTTTGTGGCATTCTGTGTATTTCCTGAATTTGAATGTTGGCCTGCCTTACTAGGTTGGAGAAGTTCTCCTGGATGATATCCTGAAGAGTGTTTTCCAACTTGATTCCATTTTCCCCCTCACTTTCAGGCACCCCAATCAGATGTAGATCTGGTCTTTTCACATAATCCCATACTTCTTGGAGGCTTTGTTCATTTCTTTTTGCTTTTTTCTCTAGACTTCTCTTCTCGCTTCATTTCATTCATTTGATCTTCAATCGCTGATACTTTCTTCCAGTTGATTGAGTCAGTTACTGAAGCTTGTGCATTTGTCATGTATTTCTCGTGTCATGGTTTTCATCTCTATAAGTTCGTTTATGGCCTTCTCTGCATTGATTATTCTAGTTATCCATTCTTCCATTCTTTTTTCAAGATTTTTAGTTTCTTTGTGCTGGGTACGTAATTCCTCCTTTAGCTCTGAGAAATTTGATGGACTGAAGCCTTCTCTCAACTCATCAAAGTCATTCTCCGTCCAGCTTTGATCCATTGCTGGTGATGAGCTGCATTCCTTTGGAGGGGGAGATGTACTCTGATTTTTTAAATTTTCAGCTTTTCTGCCCTGCTTTTTCCCCATCTTTGTGATTTTATCTGCCTTTGGTCTTTGATGATGGTGACGTACTGATGGGTTTTGGTATGGGTGTCCTTTCTGTTTGTTTTCCTTCTAACAGTCAGGACCCTCAGCTTCAGGTCTATTGGAGTTTGCTTGAGGTCCACTCCAGACCCTGTTTGCCTGGGTATCAGCAGCGGAGGCTGCAGAGGATAAAATATTGCTGAACAGCGAGTATTGCTGTCTGATTCTTGCTCTGGAAACTTCATCTCAGAGGTGTGCCCAGCTGTGTGAGGTGTTGGTCTGTACCTAGTAGGGGATGTCTCCCAGTTAGGTTACTCAAGGGTCAGGAACCCACTTGAGCAGGCAGTCTGTCCATTCTCAGATCTCAGCCTCTGTGCTGGGAGACCCACTGCTGTCTTCAAAGCTGTCAGACAGGGTCATTTACATCTGCAGAGGTTTCTGCTGCTTTTTGTTTAGCTATGCCCTGTCCCCAGAGGTGGAGTCTACAGAGACAGGCAGGCCTCCTTGAGCTGCAAGTGGGTTCCACCCAGTTCAAGCTTCCCAGTGGCTTTGTTTACCTACTTAAGCCTAGGCAATGGTGGGCGCCCCTCTCCCAGCCTCGCTGCTGCCTTGCTGTTAGATCTCAGACTGCTGTGCTAGCAATGAGGGAGGCTCCATGGGCGTGGGACCCTCCTGGCCAGGTGTGGGATATGATCTCCTGGTGTGCCGTTTGCTGAGACCCTTGGTAAAGTGCAGTATTAGGGTGGGAGTTACCCGTTTTTCCAGGTGTTGTATGTCTGTTTCCCTTGGCTAGGAAAAGGGATTCCCTTCCCCCTTGTCTTTCCCAGGTGAGGCGTTGCCTTGCCCTGCTTCAGCTCTTGCTGGTCGGGCTGCACCAGCTGACCAGCACCGATTGTCCGGCACTCCCCAGTGAGATGAACCTGGTACCTCAGTTGAAAATGCAGAAATCACCCGTCTTCTGTGTTGCTCGCACTGGGAGCTGGAGGCTGGAGCTGTTCCTATTTGGCCATCTTGCTCTGGGACCTTTTTTTTTTTTAAAGACAGAGTCTTGCTCTGTTGCCCAGGCTGGAGTACAGTGGTGCAATCTCGGCTCACTGCAAGCTCTGCCTCCTGGGTTCACACCATTCTCCTGCCTCAACCTCCTGAGTAGCTGGGACTACAGGCACCTGCCACCATGCCCAGCTAATTTTGTGTGTGTTTTAAGTAGACACAGGGTTTCACCGTGTTAGCCAGGATGGTGTTGATCTCCCGACCTCATGATCCACCTGCCTCAGCCTTCCATAGTGCTGGGATTACAGGCGTGAGCCACCATAACACGCTCTTCTTTTGTAAAAAATTATAATCCAGTTATGTGTAGGCTAAATTTTAGGAAAGCACCATTTCATAACTCAATGTAATGATTGATTCAAGTGATGATCATCAATGAATAATATGACCCACTGGGAGTAAAGACTAGAGGGAAAGGCTGCTTACAGAATGTCACAGGTTACTGATTAATTACAAAGGCAAAAGCTTTCCTTTGCATTGCTATCTATCAGTCTTCACCTCATCTTCCTCCCATTGTGCGTGCCATGACAGTTAGTGGAGCAACCTAACCCTGTGAGTCCCCGGTCTGATGCCATAGGAGGGACACCCATAACAAAATTTGCTGGAAGCATCTGACCTGAATCAAATCCTGGCCAGATGGTCAGAGCACTCCAGAATGTGGGATTTTTTTTTTTTTTTTTTTTTTTTTTTGAGACAGAGCTTTGCTCTGTCCCCCAGGCTGGAATGCAGTGGCGCAATCTTGGCTCACTGCAACCTCTGCCTCCTAGGTTCAAGCAATTCTCGTGTTTCAGCCTCCTGAGTAGCTGGAACTCCAGGCATGCACTACCACACCCAGGTAATTTTTGTATTTTTAGTAGAGACGGTGTTTCACCATGTTGCCCAGGCTGGTCTTGAACTTCTGACCTCAAGTGATCCTCCTACCTCAGCCTGCCAAAGTGCTGTGATTACAGGCGTGAGCCACCGCGCCCAGCCAGGATGTTCTGCAGGTCTTCAAAGAGTTGGAGTTCAAGAACAGAGGCAGAGTACAGGGAAAATAGAGACAGAACAGCCAAATCTAGGTGTCAACCTTGATTGGATTCTGGGTCAAAAGCTACCAAGGACATTCTGGAGGACGATTAGGAAACTTTGAGTCCAGATTGCATGTTAGATCATTCTGTTGAATTAATGTTGATTCTCTTATCAGGGGTGAGGATGGTGTTATGGTGAGGTAAGAGGATGGCTCTGTTCTGAGTGATGCAAGATCCAACATTTAGGCATGAAATGCCATGATGACAGCTGCCTACTTTAGCAAAAGGGAAAGGGGTGTGTGTGTGTGTGTGTGTGTGTGTGTATGTGTGTGTATATGTGTGTGCGTGCGTGCATATAAATAGAGGAAGTAGCTGCGGCTAGATGGTGAATCTACGTGAGGAGTATCCAGGTGTTCATTGTACTGTTCTTTCAACTTTTCTGTGGGCTTGAAAATTTTCAAAACAAGACAAAAAATGTTTTTTCAAAGACCGTTCAAGAGGATAGGAAATAGAAATGAGTCTTATTAAAGAGCCATTTAAAAGACTGTTTCCTTCTATTTCCTTTTGCCCACAACTATGACCCTCAGTGCTAGCGATTTCTCCTTTCCATAAACTTTTGTTTGACTTAAAATCATTGTGTCACCACTGAGCAGGGAATCTCAATAATGACTGACATATCTGGTAGCAAAAGGAAATGAAATATTTTTATTTTCTCAGAGAACTAAAGCTTATCTTCTAAAATCAAATTTCTTTTTTTTTTTTTTTTTTTTTTTTTTTTTTGAGATGAAGTCTCGCTCTGTTGCCCAGGCTGGAGTGAAGTGATGTGGTCCTGGCTCACTGCAACCTCCATCTCCCAGGTTCAAGCAATTCTCCTGTCTCAGCTTCCCAACTAGCTGGGACTACAGGCACGGGCCTCCACACCCAGCTAATTTTTGTATTTTTAGTAGAGAAGGGGTTTTACCATATTAGCCAGTCTGGTCTCAAACTTCTGGTCTCAAATGATCCACTTGCTTTGGTCTCCCAAAGTGCTGGGATTACCGGCATGAACCACTGTGCGCAGCCTCAAATTTCTTATATTGAGCTTCAACTATGCAAGATCCCATGAGAGGAATGATATACCAAGATGAACAACAATATGGTCTCTGCCTTCAAGGGGTGTAAAATCTAACCCATACAATTGGGCTCCACAAGCATTTTTTGAGTGGTTATTATGAGCTAAACAAAACACTAGGACTAGAGATCCAGTTATAGAACAAGATACAGGGGCCATCAAAAAGTCCCTTATCTTTTGAGATATATGAATAGATTAATTTCAGTATATTGCATAAAGTTTATAAGACCTTTATCATGTTCTAAAAATTATCATCAGGAATCTAGCAACAGTTTCTGAACAAAGACTACCTCAGAGCCATGGCTTGGATTAAAGTTCAGGATATTTTTCAGACAAAGCAGTAGGCATTGCAAGCAGATGGAATAGAGCATGCAAAAGCATGAGGGCGTGAAATGAGCATGAGGTCTTTGGGGGATCAACAACTAGTTAAATATGGCTGGAGGGTGGGTACTTGGGGCAGTAAGAGAGACAACTCGGAACTCCAGCTTAACTTGGGCTGGTAGATAAAGAGCTTCCATCCTATCCTGAAGAGTTTGAACTGTATCCTGAAGGCAGTGGGAAGCCAGGAGGAGACTTTGGAGATAAATAATATGATCATCAGGTGCTTGTCTTAGAACGGTAAGTCTAGTGGTGGAGTGGCAGGAGATTTGGAAGGAGATGAGCCAGCAAGATTGGTTAATACATTTTTGTAATAGTGCTGGTGAGAGATGCTGAGCACCTAAACCAAGACGAAGTAGAGACAGAGAAAGGGTGGATGCAAGAGACAGTTTGTAGATTACAAAAATAGGGCATGGTGACAGAATGAATGCTAGGAAGTGACACAGAGGGGTCATCAGAGATGATGTATTAGGATTTTCCAGAGAAACAGAACCAATAGGGTGAGTGTGTGTGTGTGTGTGTGTGTGTGTGTTGAGAGAGAAAGGAGTTCTCTATTATAAGGAAACTCCATTGTGGGTGTGCAAAAGTCCAAAACCCGCAAGGTAGCTCACAGGCTAGAGATTCTATCAGAAGTTGATCTTGCAGTCTTCAAAGGCAGGTCTGCAAAGAATTCCTTCTTCCTCAGTGGAGTTTCAGTGTTTTCTCTTAATGGCCTCCATTGATTGGCTGAGGCCCATGTATCTTACGGAGGGTAATCTGCTTTCCTCAAAGCTCACCAGTTTGAATGTTAATCGTACCCTAAAAAATACCTTCACGGTGACATCGAGACAACTAGACACCATAGCCTAGCCAAGGTGATACGTAAAATTAACCATCACCTTTAAGACATTGGTTGTATTTGGGTGCCGTTAATAATTAATAATATATGGAATAGAGGATAAAAGATCAGTTGAGGGGAGAAAAAGAACATCATTTCGATGTTGAATTTCAGCTGGCGATGTCCAGTGGTCACTTAGGACAGAAACTCGGAAGATAGATTTTTCTAATGAACTCAATTTAGACATCTTAGTGGATCCACGTGGTGGTGGTGGGTTCGTTAATGCATTTGCCGCCAATTACTAGATGCTGGCTGGCTTCACTCACACTTCTGGCGGTTGGCTAGTGCTGCTGGCTAATGTGCCTCAGTTGTCCTCCACGTAGCCTCTCCCAGCTCAGCCTTCCTCACTTGGCAGCTGGGGTTCCATGAGGGCAAGCCTGATGTATAAGCATGTATCAGCCTCCGCTTGGGCCACATTTTCTAATGATCCCATAGCCAAAGCAAATCATATGGCTAAGCTTAGGGTTGACGTTGAAGGGGGCAACACACAAGCCTAGAATTCATTAAAATCCATTAACATAACAATGGAACACATGTTGGCCGGGCTTGGTGGCTGAGGCCTGTAATCCCAGCACTTTGGGAGGCCGAGAAGGGCGGATCACCAGGTCAGGAGATAGAGACCATCCTGGCTAACACGGTGAAACCCCATCTTTACTAAATACAAAAAAATTAACTGGGCGTGGTGGCGGGTGCCTGTGGTCCCAGCTACTCGGCAGGCTGAGGCAGGAGAATGGTGTGAACCTGGGAGGCAGAGCTTGCAGTGAGCCGAGATTGCACCACTGCACTCCAGCCTAGGTGACAGAGTGAGACTCCATCTCAATTAAAAAAAAAAAAAAAGCATGGAACACATGTTAAACAGAGTCTAGAATTCATTAAGATCCATTAACATAACAATGGAATACATGTTAGATGGCAATGAAGAAAAAGAGAATAGAGTAACAAGGCAGATAATTACATTGGAAGAGAAGGCCGTAGTAGACAGGGTGGTCAGAGAAGTGACTTTTGAGCAGACACTTAAATGAAGTAAGGCAGCCAGTCATGTGAAATTCTGCAGGCAAGCCCATGCCAGACAAAGTGAACCGCAGGTGTTGAGGACTGTGAAGCCAGAACCAGCTTGAAATGCTCAAGAAACAAGAAGAGCAGAGTACACCAGGGCTGGGGGTGGAAGAGCAATGGAGATGAGACTGGAGAGGTGGCAGAGAGGACCACAGTGCAGGGCTTTGCAGACCATGGAAGGAGACTCAATTTTATTCTAAATAGTGATGAGAAACCAATGAAAGATTTTGTGCAAGAAGGGACTTGATCCAATTTTCATCTTTATTTATCTTTTCGAGGCAGAGTCTCACTCTGTCACCCAAGCTAGAGTGCAGTGGCACGATGTTGGCTCACGGCAACCTCACTGCAACACCTCCTGGGTTCAAGCGATTCTCTTGCCTCAGTCTTCTGAGTAGCTGGGATTACAGGTGCATGCCACCACACCTGGCTAATTTTTGCATTTTTAACAGAGAAGAGGTTTCACCATGTTTGCCAGGCTGGTATCGAACTTCTGACCTCAAGTAATCCACCTTCCACCTTCCACCTTCCCAAAGTGCTGGGATTACAGGTATGAGCCACCACGCCTGGCCAATTTTCATCTTTAAAAGATGGTTCTGATTACTGATGAGGCAACATGCATGGAGACTGGGCGATCTGGTAGGGGCTCCTGCAGTAGTCACAGAAAGAGAGAATGGTAGTGGTGGAGGTGCCAAGAAGTGGTTGAATTTGGACGACCAGAAGAGGTAGAAACATTACATGTTCATGGAGTAGATGTGAAATGTCAGGGACACAGGGGTCAAGAATGATGCCTGACAACTGAGCAAGACAGGAAATAATGAGGAGAGAAAATCAGGCATTCTTTTCTGGACATGCTGTATTTCACCTGCCTAATACATATGCGAGTGGAGACACCAAGTAGAAGATCAAATAGGAAGACCTTAAGCTCAAGGGAGAGAAAGTCAGCATCTAAATGGCATGATGGCCATGAGAGTATGTGGGATAAATTGGAAGATGTCGTAGAAGATGCAGATGTTCTCTGCCAACCATTGGGTTTTCACAATGAAATAAGAAGTGATGAATAGAAGGAATGGCTGCAGGGAGCTTCGAAAGAGAAGAGTTTTGAGAAAGTGGTTTTAGGTCAGGATACAAGAGACTGAATTCATTAGGGAAGGGTGGCAGGATGGATGTGAAGGGGCTGCCAGCTTCTGAAGACTGTGATAAAGTGAGAGCTATATTGGTTGTGTTTCTCCAGCAATATTCAGCTGCTCAAATACAGGGCATTAGTCAGAGGTCCTCAGAGAAACAGATCCAATAGGATATATGTGACCAGAAAGAAACAGATTATAAGGCATTGGCTCACATAATTATGGAGGTTGATTATGGATACTTGATTAAGTCCCACAAGCTTCTGTCTGCAAGCTGGAGACCTAAGAAAGCTTGTGATATAATTCCAAGGCCTGAAAGCCAGAGAGCCAATGGTGTAGATTCCAGTCCGGGTCAGAAGGCCTGAGAACCAGTTGTTCCAAGGACAGGAGAAGATCAATAAGCCAACTCCAGCAGTCAGGCCGGGAGTGGACTCAACCTTCCTCTGCTGATAGATTGGATAATGCCCACCCACATGGCTTTACTCAGTTCACCAATTCAAAGGCTTATCTCTTCTGGATACACCCTCAGAGACCACCCAGAAATAATGTTTGAGCAGTTATCTGGGCATCCCATGGCTCACTCATGTTGACACATAAAATTAACCATCAAATACAGACTTAGAGAGTTGGATTTAGCTGTGGGTGGGATTTTTGAAGACAAATGGAGGGAGGGAAGGGATGAGGAGGGAGCTGAGGGTATATACAAATGAAATTATACTTATGGACCAGAGATTCTAGACTGTGGAAGGAGGGAGCAGGGGGCATTGAAGAAAGTGGTGGCCTCACTGGTTTGGAAGTCATCATGGGGTAGCGTTGTTGAAGTGTCACTAGAGGGACTGTGCTGAGAAAAAGTGGAAATGAAATAGTTTGGGAGCAGCAGGCCAGAGTTTGGTTGGGAAGATTACTAGGAGTAAGGAGGTCAAAGGACCCAAGAAGCCAGGGCGCTGGATGGACTGTCTATGAAAGGGAAGTCTCCAAAACAGTGGTGCAGAGAAAGACAGCCAAATGCTTGTATGAGGAAGGGACGAGGACAGTCTGTTCCAATAGCACCGCTTCAAACAGTGTGGGGTTTTCAGAAAGGAAGGAAGAGCAAGGGTCTGGAGGGGCTAAGAGAATAATCACCTCACCCCAGGCCCGGTGGCAGAGAGCTGGGATCCAAACAACCCTCACTTGAGAAGGTTGCTGGGAACACAATGGTTTTCAGTTAGGGGTAGAAGGTCAGAGGAACTTAAGAGGTGCAGGTGACAGACCATTCGCTGCAGAGGGCGCAGGCCAATGAGGAGAAAGGAGGATGCCTACTGAGCGTAATGAAAGGGAGGATAATCTTTTCTGACCCTTTTCAGGCACAAATGAAATCAACAAAGCTCACACGAACAGTTAGGAGTTACTCACATGAATCCAAGTTTTGCTTCCTCCCAGATTCTTACCATGTTTTGAATTACTGAGTTTGCCAAATAAGAACCATGTGAAAATTAGTTATTATAGGTAATATCATTTATTACACTTTAATTATATAAGGCTCTTTGAAGAAATAGACATATCTTACAGGTTTCATCTGTCTTCAGACATCAAAGTTATATGTTCTAATTCAAGTTCATTAGAAATTAGTTCAAAAAAACGGGATTCCAAGCAAGAATATGTTAAATCACATGTAACATCCACTCAGGCCAAGCTATTCTGACCTAGCAATGATATCGCACCTAACACAGCAGTTGCAATAGTGACT
Source organism: Macaca thibetana thibetana (assembly GCF_024542745.1). Classification (NCBI taxonomy): domain Eukaryota; kingdom Metazoa; phylum Chordata; class Mammalia; order Primates; family Cercopithecidae; genus Macaca; species Macaca thibetana. The sequence goes on along the minus strand of NC_065583.1, from coordinate 159,835,127 downwards.
ACTTGGTTGAGTTTGCCATGGACCATTGTCATCCTCCAGGATCTGTCTTTTTCCAGAGCCCACGCTTGTGAATTAAATGGCAAAATGATGGGGTCCATCACCCTGCATCTTCTGGTCCTTCAGGGATGACACTAATTTCTGCCATTCACCTTGGAATGCTGTATCACTGCGGATTCACTGTCTATGGTCATAGAGGGGATTCATTTCAGAAGATTCCCCTTGTTCCTCTCTATGATGATCGTCTTACCCTAAGCCTGGGAACCAATAAATGAAGCATGTCTATTTCCATTATACATTTGGGGTCCAGAGAAATGACCACTGGATGAGTCTGCAGACGCAGTGGACACATCATAAATAAGCAGGATCTGGGCCAGTCTCCATGTTTTACCTACTCGAATATTCCCCGCTCTGATGGGGGCACCAGATGCTGGTTTGTGTCTCTAGGTATTAATGCTTACTAAGACCTCGTGCAGCAGTCACTCAAATGTTTGGATAACCCTTGATATTCAGTTATCCAAGTAGATCTCTTTGGTAAAGGCCTGGGAGACCCAGGACCTCACCCTCTTGCTGTGTGGTTTTGCAGGGCTCTGCCTCCTAGGGCCACAGTCTTGTCTTTAGTCAGTGCACCTGGGGCCAAACAGTGGCTCAAGCCCAGAAACTGACTTCTTATTGGTGACTCTCAGGTTCCCGATCAAGCATCCTTGATTTCTTTTGGTTATACAGACTGAACAATCTCTTCTTGGCTGCCCATCTGTTTTGTTCCTACGGATGCAGTAACTCAATAGAATTTTCAGTTAACTCCCTTGAGTGTTATTTTTGGCCAGGGGAAGAATTTTCTGAATTTGGAGAGAGAGTCTTTGTGAATATTTCTTGGCCAGAGAGGCAGACTGTGACAGTGACAGCTAACTGTCCACCAAAGCATCATTCTCCCCTTACGTATGGTATAGTTGCTACTGAAAGTGCAGTTGTCCAGCCTGAAGCTGCATTTCCCAGCAGCCACTGCATCCATTTCTCAGCATCCCTTGCATGTACGTCATGCCACATGATTAGGTCTTGCTAGTGGATTGGGAGCAGAAGTGAAGTCACTTCCAGGCGGAAAAGGTTAAGAAGTGAATGTCCTTATTCACCGATTCAATGGACTGTTTGTTTCCTTTCTGCCAGCTCTGCCCAGCTCCACCCAGGGAGATCTTGGAAGCTAAATGTAGAAGAAGGCAGATCCCCTGTCAGTCTGGGTCCCTGAAGAGCCACAGGGAGTAACTACCACTCTCCCAACATGACGTCGATGTTGGACTGTTACAGAAGCAAAAAATCATCTTTCGTTATATTAAGTGGTTGAAACATAGGAATTTGTTGGCTAAAGCAACTAAAGTTACCCTAATACATACTCTATAAATTCTATATCAAATATAAAAAAATTGTTTGTCTAAATACATTTTTATCTTTTTTTTTTTTTTTTTTTTTTGAGACGGAGTCTTGCTCTGTCGCCCAGGCTGGAGTGCCGTGGCACGATCTTGGCTCACTACAACCTCCGACTCCCTGATTCAAGCGATTCTCCTGCCTCAGCCAACTGAGTATCTGGGATTACAGGCATGCGCCACCATGCCCAGCTATTTTTTAGTAGAGACGGGGTTTCACCATGTTGGCCAGGATGATCTCAATCTCCTGACCTCATGATCCACCCGCCTCGGCCTCCCAAAGTGCTGGGATTACAGGTGTGAGCCACTGCACTCAGTGATTTTTAACAAATTTTAAAGGTGTGTTTGTGATGGTCTGACATAAGAGTAGAGACGATGTGACATGAAATTCACTCCGAGGGGCCCAGGGGATGTCTTATGAGGCTCAGCAGTTATTCCTTATAACAGCTGAAAATAATATTCAAAGCCAGCCCTCTGGACCTGTGGGTTCCACATCTGTAGATTCAACCAAGCAGACTGAAAATATTTGAAAAAATGTTGCGTCTATATTGAACATGTACAGACATTTTCCTTGTTATTGTTCCCTAAACCGTATAGTACAACAACTATTTACATAGCATTTACACTGTACAAGGTATTATAAGTAACCTAGAGTATGTATAGGAGGATGTGTCATTATATATCAGGGACTTGAGTATCCTCGGATTTTTGGTATCCATGGTGGGGTCCTGCAGCCAATCCCCCATGGATACCAAGGGATGACTGTTATAAAAGGCAGTGATAATACAATCAACACACACACATTTTCTCTGTCCACACCTTGTTAATATAAGTGGTTGTTTTCACTATGGGTCCCTGGATGCTGCCTCTCTTACCTGCCTCCTCAGGTTCCTTGGCCTCCTCCATCCCCCAAGCTCTTGGAAGCTTGGTCCACTCAGCACCAAGACAGTCAACTGACTCCACACGGGCCTTGTATTTTCCACCCCTGAAGACTAACCAGCTGTGTATCTGGAGTCTTAAGATCCTCCCGCCAGAGATTTCCACGAAATGCTACCTTCAGGGCATGTGAATTTGTTTCCTGTTGCTGCTGTCACAGGTTACCGCAAATGTGGTGGTTTAAAGCAACAGAAGTTAGTTTTCTTACATTTTTGGAGGTCACCGTCTAAAATGAGCTTCATGCTTCTAAAATCAAGGTGCCAGCAGGGCTGCTTTCTCCCGAGGGCCTCCTGCCTCTCCAGGCTTGCAGAGGTTGCTGGCATTCCCCGGCCTGTGGCCCCTTTCTTGCCTCACTCTTACTCTTGCTTCCATTGTCTCATCTCCCACCCGTGCCTCTGATTTTCTGCCTCCCTCTTTGAAGACCCCTTGGGATTGCAATGGACCCACTTGGATGACCTAGAATAATTGCTTCATCTTGAGACTATTTATTTATTTATTATTTATTTATTTATTTTTGAGATAGAGTCTAGCTCTGTCACCCAGGCTAAGTGCAGTGGTGCAATCTTGGCTCACTGCAACCTCTGCCTCCCAGGTTCAAGCAATTCTCCTGCTTCAGCTTCCTGAGTAGCTGGGACTACAGGCACACGTCACCAGGCCAGGCTAATTTTTGTATTTTTAGTAGAGACAGGGTTTCACTATGTTGGCCCAGCTGGTCTTGAACTCCTGACCTCGTGATCCACCTGCCTCTGCCTCCCAAAGTGCTGGGATTACAGGTGTGAGCCACCGCACCTGGCGTCAAGACTCTTAATCACATCTGCTGAGTCCCTTTTGCCATAGGTAACATTCACAGATTCTAGGGATTAGGATGTGGTTATCTGTGTTAGGCCATTATTCAGCTCACCTCTGGGTAGGATATAACTTCTTAAGTGGCTTTGAAAGGCATCAGGTAGGCCAGGCACAGTGGCTCACATCTGTAATCCCACCATTTGGGGAATTGAGGCAGGAGGATTGCTTGAGGCCAGAAGTTGGAGACCAGCCTGGACAACATAGCAAGACCCCATCTCTACAAAAAATTTGAAAGCTGAGTGTGGTGGCGTGCACTGGTCACTCTAGCTACTTGGGGGGCTGAGGCGGGAGGATCTCTCGAGCCTAGGAGCTGAGGTAAGCTATGATCATGCCCACTGCTCTATAGCCTGGGCAACAGAGCAAGACTGTTTCTAAAAAAAATAAAAATAAATAAAGGTACCAGATGGCAGGGACATGTGTGGGAGCTGACTCCCCAGGTAGTGAGATTCAACCAGCAGGAAACAGGAGACAGGACCAAGCCAGGAAGACACATTTCTTCCCTCTGGAGGACTGCTCCAAGGCAGGACTTTCCGCACAGCCTGTGCAGAGACATCCCACAGAGCCGAGCAGGTGCCCCACTGAGCAACTGGCTGGGTCTCTTTCTGGCTCACGGTGAAGAGGGTTGTCACAATAAAGCCTTGGCTGGCATTGACTCCCATCCGTTTCCGCCTCGCTCCCGCATCCTTTCTACCCCGGGATTGCATTTCTAAAAGCATCAGCAGTTCATCTCTGCCTTCCTCTCACCTGGGGTGTAGCCCACATTGAAAGTCGCACTTTATTCCTTTATTTATTGAAGAAATCATCACTAAGAACCTACTCTATTCAGATACAGTTCTGATTAACAAAGTGACAGTTATAAATATGAAAAAATTTCTGCTCCCATGGAGCTTCCATTCTAACTGGAAAAGATATACAATAAACAAGAAGACATCATTTAATGACAAGTGATAGTTAAAAGACGGTGATGGCCAGGCGCGGTGGCTCAAGCCTGTAATCCCAGCACTTTGGGAGGCCGAGATGGGTGGATCATGAGGTCAGGAGATCGAGAACATCCTGGCTAACCCGGTGAAACCCCGTCTCTACTAAAAAATACAAAAAACTAGCCGGGCGAGGTGGCGGGCGCCTGTAGTCCCAGCTACTCGGGAGGCTGAGGCAGGAGAATGGCGTAAACCCGGGAGGCGGAGCTTGCAGTGAGCCGAGATCTGGCCACTGCACTCCAGCCTGGGCGACAGAGCGAGACTCCGTCTCAAAAAAAAAAAAAAAAAAAAAAAAAAGACGGTAATGCAACAAAGGCTAATTATTAATATATTTGGTGGTGAAGGAAGGGCCTTTCTGGAGTTGACATGTAACCTGAGGACTGAATGACAAAGAACCATTTATGCAGAATCAGGAGAAGGGGAGGTGGTGTCTTTTTTTCTTTTTTTTTTTTTAAACAGAGTCTCACTCTGTCACCCAGGCCAGAGTGCAGTGGCGCCATCTCAGCTCACTGCAACCTCTACCTCCCCGGTTCAAGCGATTCTTGTGTCTCAGCATCCCAAGTAGGTGGGACTACAGGCACAAGCCACCACGCCCGGCTAATTTTCCGTATTTTTAGTAGAGATGGGGTTGTGCCGTGTTGGCCAGACAGGTCTCGAACTCCTGACCTCAGGTGATCCGCCTGCCTCGGCCTCCCAAAGTGCTGGGATTATGGGCGTGAGCCACGGCACCCGGCCGTGGAGGTGTTCCTAACAGCAGGTATCAATGTGCAGTCGGTGTGCTTCTCACATGGATGCTTCTAGATAGGTGGTACACTCAGGTGAATAGCAGCAGAAATTTACTTTGAAAAAATTCATAATTCTACCACGATGTAAAATATAAAATAAACCTTTCAAGCAGAAGCTCTCTACTAACCAATAAATGGGACTTCCTCTTGGTCGTGAAGGAAGGTATTTTATTTTAGAAGTTAGATTTTCTTACTATGTTTTACACTTAGCATAATTTAGAATAAGGATGATCAAAGTAGGAGTTATGAAGCTTTAGCTTTCTCAGCTGTTTAACAGACACATTAGGGTATATACCCCTGTTTCCTTCCATCGCCAACATATTTTCGCCTTTATGGTTGGCTATTTGTAGCAGCCATTTTCCCTTCTCATTTCATATGTTTGGTGGATCAGTTTACATCTTGTTCAGACTGTAGCATCAGGAAGAAGTCATGGGCTTTGACATGAGATAATGCACTAATTTATTTAGATTTTCACTTTCTCTTAGATATTAAATGTTTTTAATAACATCATAAAAGGTATTATTTTTACATTTTTCTTTTATAATTCATTGTTGGTCCTATATAGAAACGCAGTTAAAAAAAACTGACTTTTTATCTAGTGATCTTGCTAGAATCACTCATTAATTCTAATAGAAAATCCAACGTGATCAGTCAATAAGTGAGGGGCTTCATCGTATCAGCTGTGAATAATAACAGTTGTATATCTTTTTCATTTCTCTTTTCTTTCTCTTTCTGGCTTGCTGAAGTGGCTGGAACCTCCTCAGTGAGCGTAGCATGTCTCTGTTCCCCTTGGCATCAGTCGAGGCAGCTTGAAGGCTGGAGACTGGAATCATGTGAAGTACCTTGTGGTTGGTACTGGGAAGACTTAAATAGACGGGGGTTGGCACAGCTGGGATTCCTTGGGTATCTTTCTCTTCACCATGGTGGCTTTAGGGCTCCAAAAGCACGTGTCCCAAGAGAGAAGGAGAGACAAGCAAAAGTTATGGTGTCACCTTCTATGACTTGGCTCTGTAAGTCACGCAGTATTATTCCTGTCACATTCTATTTATCAGAAGTGAGTAACTAGAGCTGCCCCATATTCAAGGAGAGGACAATTAGACTCCACCTTTTCGTGGGAGGAGTATCACAGAATTCATGGATATATTTTAAAAGCAGCACAATCGATCCTCTAGCCCAAATTATTTACATTTCTCCTTCATGCAAAATACACTTGCTTCATCCCAGGACTTGCAAAGTTGTATCTATTAAGAGATCAGGTTTAGGTTTGAGACCCAGGGTGTTGTCATGTAAATCACGTTCCCACATGGGTGAGGCTCCTCGTGGGCAGTTCCTTGAGTGTGGATCATTGATGATCTTTTTTCGAACTGAAGATCTGTGTACTAAAGAGACAAGTCTTCTGTCCCGCTCATGCCACAGGCAATGGTGGGTCTGGCATAAGATAACTGCTCTAGATCCTCTAACTCACTCAGTGGGGGGAAGAAGCACACAGAACTCCTTGGTCCACGGCACTTCTGAAATCCAGCTGAACACACATGGCCAGTCCACTGATGAAGGCCCAGTTCCAGCAAATGGGAAAATGGGAATCATTCTCCATGGGTTCTTGGATATATCCTCTGAGTCATCTTTTCTTTTTCTATAAAATGTAGCCATGTTTGCAGCCGATTAGATTTTTCAGTCTGTGTCCTGCCTGTCAAAGTTTTGTTTCATACAATTATCTTACAACGTTTTGGATTTACTATGTAACCTACTGGAATTTACTCCATTAAACAAAAGCCTCACCTGTGTATCTCAAGATAAGTATTTTTCTACATCAGGATCCCTGAAAGGTGACTCTGGAATAATTCATTTAAGATTCTTGGCCAGGTGTGGTGGCTCATGCCTGTTATCCCAGCACTTTGGGAGGCTGAGGCAGGTGGATCACCTGAGGTCAGGAGTTCGAGACCAGCCTGGCCAACATAGTGAAACCCTGTCTTGACTAAAAATAAAAAAAATTAGCCAGTCTTGGTGGCATGCACCTGTAGTCCCAACTACTCAGGAGGCTGAGGCAGGAGAACTGCTTGAACCCGGGAGATGGAGGTTGTGGTGTGCTGAGGTTGTGCCACTGCACTCCAGCCTGGGTAACACAGCGAGACTCTGCCTCAAAAAAAAAAAAAAAAAAAAAAAAATTCTTAGAAGCCCAAATTGTGTAGTGGGAAGGATCTACCCTGACAATCTCTAGAGAACTTCGATTTTAATTCTAAGAACGTCACATAGAGTTTTACAGTTGCACCTTTGGGTTCATCTTTAGACTATGTTGTCCTGACAGTGCCCTGCATTTGATATCTTCCAGAAACCATTTCTTAATTTTAGCAATCACTATGTCAATTGGAGAAACTAGGAATGAAAATCAGTTTTATTTTCAACTCAGAAAGTCCTGGCTCCTTTATATTTAACAGTTCTTTCTTTAGCTTGTCTATTTTTTATAGCGAAAAGAAACCGGGTGGTACTTTCAACACACTCTCTGGAAATCGCCTTAGCTGGAACATGTAGCTCATTAGGTGCTTTTTCTATTCCCACATTGCCACAGGCAACGGTGTTACTAAACTTCCTGCTATTGCATCATGAAGGTTTTCTTTTTTCCAGCTTCCAATAATATTTTCCTCACTTTCCTGTAAGTCCTCACCAGCAGTCCCCCAGAGGGCCATCAAGCCTCTGCTAATGATTTCTTTGAAGTCCTCAATGTTTCTCTAACATGTTTCTTAAGTCCAACTTCTTCCCACTGCTCAGTGCCAAAGCCACATGCTTTAGGTTTGGTTATGGCAGCACCTCAAGTCTAGAGTGCCAAAATATGTCCAGTTCTCTACAGTTGTGAAACTAACCACCCCTGAACTTAGTGATCATTTTAAACAACAGTTATTTTGCTCATGAAACTGCAATTTGGGCAGATCTTAGCAGGGAGAACTCAGCTCTGCTCCCCTCAGCTTAAGATGGGGCAGTTCAAAGCTAAGGGCTGGAATAATCTAAAGACTCACTGACTTACCTCATGGCCGAGGTTGGGAAGTTAAACAGCTGAGGTATGGTACATCTGGGGTGTGTCAAGCTTTTCTCTCTACGTGGCCTCCTTAACATAGTCTATTTGGCATGGTATCTTTAGGTTAGGAGACTTCTTACATGTCAGAGAAAGAGTAAGTAAAGATGTACCACGTTTTATGACCTAGGCTTATAAGTCATGCAGTAGCATTTCTTCCACATTCTACTCATTAGAAGTGAATCACCATGGCTGACCCATATTCATAAGAATTAGACTTCACCTTTTTATGGGAGAGGTATCAGGAAGTTGCAATATGCTTTAAAATGGCCACACACACTAAGCTGCACGTGAGGCTGGGAAATGTATTCTGTGGCTAAGCATGCATTGCAAGCCAAAACGTAGGGGAATTCTGTTACTAAAAGGTAAAAGGAGAGAAAGGCCAGATTATTGGGTGTGTGTGAGCAGTCTCTGTCACAGGCGGCTTAGTGTAGAAATTAAAACCTGAACCAAGTTATCATGGATGAAGAGAATGTGAATAGGGAGAAAGGTCACTTCAAGCAAGAGAAGAATATGAGCAGAAACTTGGAAAAGGGAATAATACAGTGGGCATGTATGTGTGTTTATGCTGAAGGTACATGTTCTAATTAAAGGAAGCTGGTGATGGGATGGTAAATTATGCCCCATAGAATGGGTGTGGTCCTATCGGGAGGCCAGTGAAAAATAGAGAAACTGCTTGGATTTGGCATAGTTTTGTGATGAAACAGCAATGTGTTAGGCCATTTTTGCATTGCCAAATAAGTACCTGAGACTGGGTAATTTACATAGAAGTTTACTTGGCTCGCTGGGCGTGGTGGCTCATGCCTGTAATCCCAGCACTTTGGGAGGCAGAGGCGGGCAGATCACAAGGTCAGGAGATCGAGACCATCCTGGCTAACATGGTTAAACCCTGTCTCTGCTAAAAATACAAAAAACTAGCCGGGCATGGTGGCGGGTGCCTGTAGTCCCAGCTACTCAGGAGGCTGAGGCAGGAGAATGGTGTGAACCCGGGAGGCGGAGCTTGCAGTGAGCCGAGATTGCGCCACTGCACTCCAGCCTGGGCGACAGAGCAAGTTTACTTGGCTCATGGTTCTGCACGCTCTTCAAGCATGGCACTGGCATCTGCTTGGCTTCTGGAGGGCTCAAGGAGCTTTCACTCACGGTGGAAGATGGCATGGGAGCAGGCACACCATTTGACAGAGTGGGAGCAAGGCCAGTAGGGAGATGCTACACTTTTAAAAACAATCAGATCTCATGAGAACTCACTCGCTATCGTGGCACCAAGCCATGAGGGATCCTCCCCCAGGATCCAAATACCTCTCACTAGGCCCCACCTCCAACCTTGGGGATTACGTTTCAACATGAGATTTGGAAAGGGACAGATAACCAAAGTATATCAAGTGAGATTTGGAGACGGATGACCCTGGACCTCAATTCCCTGTCCGTAATAGTATTGTGATTTTCAGCAAGTGCTGTAGATTACAAAAGTGGCCACGATTCTCCAACCTTTTGTTGAGTGACTTTGCAGCAACTTCCATGAAGTTATGGAGTCTATTTCCCCACCTCCTGACAGCGGCCTGGCATTATATCTTGCTTTGACCAGTAGAATGTGGTGGAATGAACAGTGTGCCAGTTTTGAATTTAAATCTCAAGAGGACTTGCCTGTTCCCATTTGTTCTCTTAGGACCTTGCCAAATGCCCCATAAACCGGCCAAGGCTAGTTAACTGGAGGATGAACAAACACATGGAGTGGAGCTCAACTGTCTCATCTGAGGTCCCAAATATGAGAAAGCCAGGCAAGGTCAACTTTGTTCACCTCGCTATAGTTGAACGGAAGAGCCATGTGTGGGCCCAGCAGGGAGGGACTGCCTAAGTGAGCCAGCTCAAACTGACAACCCCTTGAATCATGAGCTAAAGAAGTGGATGTTAGGCCGGGTGTGGTGGCTCACGCCTGTAATCCCAGCACTTTGGGAGGCCAAGGCGGGAGGATCACCTGAGGGTCAGGAGTTCAAGACCAGCCTGGCCAACATGGTGAAACCCCATCTCTACTAAAAATACAAAAAATGGCTGGGCGTGGTGGCTCACGCCTGTAATCCCAGCACTTTGGGAGGCCGAGGCGGACAGATCACCAGGTCAGGAGATCAAGACCATTCTGGTTAACACGGTGAAACCCCGTCTCTACTAAAAAAAAAACAAAAAACAAAAAAACTAGCCAGGTGTGGTGGTGGGCACCGGTGGTCCCAGCTACTTGGGAGGCTGAGGCAGGAGAATGCCGTGAACCTGGGAGGCGGAGCTTGCAGTGAGCCAAGATTGCGCCGCTGCACTCCAGCCTGGGCGACAGAGTGAGACTCCGACTCAAAAAAATAAAAATTAACTGGGCATGTTGGCAGGCGCCTGTAATCCCAGCTACTCAGGAGGCTGAGGCAGGAGAATTACTTGAACCCAGGAGGCAGAGGTGATAATGAGTCGATGGCCCATTGCACTCTAGCCTGGGCAACAAGAGCAAAACTCTGTCTCAGAAAAAAAAGAAGTGGATGTTATTTTAGCTACTGAAATTGGGGGAGTTTTGTTACACAGCAAACCTGTTACAGCAAGTTAAATAAACTGCTTTCTAAATGTCAATAGCTTCACTATAAAATAGATATTAAAATAGATTATAAATAGCATCTATCTCACGGCAAGGACAAAACCAGATGCTGATGGCAGCACACTTGGTGCCAAGCCTGAAATGTGCTGAGCAAATGGTAACTAATGCCATTGATTACATCAAAGAGAGAATATTAACAGAATAACAGGAAGAGTTAGTAACAGGAAAGGAAAGAGAGTGTAAGAAAGAATTACTTTAGATCATTGACCATCAGAGAAATGCAAATCAAACCCACAATGAGATACCATCTCACACCAGTTCGAATGGCAATCATTAAAAAAGTCAGGAAACAACAGGTGCTAGAGAGGATGTGGAGAAATAGGAACACTTTTACACTGTTGGTGGGACTGTAAACTAGTTCAACTATTGTGGAAGACCATGTGGCGATTCCTCAAGGATCTAGAACTAGAAATACCATTTGAGCCAGCTATCCTAGTACTGGGCATATACCCAAAGGATTATAAATCATGTGGCTATAAAGACACATGCACACGTATGTTTATTGTGGCACTATTCACAATAGCAAAGACTTGGAATCAACCCAAATGTCCATCAGTGATAGAGACTGGATTAAGAAAATGTGGCACATATACACCATGGAATACTATGCAGCCATAAAAAAGGATGAGTTCGTGTCCTTTGTAGGGACATGGATGCAGCTAGAAACCATCATTCTGAGCAAACTGTCACAAGAACAGAAAACCAAACACCGTATGTTCTCACTTATAGGTGGAAACTGAACAATGAGATCACTTGGACACAGGGTGGGAACATCACACACCAGGGCCTGTCGTGGGATGGGGGTAGCAGGAAGGGATAGCATTAGGAGATATACCTAATGTAAATGAGTTAATGGGTGCAGCACACCAACATGGCACATGTATACATATGTAACAAACCTACACGTTGTGCACATGTACCCTAGAACTTGAAGTATAATTTAAAAAAATTAAATCCACATTCTGCTCATTTTTACCTCATGCTTTTCTCCATTTGTTGGTTCCACTGCCCTGGCCTGTGCTCACTCTGTATACCACAAATCTGCATCTGGGGGTTAAATGTTCTCCTCCCTTCAAAACTTCCCTCTGAACACTTTCTTTCTAGACCCCTTCAACACAAATCCAGATGGTCCACATACTCTGTTAATTGTCTTATTGCCTTATATATTTATATCTTTTACTAACAACTAGGCTTTAAGCAACTTAATAAAGATGGTTGGTGTTGATCCTTGGGGTTATCTCCAGTTAAGAGGCCTATTAAATTTCCTGAATGCCGAGTCATTCAGTGAACTCAGAGAACTATTCCCCCAATAGATGGCATTTGTAGGAATCACTGAGTATTTTCCCCAGCATATCATGAGGGAATGATGAGAACTCAAATGTAACAACTAGTTCCCACCAAGCAAACGTCTGAATACTTCAGGGTCCGTAGATCCTGTTTACGTCTCAAACTGCTTATCAACTGTGACCCAGTTATTACTTGAAAGTAAAAATAGAAGTCCCTGGGAGAACTAAAGATGGAAACAGATCCTATACTACATTTTTAATTTTCCCACCTTAATTACACCCCTTATCGAAACAAACTGCTTAAGGCTTTATAAGTGTCTTCTTTCTACTTCTTTCAGAGGTTGTCTTCTGAACCAGCAAATACCATTTTTAAATTTAAATAAAAGACATCTCCTCTCCATTGTGTTTCATCAGTGGTGTGCAGGACCTCTGGCTCCTACCAGCTTGCCGGAGGTGACTGTGTGCTGTGTGCATCTAACTCCACCTCCAGTGGTGACACTCTGGAGCCTGAAATTAACCATAGTGGGGATATTTACACCACGAAAATCAGCAAATTCTATGAAGCAGGGTTTTGGTTTTTGTTTTTTGTTGTTTTCCCCAGAGATCAGTTGGTAAGCATTTATCAGCACATCATGGCCAGACCTCCATGGGCTTAGAAAGTACAGCTCCCATCACCAGGAAACATTCATCACCTTCGTCATTGCAGAATGCTCTAAGTTGTGAGACTAATAAAATGGGAACTCAATGAAAGCATGACCAAGACAAATGCTGCTAAGCCACAGCCAGTCCAGCTGGAATATGAGTGAGGTAGAGAGGCTTGAGACAAGGCTGGAGGGGCACACAGAGGCAGAAAACACAGGGCTTGCCGGATGCAGTGGATCACGCCTGTAATTCTAACACCTTGGGAGGCCGAAGTGGGGAGATCACAAGGTCAGGAGTTCGAGACTAGCCTGGCCAACATGGTGAAACCTGGTCTCTACTAAAAATATAAAAATTAGCCGGGTATGGTGACGGGCGCCTGTAATCCAGCTACGTGGGAGGCTGAGGTAGGAGAATCACTTGAACCTGGCAGGCAGAGGTTGCAGTGAGCTGAGATCACTGCACTCTTGAGTGACATAGTTGGACTCCATCTGGGGGAAAAAAAAAACATAGGGCTCTAAAGGTATAAATATTTATGTTGTGGTGGTATGGAAAGTTATATTAATAGTTTTGCATAGGAAATAAATATATTTGGGTTTATGTTTTCTAAAGATCTCCCTAGGTATCTGGTCTGTGGAGAATAGGATAGACACATGGTGGGAGGACAAGGGTGGAATACCAAAGAAGACACTATTTTGGATCAGGACAAGGGAACCCCAGCATGTCTTCTGACCTCTGCCTTGCACCTGCCCCATGCCCATCTCCACACCCCACCTACGCTTGTGCTCCCAGTGCTCTCCACCAGGAATCCCTTCCTCTCCCATCCCAAGTCCTGCCATATTGCAAGACCAGCTCAAGGTCCACACCCCTCCACCTTGCATCCTCCCCCGTCATCCCAGTCACATCAATCTACTTGCCTTAGCACCTGGAATACTACTTCGTGATAATCACAAGACTTGCTGTGCTACCTTGTGTGGTCATTTCACATTTTATGTGCATTTGTCTGATCTCCATAACTTGCTTAAAGTTTATTATGGAGATCGGTGGTGTGATCTATGGCTAAATTGAGCCCCCAGAACATTCCAAGCAGGCACAATGCTAGATATCTTGGGGCATGTGGAGGGAAGATAGAATCTGTCCCAGAGAAGCTTTCTTTCATCTGCAGATTTATCAAATACAAAGTCAGGTGATGCTGAGCCAGTTTGCACTGATGAGGAAATGCAGGGAGGGAGGAGATTCATGTAAAACAGTGGGTAAGAAACACTTAAAGCGCCGGGCGCGGTGGCTCAAGCCTGTAATCCCAGCACTTTGGGAGGCCGAGGCGGGCAGATCATGAGGTCAGGAGATCGAGACCATCCTGGCTAACACGGTGAAACCCCATCTCTACTAAAAAATACAAAAAAACTAGCCGGGCGGCTACTGGGGAGGCTGAGGCAGGAGAATGGCGTAAACCGGGGAGGCGGAGCTTGCAGTGAGCCGAGATCACACCACTGCACTCCAGCCTGGGCGACAGAGCGAGACTCCGTCTCAAAAAAAAAAAAAAACACTTAAAGCAACTGTCTCAAAACTGGGGACTGTATTCCTTGCATCACACATGGAATCAAAATTCTAACTGTAGCTTTGCTTCTAAAGGAAATATTATACTTCTATAATTACCATAATTACCTGCAACAGAGGTCAGCACATTCTTTCTATGAAGAACCAGAGAGTAAATATTGTTAGCTTTGTGGTGGGCCTCTGTTGCAACTACTCATCTCTGCCGTTGTGGTACAAATGCACACATAGACAAACTATCCACAAATTCACAGAGATCTGTTTCAATAAAACTTTATTCACAAAAACAGGTGGCAGGGTAGATTTGGTCTCTCTACTGTAGTTCACTGACCCCTGACCTAAAAGATTACATACTTTGAAAATAGCAATGCCAAACCTTGAATCCAGGTCCAATATTTTCCAGCAATCATGATGCTTCTCTGATCAACCCAACAAAACAGTTATAAATGTACTGGCTAAATTTGGCTTTATGCACTTGTCGTGTCCCCTATTACAGTATAAGCTTTTGGTGAGTAGGGATTTTCAAATTATTTAAAGCACTTATTTTTATACCCAGTACACACAAATACAGAACTTTACTACAGCAGATTTTTGACCCAATTTAGTGTGCTACCTGAATAAAAAGCTTAGTAACTAAAAAATTGCCCTCTTAGATTTCTGAACTATTTTTTTTTTCTTTTTTTTGGAGACAGGGTCTCGCTCTGTCACCCACACTGGAATGCAGTGGTACCATCATGGCTCACTGCAGCCTTGACCTCTTGAGCTCAAATGATTTTCTCATCTCAGCCTCCCCAGTAGCTGGGACTACAGATGCGCACTACCACACCTGGCTAATGTTTAATTTTTTGTAGAGACAGGGTCTTGTCATGTTGCCCAGGGTGGTCTTGAAATCCTGAGCTCAAGTGATCCTCTTGCCTTGGCCTTCCAACATGCTGGGATTACAGGCGTGAGCCAGCATGCCTGGCTGAAACTATTTTTACAGAGAACTTAGGTGGTGCTATGGTTTGGCTGTGTCCCCACCCAAATCTCATCTTGAATTGTAGCTCCCATAATCCCCACCTGTCATGGGAGGGACCTGATGGGAGGTAATTGAATCATGGGGGCAGGTTTTCCCATGCTGTTCTCGTTGATAGTGAATAAGTCTCAGAAGATCTAATGGTTTTATAAAGGGGAGTTCCCCTGCACACGCTCTCTCGCCTGCTGCCATGTAAGATGTGCCTTTGCTCCTCTTTCACCATCCACCATGATTGTGAGGCCTCCCCAGACATGTGAGACTGTGAATCCATTCAACTTCTTTTTCCTTATAAATTACCCAGTCTCAGGCATGTCCTTATAGCAGTGTGAGAATGGATTAATATAGATGGCCTTATCCTGTTTTTCCACAAATCTATCTGAGGTACTATATAATCAAAAAGAATAAGGCAATTCTATAGATATTAATGTAGGATGAGAGCTAAAATACTACGCTGAGACAAAAGCAAGTTACAACAATTTGTTTCTATATATTAAAAACGGGGATGGGGATATATATGTGTGAGTATATGATTGGACAGTTTAAATTATTTTTGAGAGAATATTCAATAAAACAGTAAAAATAGCTGTTTCTGGGAAAAGAAAATGGGTAATTAGAGGGCTACAGCTGGAAAAAAAGTAACATTTTCTAGTATTTGAGATTTTTGTTTTACAAGTCACCTACATAGCTTTCAAAAGAATTAAAAAATACTAGCTTGTTGGCATCTGAGATGATAAAATACTTTATGCTGATGCCTTCCTCAGTAATAAACAGAGACATTCAAAACTGCAGTCAGCCCTCAGTGTCCACGTGGTCTGAATCCAACCACAGATTGAAAATATTTAAAAAAATTTTTTTGGCGGGGCACAGTGGCTACACCTGTCATCCTAGCACTTTGGGAGGCTGAGGTGGGAGGACTGCTTGAGCCCAGGAGGTTGAGGCTGTAATGAGCTGTGACTGTGCCTCTGCACTCTAGCCTGGTGCCAGAGTGAGACCCTGTCTCAAACAAATTAAAACAATTTTTAAACCACACACACACACACACAGTATGCCAACGATTTATGCAGCATTTACGTTGTGTTAGGCATCAGTAACCTGGAGATGACTTAACGTGGAAGGAAAGATGTGTGCAGGTTCTATGCAAATACTACACCACTGTATATCAGGGACTTGAGCATCTGTGAATTTTGTATCCTGGGGGAGGTCCAGAACCAATGTTCCTTGGATACCAAGGGACGACTGCACTTCATTGACCTTGTTCAAAGCTACTAACATCACACACACCAAGAAGTGCACGTAAAAGCAGTAAAATTGGAATAGGTTCCGTGGCTGCGGGAAACTCAGTGGTACTTTGTTAGCTGTGATGCTGCTCTACAGTGATAGGAGATGTCACCACTGGGGAAACTGAGTGAAGGACACAGGCCTCCCTGTATGTTCTGTTACAACTTTCTCTGAGTCTGTAATTATTTCTAAGTAAGAGGCTAAAAACAAAACCACAACTATGCCACGCAAAGGCTCACGCGTAAATCTACATTCTAACTATGGTGCTGCTCTAACCCCCTAACTGAGTCATGCCTTTCCTTGCCTATTTCCCCATCTGTAATTGAGGGCAGGGGACAGCCTTCCAGAGTAAATTAAGTCACAGAGGGAATCCTGAGAGGTGTGCAGTAGAAAGACTTCTGTCAAATTCTCTCTGGGCCTAAAATAAAAACAAAGAACACATATCCTAGTCTTTGCCAGCCTTCCTTCGGTCCCTGGGTGGGGGGCACAGGATCCAGGCAGCACCTGGCTTCAGGTTCCATCCCAATCCCTGCAGAATGGGAAGAAGCTATTTGTGAGCATGAGCAGAGGTGGGAGTCAGTGGTCTGCAAGGGAAGTGGCGCTTGCTCATGCCAGACGCCTGGTCTGGTGGTTTGGGTACATAGGCAACCAAACCACCTACCTGTGTGTTCTACTCCACAGGGAGAAGTGCAGGCAGGTTCTAGGATCTGGGGTTTCAAGATCAGGCACCCTTTGGAGCTGACACAGGAGACTGTTTGACATAAACACATTTCAAGTCCTCAGCTGTGTGTGACTTCATTTATCAGTCCCTTCTTTTGCCTCTTGGCTTTCTTGAAGTCACACTCAGTGTCTACAAGAGCAGTGGAGACAGCTGCAGTTGTGTGTGTGGACCTGGTGAGCAAGTCCATGAAACAAACACCAAGCCCAGACACTGAAACCCCAGCATTAACATCAAAAAGCCAGCCGGGCGCGGTAGCTCACACCTGTAATCCCCAGCACTGTGGGAGGCTGAGGCAGATGGATCACTTGAGGTCAGGAGTTCGAGACCAGCCTGGCCAACATGGTGAAACCCCATTTCTACTGAAAATACAAAAGCCAGGCATGGTGGTGCTCACCTGTAGTCCCAGCTCCTTGGGAGGCTGAGACCGGAGGATCGCTAGAACCCAGGAGGCAGAGGCTGCAGTGAGCCGAGATCACACCACTGTACTCCAGCCTGGGCAACAGAGACTCTGTCTCTAAAGACAAAAAAACCCACCACAAAGCCAAAACAAAAATAAGCCTCCCCTCCATGGCATTTCGAGCCTCCTCTGATAAAGGAAACACACAGCGTGTTAGCTAGTATCTTTTATTGTCAGACCTGTGAGCCAACAGTTTTGCAGGGTTGTGCACAACGGGACAAGGCAAATTTCTTGTGTGGGTAGACCTAGCTGGCCCAAGTCTTTAAAACTTTTCCATATAAAAATAGAAGTCCAAGACCAGATTATTTTTCTTCTGGTCATAAATGCTGATTTATTTACAGGTGCCTTGGTCAGACCACCATTATAAACTTGGGATAAAATACGTGTGTATTTTACTAAAGCCTCAGCATTTAATGTCAGGGTCCTTTAAAGGTTCACTCAAATGTTAAGACATTTCTGGAATGCAGTGTCTCTACCCCATAGTCAACATGGTTGTACCTGTAATCGATCCAGAGGGATACAATTTAACCTTCCAAGTAACACTTTAACTTAAATCTTTTAGACATGAAAGACTCCGAAATGACTTCATTCTTGTTCTAAAACCAGCACTGGAGCCAGCTGTTGAAGAGTAGTTTATAAATACAGTTATCTTGTAGGCTGCGTATCTGTTTATAATACAGCAGACACAGATGCAGACTTTGCTACATGTAAAACAAAATGGAGTCAACACGTGTTTTTCAAAATACAGCAAAGACAGGAAAATCCAGGATTCCGGTTTGTTAATAAAACCACCTTATAAAGTAACAATTGAGACTATAGCTCTGCACTATTAAAAATATACAGAGACTGTGTACACCATTGCACATCCTTTTTCCCTTTGCTTTTTAATGCTCATGAAACCATGATTAAAGTGTTGAGTTTATGAACACATGCATGAACAGGCAAGCACGTACACTTAAAAGATGAAACAAAGAAAAACGTTGATCATGTCATTCCATGAGAAAGGCTGCCCGCAGCACTCCAGCTCAAACACACAGTCCCCTCGGGCTCTCTATCCCCTCCCTACTCCCTCACCTTCCCTCAGATTCGGGGAAATCAGGTTGGGAGGTTAGCGCATCATTGACAGAGAATGCCCCCCTTCCACGCTCTATAAGTCTCCCCGAGAAGGGGGGGAAGGCAGTTCCCTTCAGTAGCACAGTTAGGGTCGATTAGTGTTGGTTCCACAAGTTAAGGCACTTCCGGCTGCTTTGGTGGCAGCATGCTTCCTCCCCTCCTTTTTTAAGGCATGTGTCCTCTAAGAGTAGTAAAGCTTTGGAAACTGTGCAGACTGTTAAAGTTGACAGCTTAATACAGGATCATTGAAGTCGGCAGGCAAAAGGATCCTCAGAGACACCTCCCTCCAACCAGAAGCTTCCAGAAAGCCTGGGCAGCTCTGTGTTTTGGCTGGGCGTGGCACACTGGAGCCAGCCGAGGCCAGAGGGTGGTGCGTTCAGGTAGCAAAGACAGGTGGGCTCCGTCCCGCCTTCACCTGGAGCTGCCCTGGCTGCTGGCGGAGCGTGTCGTGCTGTAGCGCTTCTTCACGATCATGCTGATGTAGGCTTTCATGAGCTTGGCCACATCCACCACCTGCCCAGCAGGGAAGCAGAACCAACACATGGTCATGAGTCTCCCCCAGGCAAAGGGCCCTGCCTAATAACCAGACATTCCCTGGGCACCCTCCCATAGCTTTCCGTGCTAATCCACAGCTCCCATTTTGCAGGAAGGCAGAAATTTAGCTGCTTTCACCTTCCTCATCAGGGAGAGGTGGAATCTCGGCTTTTCCAAATACAATGTGCACCACCTGGTGGTTCTTTCACACAAACGTGCCAACTTGGCTTGATGTAAACTGTCAGATTTTGCACATTAAAATACAGAGCTACCCAAGGAAGCTGAAGTTACTCAGTGTCAACAGTGCTAGGATTACTATCCCCGCTTAAAATAAATGTGAAATGACAGAGTCCATAATTACAGCCTTTAAAGACAGGATCATCTAATTCTAGTCAACTCCTTAGGATGCAGCTGAAGAAACAAGATAACTGAGGCCCTAGGAGCTGGGAGAGCGGCCAGCTCCCCAGACCCCAGGCCCGCTTCTGTTCCGTACCAGCCACCTCCTCCAGCTGGGATCTCCATTAGCTCTCTCCCATGGTGTCCCCGTCATTGCCACTCCTTCTCACAGCTGGCCTGGACCCCGTGCAGGCATCATAACTGGCTTCCATTTCCCTGCTTGCTCTCTTCCCTTCCAGTCCCACCCCAGAGATCACTGTCTGTAAATTCACTGTTATGCCATGTACAATCAAAGATCCCATAGTGGTTCCTTGCTGTCTACTGGATCTCACCAAATCCTGCAGTCTGGCACCTGGGACCCTTGAGTCAAGGGCTCCCCACCCTCTTCCCTCTCACTGCATGTCTCCCCATCAGCCTAAGGAACCTACAATGCCACATCCTCCAAGCACCTGGAACGCCCTCCTCACCGCCTCTCCATTCCGAACCAGGCAGCAGGTGACTCCTCTCCACTCACCACGTTGGATTGCTAGCTGTTCCCTTTGTGGAAGCCTCAATAAGCTTCTTGTGTTATACTGTTTAAACTTTGAAGCTGGCAGCATATATATTTAGAGGCCTTTTAGTGTGTGTGGTTTCACAATCTAGAATGAGCTGCACCTAGGATGGTCATGTTCCCGGCTTCCTCCTGGTCTCAAGAGGCCACCAGAACCGAGTCTCACAGCTCTGACACTGCCATAATTGTTAACTAATTTTCATAAGGTTTTGTTGCAAAGAATATGCTTTTTCATGGACATCTATGTCACTTCCCTTTCTCTCCCTTTCCTCCAAGAGTAAGACTCCGTGACACAATGGAACCAAATTCCTCTGTTGCAAAAGTATACAGAAGAAATACGGGGTTCTCAGATTTTAGCCTGTAGGGAACCAGCAGCTGGAAAGGGACCACCACACTGTATTTTCGTGTTTTAAAGAAAAATATTCAAAGAAAATGACCTGGTCAAAGGCATGAGGAAATGGGGTCTTGTTTTTCTGTCTTGTCAAGACCAATAAAAAGATGAACTTGCTTTGCCTCTTACCTCACTGGTTTCAAAGAGCAGCTCCCTCTCATCGACCACGATCTTGTACGTATTCGCCAGGGGTGCCCCAAAAGAGAGGATGTGTTCATACTGGAAGACTTCCAGTGGTCTTCCCTCCCCACGCTTGTAGACGGAGACGGCGTCCGCACTGACACCCAACCAGAGTTCCTGAGGGAAGCCACCTTCCTTGCACTGGTGGGCAAGAGAGTCAACAGAAGAGTTAAGTCATGAAATGGTTGGCAACAGCATCTAAACCGTAAGACAGGCTTTGAGTGAAGTCCTCTGCACAAAAGATTAAATATATTCGATGTGCGTGCATGCATGGAGGGGCATGAAATACGAGAAACGGCACCTCTCTGGCTATCTTGATTGATTTCTAACTAGTTAATCTCATGCATTTGGGAAAAGCTCACTAACTGGCAGGGTCTAACATCTTGCTTTGACTCTCTACTTCTTAGCATTATTCTACTAGCTGTTTAGTGACATGGAAGTGGCCTGGTAATGCACATGCTGGCCGGGGGACTGAAGGAAGCTCCCCTCCCCAAGACAAGTCGACTCTTAACATCTCCAGTTCTGCCTCCAGTCCTCTTTGCGGATGGTTAGTCTTCAAATACAAAATCTAGGATCACAGAGGGAAATTCTCCACATCACGCATGCTGAGCAGTTCTGGCTCCTCTTGACAAGGAGCAGCAATGGCCTTCCATGTGCAGAGTGGGAACAGGGTCTTGACTGGTTTTGGTTTAACTGTACACACAGATTGGTGGAAGACAATAAGAGCCCATACGTAGGGGCTAACAACACAGGGTTGATCCAAACCTGGACAAGCAGGAGGGCTATAAATTGGGGACACTGAAAAGAGTCCCTAGTTTGTATCCCTAATAACCAGACATTCTCTGCATTCTCCATGCAAAAGCCAGTAGCTTTCTATGCTAATCCACAGCTCACATTTTGCAGGAAGCCAAGAGTTTAACTGCTATTATTACCTATTCCTTGTCAGGGAGAAGTGGAATCATGGCTTTGTACAAAACACCTGATTTTTTTATACTTAAAAACAAACTTCATTGAACCAACCAACCAAACCAAAAACATCACCCAATGAAAAGCCATTAATGGATCCTAGAACATACAATCAATATTTAGATTTTTACAGACCCTCAATTTAAAGTCATCGGATAACATGCAGAATTACTGCGATCATCAAAAAAAAAAAAAAAAGCTAATTTAGACCAGGAGCTGGTAAACGTATCGGTTAAGGGCCACATAGGAAAGATTTTTAGACTTTGTGGATCACGTCTCTGACAACTACTCAACTCTGCACAAAAACAGCCAGAGAATGTATCTAAAGGAATGAACTTGGCTGAGTTCCAATAAAACATCAGAAAAAAGGCAGGCAAGATCTGACCCACAGACCAGTTTGCCAAACTCTCATCTATACCATTAGTAAGACTGCTTTTCAGTAAGTGGTCTACTTAAAAAAAAAAATCAGTACTGGGTTGATGCTAATGGCTAAATTCCATTATGAAACACATTCTTTCAAACACAGGGTTGTAAAGAAAAAACAAGTAAAATGTAAGTATATCCACAGTTTCTAATTTGTATATATAGCTACAAATTTTTTTAAATGTAGATTTTTATCAGTGTTTAAAAAATTAGATCTATAGCTTCCCTAAGGCAGGGTAGTAAAAGAATAGATGACGTCTTAATTTTGCATTCATTCCTAATATTACAGATGCATTTACTACAAAGGAGAGGAGAAACTGTGAGGAGAAGGGAGGTGTTGATGGTACAATTTAGGGGGCTCGAATAAAAAAGGTTGAGAGAGCAAAGTGCTCCATCTTGTCTTCTCTCCATATGAACTTGGCCATGATCCATGTTCTCAGATGCCAGCACCCCGCCCACCCCGACACACGGCAGCCACTTCTCACCTCCACGTCAAACAGCGTCGAGCCATAGCCAGGCCACTCCTTGATCAAGGCCATGTACTTGGCCATGGCCTGTTCCTGGTTCATTCCCTGAAATTTCTTCCACTTGTCAATGATACTGGCTCGAGCAGAGGAGACCTCTTCCTTAATCCACATGTCCAGCATCTGCTCCTCCTCGACCTTCTGGCGGACCACGGACCCTGTCCGGAAGCTCCGCCTCAGGGTCCCCTCCAGGAAGCTCGTCCGCCTCTTCTCCAGCCGCTCACAAGGGGTGAAGGTTTTGGTTGACTGGCTGATGCGGGCCTTGAGTCTCTGCAGGGAATAAACCTCTTCGAGAGGTGGGATGGCAGCGTGCAGAGTATAATCCCCCTGCAGATACTGGAGTCGCAGGGCGGCAAGAACCTGGAGGTTTTCTTCTGGGGCTGGATGGTGGCCATGGATAACCGCCTCGTGGGCCTGAAAGGAGACAGTCAACAGCTTTCTGGTCAACGCAATGCTGTGCCATGGCATGCCCACAACGCTTCCTCCCTCATTTCATCAGGGTTTCTCTCATACTCACCTTCCCTGACTGCCCTGGGTTAAAACTGCACCCTCACCCCTGCTCATTGCTTTAAATTTAATTTTATCCCTAGCACAGATACCATCTAACACACGTCATATATTTTATTCCTTATGGTCTCTCTCCTGTCAACTACAACGGTTCCTGGAATGGTGGTTCAAATGCAATGTGTAGCAGGTTTCATTCTACAAACGAATGAAAGAGCAGCTGGGCCTTGTCTTTGCCGGGAAATCTACAGGTGTGCCTCATTTCTAAGGTACCAGTTAACTTACAAGGCTAAGTATTAACTGGTTTCACCCTTGCTTGCCCGCAAAGAAATCTGTTTCTAACTATTCCTTTTACCTGTTCAAACATAAACGCAAATTCCACACTGTCTTTCGGCACGTTGTCTGTGTCCAGGAAGCAGTAAAGTTTGAAGTAGAATTTCCATGGCAGGTCCCCCACCTCGGATGTGGCAGCCAGCCTACAGACAGGAGTCAAGAGAGGCTCAGAAAACGAACGAGAGGGGCCTTCGGTGACCTGCAGGGAGCCGACTTTACATGGTGTATTCTAAGGACGCAGACATTCTGTCCAGGCCCAGATAACAGTGGATAGAGATGGGGACAGAGAAATAAACAGAGTGAAAAACGTACTTTCACCCTGATTTTGCTTTAAGAAAACAAGCAGATAGCCTCTGGTTAAACCAGCTAACAAGTGTTTTCTGAGAGCCGCATTCGAATTAGTACCAGCTAAGCATTATGCTGAGTTCACGGGAAGAAAAGAAACAAAAGCCTGTTTCTTTATTACCTTTACCAAGCCCCAGATACATTATGAGAACATTTATAAGAACTGATGTGAATATTCTTGTATGAGGGCTGTGTTTATACTAAGCAGGAATACCTTCTGTGCTACTTAGACAATATGAAGTCACAGATCAAATATCGTAGGTCTATTATAGGCTGGGTGCGGTGGCTCACCCCTGTAATCCCAGAACTTTGGGAGGCCCAGGTGGGCAGATCACCCGAGGTCAGGAGTTTGGGACTAGCCTGGCCAACATGGCCAAACCCCGTCTGTACTAAAACTACAAAAATTAGCTGGGCGTGGTGGTACATGCCCGTAATCCCAGCTACTCGGGAGGCTGAGGCAGGAGAATTGCTTGAACCCAGGAGGCAGAGGTTGCAGTGAGCCAAGGTTGTGTCACTGCACTTCAGCCTGGGTGACAGAGCAAGACTCCGTCTCAAAAAAAAACCCAAAAATCGTAGGTCCATTTTATGTTGTAGATATAAAACATAGTTTCAAGAGTTTGAGTTAACTTCAGTCAGTCAGCCCAATTTCAAAGCTAATGGCAACTGGAAACCTAAAAAATCAAGAAATACCCAGACAGGTCCAACATGGAACTGAGAAAAGGAATGGGGTAAAAAACCACTGACAAGTTACATCATGTAAGACCATGGCTTTATCTAGGAATCGAGAAAAGTAGCTAGCAGATATGCAAAGTTAAACAGGCATCAACCCAGGTAAAATAAAACTAACTCCAATACACCGTGAAGCCAAAAACGGAATGGAAGTTCAAACCCTCAACCCTGCTCTGTAATTTCTCGTATTTGCTCTTCTGACACAGTAGGGGAAAGGAACTTACTTTTCAAACTTTGCTAAGACATCGGCCACAACGGTTCGACTTTCAATGGCTTTGTCGACGTGGCCGTTGTATTCAAACAAAGCAAACATGTTCCTGCTGTCCTCCATGGCGAGGCCTCGGATCAGCTTCTCCACCACCTGGAAGACACACCAGGGGACCTTCAGTTCCACAGGCTGCGGCCCCAACACGTGTTCCCAGATGTGCCATCACCAGATCCCAGAGGGCGCTGCCGGCACCAGGGCGTCTCCAAGCAGCTTCCTCAAAATGTTACCCGTGTGGTCATCGCAGAATTTCAAAAGTACTATTTCCCCTTGTTCTCTGGAAATCAGATGTATCTCTTTCTTGCCAAAAAGAACCCAGGGTATTTTGCCCATTGGTAGAGGCAGATGCTGGGCTGATGCAAACCTATACTAACCGGAAAAGTGGCTGAAAAGCTGCAGTCCTGTCTTTTATCTGATACATGTATGAACGCGAAGGAACAACAGAGACTCCAGATGATGGTTTTTTTTTTTTTTTTGCACAGGAAGCCTTGGGGGTGGGGTTGAGGGTGGTTATTGGATTACCCTTTTGGCCAATTAGTTTTATAATAGTAAGTTCAAATTTAAATAAGAAAACGTGTTCATCTGATATCTAGCTAGTCATGTGGCACACAGAAACACTTTGTTGCAGAAGCACCACAATAAACCCTCATCAAAGTGGCTGGACCTGAGCCAGGTCTGCAGCTCTGCTAGACCCTCAGCTGCTTCTCAGATTAGCAAGATTATGTCTCACGTACTTTGAGTTTATCTCTGTGATTCCACTCATCTTATTTTTCTCTCTATATTCATGTGGTTGCTTGTGGGTTACATGCATTTCCTTAGTACTGAGCAGCTGTACTAAGCAAATTGCAGCTGTGCAGGACAGCCGCTCTAACGCCGCACGATGTTCCTGACCCGGGCGTATCTGCAGCAAAGCATCTAACAGAACAAGCAGCCGCCGCCTCTCCTCACCTCCCCAGCGGTGGTGTGGGAGTTGATGGTGATCTTGCAGGAGCCTCCACCATGGCAATAGACCGTGGATGTCATTTCCTGCCTGTGGATCAGAGCTTCTATTTCATCTCGGGAAGGCACAAACTCTCGGCATTTGGTTTTCTTAAGAGATTCGTAAGTGAAGAGAGCGTATTTTTCCATCTCGGTTCCTGGAAACTGTTCCCGTATCCTAGGAGACAAACACTAACTGTTCATTTTTAGGCTGCTGGGAACTGGGCTGTGTCAAGGGTCTGTAGACCAAAGCGGTGAATGGTCCCCCACTGGTGCATGGTCCCCCACTGGTGAATGGAGCAAGCACCAGTGACTTCTTGGCAAGGGCCCGCTTCATTCTGTGCAGTTCAATTTAAATACAAAAAACACCTAAAGAGTGAATATCTCAGTGGGAGCAACTGCTGCCAACTCACCTCTGCAGTATTGTTAATACTTGAAAGGGTCATGCCTCATACTATCATATGAAAATTCTTGGCCAGGTGCCGTGGCTCACACCTGTAATCCCAGCACTTTGGGAGGCAGAGGCGGGTGGATCACCTGAGGTCAGCAGTTGGAGACCAGCCCAGCCAACATAGTGAAACCCTGTCTCTACTAAAAATACAAAAAAACTAGCCAGGCATTGTGGCGGGTGCCTGTAATCTCACATACTTGGGAGGCTGAGGCAGGAGAATCGTTTGAACCCAGGAGGTGGAGGTTGCAGTGACCGAGATCATGCCATTGCACTCTAGCCCAGGCAACAAGAGCAAAACTGTCTCAAAAAACAAAAAACAAATTTCTTTTTCTATAGCTAATCAAAATCTCAATCAGATTGTTTCTACCTCTTTGATCTGGAACAAATATCCAAGTTGTTTTTTTTTTTAAATATAGAATAGTGGTAATTAATGGATTGATCCAATCTCCTATACATTAGGACATTACACCCAAGGTGACTTGGTCCCTGAAATAACCTTGTGTGGCTTAAAAAGAAAAAGGATGGCAGCATTCTGTTAGCTTGCTCAGGCAACCCACGAGTCTGACCCAGAGGTCCCTGTCCTACTAGAGGTGCCTTCTGCTCAAGAGCCTCTTTATCTGAGCGAGGACCCAGCGCCCCACCTGCGTGAGCAGCTCTGCCCAGCTCATCTCCCATGCCCACATGCTTTATTTACCTTTTCAGATGGAACTTGAGATACTTGAGAATCCCTCGACTCGGCAGGAAGGTGCAGCTCAGGCATGTCAGGATCTGCCAGCTATACAGGTTGCCCACACTGCCGGGGTGGGGCACTTTGTTGGTCTGTTTGATGAGCTGGCAATACAGCTCGTCCCGCAAAGGCCGCAGGTCATGCCCTGTCTGTAGGATGCCCTGGATTATTGGAATCGGGTCAGACATGGACTCCAGTTGCTGCAGGGAATTGAATATCTTGATGGCCTCATCCTGAAGGGTGGTATAGCCTTTGTCTTTAAGCACTACGACAAGCAAAGCAAACACAGAAGTCACCCGAGGGGTTCAGAATAGGGTGTGGGCACAATGGGAGCAGTAGTGAAGACAAAGGAATAAATGAGAAGGACGGATGCAATGCCCACCACACTCCCTATACATCTCAGTCAGCTGGACACAGATCTAAAAGCACAGAGGTGGGTCAGGTGACACTGTTTTGTTATCTAATTGAACTTCTTACCACATAAAATGCTTACTTTTTTAAAAGGTAATCTGTTGCTGAACAAAATCCTTTTTTGGAATGCAAGATTACTTAGGCTCTGGCTGTCTGGCTACTTGGCCAGGTGCAACGGCTCACACCTGTAATCTCAGCACTTTGGGAGGCTGAGGCAGGCGGGTCACTTCAGGCCAAGAGTTCAAGACCAGCCTGGGCAATATGGTGAAACCCTCTCTCTATTAAAAATACAAAAATTAGCTGGATGTGGTGACGGGTGCCTGTAATCCCAGCTACTTGGGAGGCTGAGGCAGGAGAACGACTTAATCCTGGGAGGCAGAGGTTGCAATGAACGGAGATTGCACCACCGCATCCCAGCCTGGGTGACATAGTAAGACTGTCTCAAAAAAAAAAAAGAAAAAAAAAAAGGCTACTCTCAGTTCATGAGGAGAGCTGGCATTTCTGACTCCTTTAAATCTCTTCTTTTACTACAGCAATCAATCTTAGCATTACTACTACCACACTCTAGAAGTCTTGCTTTAGTAATGAATCTAAGTATATTTCATCTTTTCCTTCCAAGTCATGATGAATAAGAGAGTCTTTGAGCTAAAAACAAATGCTACTGTGTTAAGCTAAAGAGCTAGCAGGGCAAGTGGAATCATGGTCTCTGAGGAGTCGGGGTGGAACTCTGGACTTACAGTTGAGATTTATGTCCCCGTACGGAAGGGGCAGGAGTGGAGAGTGCAAGGGGTGATGGGTGTATCGAAGGATCGGGTTCCGCTTGTAAATCTGTTCCACCACATCCGAGTTCAGGCAGTTCTCCTAAAAATAAAGCAAGCAAGCTTATTGTAAGAAACCTGGACCTAAAGGAACAAAATCAACTGTATTTTCCTACATATAAATATTTTTCAAGAGTCTCAAACATCCATAAACCTAGTGGGGCAAAGATGGTGGAAATCCAGTGTTAGGTGATTTCATGC
Organism: Macaca thibetana thibetana; assembly: GCF_024542745.1. Classification (NCBI taxonomy): domain Eukaryota; kingdom Metazoa; phylum Chordata; class Mammalia; order Primates; family Cercopithecidae; genus Macaca; species Macaca thibetana. The sequence goes on along the minus strand of NC_065583.1, from coordinate 159,806,686 downwards.
ACGAAGATACTCATAATCTGTGTTTGAAGACAAGTCACAAAAATACATTCTTACAGCTCATTTGTTTTTGAGATGGAGTCTGGCTCTGTCACCTGGGCTGGAGTGCAGTGGCCCGGTCTGGGCTCACTGCAAGCTCCACCTCCCGGGTTCATGCCATTCTCCTGCCTCAGCCTCCCCAGTAGCTGGGACTACAGGCGCCCGCCGCCACGCCCGGCTAATTTTTTGTATTTTTTAGTAGAGACAGAGTTTCACCGTGTTAGCCAGGATGGCTGCGATCTCCTGACCTTGTGATCCGCCCGCCTCGGCCTCCCAAAGTGCTGGGATTACAAGTGTGAGCCACTGCACCCGGCCTACAGCTCATTTCTTAGTTTCTCGCACATGCACTTCCCCATGTGATTTTAAATTTTCTCCCCTGGAGATTACATACACTTAAAAAATTTCATCTCGGCAGGGCGCGGTGGCTCACACCCGTAATCCCAGCACTTTGGGAGACTGATGCAGGTGGATCATGAGGTCAGGAATTTGAGACCAGCCTGACCAACATGGTGAAACCTTGTCTCCACTAAAAATACGAAAATTAGCTGGGCGTGGTGGTGGGCACCTGTAATCCCAGCTACTCAGGAGGCGGAGGCAGGATAATTGCTTGAACCCGGGAGGCGGAGCTTGCAGTGAGCCAAGATTGCGCCACGGCACTCCAGCCTGGCTGACAGAGCGAGACTCCATCTCAAAAAAAAAAAAAAAACAATTAAATCTAGGCTGGGCACAGTGGCTCATGCCTGTGCATTTTGAGAGCCTAAAGCAGGAGGATAAGTTGGGCCCAGGAGTTCGAGACCAGCCTGGGCAACATAATGAGGCCCTGTCTCTATAAAAAACAGAAAAGCAAAATAAAAAAATTGATCTTCTTTCATTGCTTTAGCCATCAGTAGCTAAATCATGTTATTTTTATCTATAGTTCATTTCATAAGCACATTTTGCTAGTTCTTGAATTGCTGTTTTCTATTCTCTCTATACCTGAAAACTACACACATTAATATATTCCTGGGGAGACTGTCCTTCCACATGCCTGCCCGCCCTTCCACCCTTGAAACGTAAGAAAGTCTCTCACGGAATTTCATCATCATGTACTTGTGCTCCTAAAATGTTCATCTGGGATATGAAAAAAACAAAGTTACTTTTAGAACCTTAAATCAACAGAAAAGTTGGAGGAGAGGTAATGAATCATTCTATCATGGTAATTTCATTTCCACTATAAAACTTTTTCAGTAATACTCAATTGAAGGGCACAAAAAATTTTTTTAATTACTTAAATCATTTCTATGGACTGATTTAGGGTAACCTGACTCATTTCTTAAGAAGCATAGCTTTGTATTTGAAAAATTGTATTTATTCTTTTAATGTCTAAATTCAAATTGATTCAAACAATTTCATGGACAAACAAAAAACAACTGGCTTGCCAGAATGTGGTTCCGAACACCCAGAGAACATAACACTTTGGAATCAGGAGGCCAATTTGATTTGGATGGAAAATTATCCACCACTGATGGATTAGATCCTCTCCCACCTCCACAAAAGCTGAGTTCCCTCTTGGATCTGGTTAGCTAATTTCCTTTGCTGTCCCTCAGTAAAATACCTGCCTCACCATCATTCTAGCACCTTCTCTGTCACAGCCCCACCTCTGTCCTTTGTCCTGGGAATCTGCCAGCAGTCTCCCTCAACTTGGTTCTGCACCTGGGACTGACCAGCTACGTGGGCAATGCAACCAGAACATTCCCCGTCAGCGTTCCATTTCCGGAAAGTGAGGGTGAGAATCCCCGCTCAGGGCTGCCATGCAACCATTCGTTCCTTCACCTCACATACATTTACTGAGCCACTACACTTACTTATAAACAGGAATTTATAATGTAACACGCTCAGTGTTCGTATAGAGACTCAGGAGCTTCTGGGAGTTTGCACGTGTCCGAGAGGGATGCCAGGTGTTCTCTAGACCACCCAGGGCTCCTTGGGAACTCACTCGTGTGGTCTGGAAACTGTACAGTGACAGTGGAACTAGCGGGTTACTCCTAGAAGGTCCCCAACTGAGGCTGAGGTGAAACCTGACACAAGGCACGTGGTCCCCCACGCAGGTCACCACATCCCCATGGGCACGGAGTCCCACAGTGCAAGCTGCAGACCTTGTCCTTCTGGCCACAGAGCCCAGCAGGTGGGATCAGGTGACTCAACTAGGGAAGTGTTAGGAAACATCTAACACTGCCCTAGAGACAAAACACTTTTGGTCTAAAATTTCTCATTTAGATTCCTGAAAGCAGGGTACTCAAACATAAGGTACTCAAACATAAATTTAACCAAGCGCTAGTTTTTTGTTTTGTTTTTTTGAGACGGAGTCTCCCTCTGTCGCCCAGGCTGGGGTAGAGTGGAATGACCTCTGCTCACTGCAACCTCTGTCTCCAAGGTTCAAGCAAGTCTCCTGGCTCAGCCTCCTGTGTAGCTGGGATTACAGGAATGTGTCACTAACACCTGGCTAATTTTTGTATTTTTAGTAGAGACACGGTTTCACCATGTTAGCCAGGTTGGTCTCGAACTCTTGACCTCAAGTGATCTACCTGCCTCAGCCTTTCAAAGTGCTGGAATTACAGGCGTGAGCCACCGTGCCGGCCAACCAAGCACTAGGTTTTGATTACAGAATGAAAACTGAGCTTCACTAATGCTGAGGTCTTAGTGCTCTAAGGGTAGAAGCTCTGAGCTATAATCACCCACCTTGATGGGCTTGTCTTACCTTGATGTCTTGAATCAGCTGCTGGGTGGGGGTGTCGATCGGGGCCTTGGTGTCGGTCACGTTTTGAATGGCACTGGACCACCGGGTGGCCTCATTGAGCAGCTTGGTGTAGAGCCGGTAACAGTGCTTGCGCCCGTACACGGTGACGTTCCAGTAGCCTGCAATGGCAGGGGTGCCCCGCACACGCATGTCAACGCCAACCTCGGGGACCGGGGCCTGTGTCCTCTCTGATCTCAGTCCCTTTAATTATTCAATTCAATAGACACTGGCTGAATTCCTACATGTGTCCTGCCCTGCACTAGGTATCTAGTGATGAAGAAAAAACAGTGTCTCTTGCACTGTGACATTTACAGCTGAGACGGGGAGATGAATATTAGAACAATAAACCCATCATGAAATATATTAAGATAAATGATAACTGGCTCTGGAAGGGAAAAGGGTAAGTTAATGTCTCTTTCTGGGCTCTGGATCAGGAGTGAAAACTCTCTCCGATTTCTGACTTTCCTTCTTACTTCCTATTTCTTCCTTTCCTTTCCTTAGCCTCTCCCTTCAGAAGACAGCACTTGTGCCTGGCAGTGTGTGACTTCAGAGGCAAACTGTCCGAATCATCACCCAAACCTGACGCGAATGGAACAACTATGTTAAAGAGAAACACAAGATCACAACCAGCAACATCAAAATAAACCATCTTCTGGAAACACTTTTATAATACTACAAAAATGAAAAGAAATCCTCTAATTTACATGTGTGCTTTCTATGCTACTAGGCTAAGTTCATGGACAGTCAGGGTTTATCTTTTACAGGTTGTATAGGACGCTCATCATACAATGATAGAAAACAGCCTGGCCCACATGGCAAAACCTCCACCACAAAGTATAAAATTAGCCCGGTGCGATGGTGCATGCCTGGAGTCCTAGCTACTCGGGAGGCTGAGGTGGGAGGATTGCTTCAGCCTTGGAAGGCTGTAGTGAACCATGATCGCACCATTGCACTACAGCCTGGGCAACAGTGTGAGACCCTATCTCAAAAATAATAAGAACAAAAATTTAAAAGGATGAAAACAGAGTATATGAAAACAAAGCTTCCTGTACGATGCCCTGCATCTGTTGACATTTTCTTGTCCTTGCCAGAGTCTTGCTACCACTCCATGAATCAAGACCTCTCGTACGGCTTAAACACTAAGTGGTCACATAGCTAACCCCAGACAGGCTTAGAAGATAAACCAAGAAGACGCCTTCTTTGGGGGGAAATAAAGTACCCACTAGGAAGGAATCTTATTCCTTGCCTGGAGCAAGCCCAGACTTTAAGATCTGATGCTCAGGGTTCGGGCAGCCAGCCTGGTTACCTGTCTCTTTGAATATCTTCTCATCTGGGGGGACGACAGAGCAGAGGCTGTTGAGGACCAGGGTCCCCAGTTTCAGCGCATTCTTCTCTGAGCTCTTGTAGTAATCCAGGGAATTGTGGGTGAGTACAAACCACCGTTTCTTCAGTTTCAGTGAAGACATCTTTGGACTGTTCTTCACCTCTTTGTGCAACCATCCTGGAAAAAAACACGAAAGTGTAAATTAAAATCTATGAGGAGAAACCCCAAAGACCATACCATCATCCACATAATGCCAACACACGGATGGGGTTTCTAGCTACTTGTCAGAAAAAGACCACGGTCACCCCAACTCGATGTAAACGAACTACGTGAAAGAAAAGCACAAAATCACAACTAGCAACAAAAAACACAATCCTCTAGAAACAATTTATCATGTCACAAATTAAAAATCACTTAAAAAATCTCCAACAGTTAAAATGGGAAAAGCAGCTCAAAATGAAAATGCTGCAGATATCTACATGCAAATGGAAAGGGGAGCCTGTTAAACAGACCAAGGAAGCAGGGCAGGCAGTCACCTCTCACGATGAATTCCTGGCCCTCCACTCTGGTGTCCCCTTTGGACCTCTGCAGCAGGGTTATCCAGTGGTGCATCTCCTCCGGCGTGTCGGCGTTGCAGTGCAGCACCCGGTTGGCCGTGATGATGACAAACGAGTTGGGTCTGAGCGACAAGGTGAGAAGGAAACAAAGCCCCTTAGGTCTACCGTCATCATCACCTCTGTGTGAACCGAGACTCAGGGCCTTCTTCCTGCCTTCTGGGTCACGGGACATGCACTGCTAGGCTTATTCATGTTTTTATTAAGGCAAACCTTGCTCATTTCTGCGCAATTTCTTTTACGCATCATTAACCTTTAAACTTGGAACGACACATTCATTCTGAAGGTCCTGGAAGGGAAAACATTTCTTCATGCAAAACTTTCCAGATGAAACTCAGTTCCGGGAAGGCTAAATAAGGTGACCATGAGGGAAAATTTTTTTTTGATGCCTCTCCAAAGTCAATGTTTTCCTGCCTTGGGTAATATTTCTCTGGGTTGGTAATGAAATGTCAGACACCAGCAATAAAAGAGGATCAGTAAATAGGTGTAGGTGGAACATCTTAAATGCTTGATTACGCTTTGTACAAAAAGCCACCTGGGTTTGTGTTTTCAAAGGGATCTAACAAGGGTGCATTTCCTAGTCATGGATAACGTGATCATGGAAATTTACTTTCTCCCTTGCCTCTTTTTGTCTGGAAATGCCCTGAACCTCTCTCATAGGCCCTTGCTGATATAAATACTAACTCCTCTATCTAACGGCTTACGCTAGCAAATGTGAACTCTTTCTTGCAAGTCTTCAAATGTTCACTGTAGTTAAGTGACACAAAAGTTTAAGAAAAAGAGTAACTGAACTGCAGGACACAGGGAAAACTATGCACACAGGCTGAACTTGAGGTGCCCCTTAAAAATAAAAATAAAAAACCCAACCCTTTTTTTTTTCTATAGTTGGAAAGGGAGAAAAGTGGCCAGCTGAGGACGACAGAAAAGCCTGAACGAGGATGCAAAATTCTAAGGATGGATCATCACAGGCCCAGCCTGGAGGAGTGAAGGGCTTGGGAGAGCGAAGACGTGGAGAAGGTGAGGTAGAAACTCACATACCAGAATAAGCAGCATCAGGGCTTTGATTACTGATATGACACATACATGTTAAAGATTGAGCCAAGTATAAGGGGTGCAGGCTGACTACTAAAAACAAAGGATCCATGGTTCAGAAGGGCCTTTGTCAATGGGAGGGTGACAGAGACCCCACGGCTCTAATTCTGCCAAGTAGGCCCTATATTTTGTTGTCAATTTTAACACACTCGTATTTCATTTTCCGGCTGTCTTACTGAGGGCAGAAGACAATTTTGATTCTTTCCTGGTCTGTCCTAGAGAAACTTTTCTTAAATTCTGCTGCAGAATTTGTTTTTATTTCGTTGTGTCCTGATTTTATTGTGTCCATTGATTAAATTTTACACTTCTTCTCCCAAGAAACTTTATTTCAAGTTTTTCTGATGAGGAAATAAAACGTGATTTCCAAAGTAGAGTTTTGTAACTTTGTGTATGTGTCTGGAATAGAGGGAAGACAAAGAATACAATTTAGATTTCGGCCCAGCGCAGTGGCTCATGCCTGTAATCCCAGCACTTTGGGAGACTGAGGCATGCGGATTGCCTGAGCTAAGGAGTTCGAGACCAGCCTGGGCAACATGGTGAAACAGAACTAGAACTTACAAGATAATACAGAAAAACAGACAATAAAGTTCACTGGGCAGAAAGACGCCTCAGATCATCTCCAAAGATGATTTGCCTTCAAAAATCGAACCCAAAAAGGGTGCCAAGGAAAATAAATGTTTGTGGTTTATTAATACTCTACATATACATTATCATCAAAATTCTTTCCAAGTTCATTGTTAAGTTCAGAAAGGAGAATGACTCCCTTCCCCTTTGCTGGAATATCATTTTCCTAAACAGGTATTTTCTTCCCGTATAAATCCCAAGTTTGTCCCTGTATACACATGAAAAATATTTATTCCTCATGCTTTTTTAAATTGTCTAAATTAGGTTCCCAGGGTTTTCCCCAGGACTTCAAAGATACGCAGAGAAGGAGACTTCCAGATGATGTAAAATTGGGTACCAAGAAGGCAGACTTCGGATTGCTGGGGTTGACAAGGTGGGAACACACAGCCTCGTGTGATTTCACAGCCCTGCAGAGAGGGACGTAACCTAGCAGCACAGACACCTGTGGACGCACACAGGTGATGAGCTGTTTTTATTAAGAGCCACATCTGAGCTTACCTATCAGGGCTGTCAGAGGCACACACGGAATCAATCAGCCCCACATCCAAGGTGCCCTGGAAAAGAACAAAAAGTAAAGAGAATGAGAGAACCACTAAAGTAGGGTGCACACTATAGTAACACCTCTAGCCCACTCCCAATCAGACAGAAAAGGCTCTTTTTAACTTCAAAATAATAGTCATCTATGAGATGACTCCTCTGTTGTGTGAGTACAAATAGCCTCCACACAGGGCAGAATCTATAGCCCATTTATTTTTTAAAATTACGAGTTAATCATTCCCTCTTGTCCTTTCAATAATTTATTTCTATGTTTTTAAAAAATTATTATTTTACTAAACTTTCTAACAAGTACCTCTACATTAATTTAATTTACTTTGTTTGTTTCCGAAACAGAGTTTCACTCTGTTGCCCAGGCTGGAGCGCGATGGTGTGCTCTTGGCTCACCACAACCTCTGCCTCCCAGGTTCAAGTGATTCTCGTGCCTCAGCCTCCCAAGTAGCTAGGACTACAAGTGTGGGCCACCACATCTGGATAATTTTGTGTTTTAGTAGAGATGGGGTCTCGCCATGTTGGCCAGGCTGGTCTCAAACTCCTGGCGCCCTCAAGTGATCCACCTGCCTTGGCCTCCCAAAGTACTGGGATTACAGGTCTGAGCTCCCTCCCCCAGCCCCCCATTCTTAAAACAAGCTCAGTGAACAGTGTTTATAACCTTCTTTCAATAGTACACATTTCCTGATTTTATTGTGTCCTTCGATTACATTTTACACTTCTCCCAAGAAACTTTATTTCAAGTTTTTCTGATGAGGAAATAAAACGTGATTTCCAAAGTAGGGTTTTGTAACTTTGTGTATGTGTCTGGGATAGAGGGAAGACAAAGAATACAATTTAGATTTCGGCCCAGCGCAGTGGCTCACGCCTGTAATCCCTGCACTTTGGGAGACTGAGGCATGCGGATTGCCTGAGCTAAGGAGTTCAAGACCAGCTTGGGCAACATGGTGAAACCCCGTCTCTACTAAAATACAAAAAATTAGCCAGGTGTGGCGGCACACGCCTGTAGTCCCAGCTACTCACACGCCTGTAGTCCCAGCTTGAACCTAGAGGTAGAGGGTGCAGTGAGCTGAGATCTCGCCACTGCACTCCAGCCTGGGCGACAGAGTAAGACTCCATCTCAAAAAAAAAGAATACAATCTAGATTTAGATTTCACCATCCTCTGAAGAGTAAGTGTAATGTGTGTTTCCGTGACTTCATAAAAAGTAGGATTATTTCTTTTGTTCTTTTGGGTTTGAGGCAGAAGAATTGGAAGGTATTACTACTTATAACCTTCTACAATTTATTTGGTTTTGTTGTTTGTTTTTTTAGGAGAGAGGGTCAGGCTGCTGGAGCTCAGTGGTGCAATCGTAGCCTCAAATTCTCAGGCTCAAGCAATCCTCCTGCCTCAGCCTGCCAAGCAGCTGGGACTACAGGCACATAACACCACGCCTGGATAATTGTTAATTTTTTTCATAGAGGCAGTGTCTTGCTATGTTTCTCAGGTTGGTCTTGAACTCCTGGCCTCAAGTGATACTCCCACCCCAAAGTGCTGGGACTACAGGCATGAGCCACAGTGTCCAACTTAATTTACTGTATTTATTATTGTATTATTATATTATATTGTACTATTTATTGTATTTATTATTGTATTGATTTTAAACTCAAATGGTGTCCTGTTTTTCTCCTTAATTATTCTACATTTACCTTTTAAAAAAAAGACTGTCTGGAAATTCCCAATCTTTCCCTTTTTTACCATCCTGACGCCCTCCCCATCCCTGCCCCCAGACGCCCCACCCCCATCCTAGGTAGTGCTCCCATACCACAGCATTCTGTGGGTTTGCCTGCTCATCATGCATCTCCTGGATCTCCTGGTCTGTGGACGCATGGACCTGACTCAGCACGCTGAACCACTGGCTGTGGGGAAGAGAGAACAACTGTGAAGGAGAGGCCAACCTCGTATTGGTAAAGTAATAATGCTCTACTGCATGTAATCTGTGAAAATAACATCTCTAAGCACCTTTGCTTTTAATTTGATTACTTCTTAGGGATAAATGTCGGTTTCATTACCAAAGAATAAAGTAAGAAGAAGCAGATAAAGTACCTGTAAATGCCTTTAAGTGCTCTATTATGTTCTAACTTTAGATCAATGGACGGCCTTTTCTCCAGGTCCCATAGACCTTTATAGACATTTGACAATGATGAATGAGTTCCTTGAGAAATTAACAGCAAATAATAAAATCCTCAGTTCTACCCAAAATACTTATATCAAAGATCCTTACTTAAGATATTATTTATAAACTAGGGAACATTCAGGTGCTTTTTCTGTTTAAAAAATAAATTTCGGCTGGGCGCGGTAGCTCATGCCTGTAATCCCAGCACTTTGGGAGGCCAAGGTGGGCGGATCATGAGGTTAGGAGATCAAGACCATCCTGGCTAACATGGTAAAACCCCGTCTCTACTAAAAATACAAACAAACTAGCCGGGCTTGGTGGCGGGCGCCTGTAGTCCCAGCTACTCGGGAGGCTGAGGCAGGAGAATGGCGTGAACCCAGGAGGCAGAGCTTGCAGTGAGCTGGGATCGTGCCACTGCACTCCAGCCTGGACGACAGAGTGAGACTCCGCCTCCAAAAATATATATATAAATAAATAAATAAATTTCAAGGTGAGAAGATCAATACAGGTTTAGCATCCACAATCCAAAAAAATCTGAAATCTGAAATGCTTCAAAATTCAAAACTTTTTGAGCACCGACATGATGCTCAAAGGAAATGCTCACTGGAACATTCTAAATTTTCAGATTAGGGATGCTTAACCGGTAAGTCTAATGCAAATATTCCAAACTCCAAAAACTGCAACACTTCCAGTCCCAAGCATTTTGGGTAAGGGATACTCAACATGTAATGGAAGAGTATCATATTGGAATGGACACTAGATGTCTATTTAGATGTCTATTTGTTGTTTTTTTTTGAGATGGAGTTTCAGTCTTATTGCCCAAGCTGGAGTACAATGGCACGATCTTGGCCACCGCAACCTCTGCCTCCCGGGTTCAAGTGATTCTCCTGCCTCAGCCTCCCAAGTAGCTGGGATTACAGGCGCACGCCACCACGCCCAGCTAATTTTTGGTATTTTTAGTAGAGATGGGGTTTCACCATGTTGGCCAGGCTGGTCTTGAACTCCTGACCTCAGGTGATCCACCCACCTCAGCCTCCCAAAGTGCTGGGATTACAGGCATGAGCCATTGTGCCTGGTCAAGATGTCTATTTTTTCTATGTATTCTCAGGATGGGGTTTTCAACCACCTAACAGCATTTCTACTCAAGTCAATAAAACCACAGGAGAGTTGGAAATGAAAAATAACTGCTTAAAGCAGAAAACTATTTTGACCAGAGAACTCTTCCATCTTCATTTCAAATGAGTACTCTCACACCCAGCCTCATCACAATCAGAAAATAAAGGAAAACGTGTCTGGGCATGGTGGCTCACGCTTGTGATTCCAGCATTTTGGGAGGCCAAGGTGGGAGGATGGCTTAAGCCCCGGAATTTGAGACCAGCCTGGGAAACTTACTGAGGCCCAGTCTCTACAAAAAATAAAAAACTAGCTGGGTGTAGTGGTACATGCTTGTAGTCCCAACTACTTGGGAGGCTGAGGCAGGAGTATCACCTGAGCCCAGAAGGCCAAGGCTGCAGTGAGCCATGATCGTTCCACTGCACTCCAGCCTGGGTGACAGAGCAAGACTCTGTCTCACAAAAAAAAAAAAAATACAAAATGAAACAAAACGAAACAAGAAAAATCAAGCAGAACAAGGCATCATGAAAATGACCATGAACAAACAGGCATCCATCCAGCATTTGCTGACCAACTACGAAATATCAGAGCCATCAAGTATGAAAGAGATGCTAGGGTATTCTTCTCCTGTTCGGGACGTATAAGACACAAAATACGTACACACTCCTACCATTCAAGGCAGAGGGGAAAGTAGTTGGTATCCAATGGGATGTTTAAGTGAAAAAATGACACCCATATGTAAAGGTAGGCCATGCAAATTATTTACAGCAAAGCACTAAAATCTATCTCCTGTGCTTCCTAAGGGAGAAAAATGTGACTACAAGCTTGAAAAATATTCAACATATACAACAGATATGCATATATAGCTTGTATACAACAAGGGACAACACTTGAATATAAATTTGCACTATCCATTCTGGTTAACCAAACAGCAAGACTTCATTGCTTTGCTCATCTCAAAAATATCCCAAATTAAACACTGAAAAAGACATACATTCAAGTTGTAGGAATCACACACACAAAGGCATAAAATTTGTTGTACTTTCGATTCTGTCTAGATTATACTCTTAAATTTATAAATTTCTTCTCTTGATTCAAGTATAACTTGGAATCTGAAAAGGAATTTTTTAAAAAAGTGTTCCACTGGTCAGGAGAAAAAGTCCTTGGCTAAAATATCCCAAAGGTTAAATTTAGCAGGTTCATCATGGCATAAAACAGACAGCGCAGCTGCCAAACGCCAGGCCTATAATTCAGCTGAAAAGCTGCAGGCATTCCCTGGGCCACAACCAACCACATGTGGTCTCTAGGAGCCCCAGACGGAATGATGGGCTGTAATTCCAGGTTTGCTTGTTTTTCCAGTTTGTGTTAGAATTTATGGGTCTAAGCAGGGTTTTAGTTTGTTCCCATGGGAAGAATTATTTTCTGGTGTCTTTACTCTTAATGTCGCTACCATGGTATTGTATCAACTCAGAAAGATTCAAAGGGCAAGGGGTAGTGAGGGGTCCTGAGAACACATTAGAAGGTCCTAACAATCTTCGGGCTGAGAATTGAAGAATTCGGCTATTGGATGTTACCCTCATAAATTAAAAGACGTTCTCAGCCAGGCGTGGTGGCTCACGCCTGTAATTCCAGCATTTTGGGAGGCCAAGATGGGTGGATCACTTGAGGTCAGGAGTTCGAGACCAGCCTGACCAACATGGAGAAACCCTGTCTCTACTAAAAATACAAAATTAGCCGGGCGTGGTGGCACATGCCTGTAATCCCAGCTACTCGGGAGGCTAAGGCAGAATTGTTTGAACCCAGAAGGTGGAGATTGCGGTGAGCTGAAATCGCACCATTGCATTCCGGCCTGGGCAACAAGAGAGAAACTCCGTCTCAAAAAAAAAAAAAAAAAAAAAAAAAAAACAACGTTCTCTAGCATTGCTCAGAGCTGAAGACAGACACCTCCAACATAACCCTGCAGACTCACAAAGTTGCAGGAAGAGACAGAACCGACGCTCCATGGTGTCTGATCCACTAGGGGACCTGTGATGCATCACGCTGAAGAGCAAATGCTAAGTCTCCTTAATTTTGTGCTGTGTCTCCTCAGCACTCCAGCATGGAAACCTGAAGTCCAGGAAGTTACAGACAACTTGCGCCAGCCAATGAAGGCTTCCACCCTCTTCTAATCTCAGTCAAAAGTTAAAGCTCCTTAGGAGGAAATGTTTTTAAGAAGTTCAATGTCCCCGTTCAACAGAATTGAGGTTGCACTGCATTACAAATGATACTAACCGTTCTCTGTACCCCAGTCTCCTATTCTGCAAAATATGGATGATGGTAATAATTAATGTCTACCTCGCAGGATTCAAGAGAATCAAAAGAGTTAGTATTTATAAAACATTTAGAATACTGCCTGAAATATTTAGGTATGAAACATTTAGAATATTAGCCTGAAATATAATTGTGATTACTTTTGCACCCAGCTAATAGTAAGTTCTGTGTAAGTTACTCTTCCACTGAATTCTTCAATATTAACATCTTTAAAACTCCCCAATGCCATAGCACTATCAGTTATTAAAACAGCTACCAGTTACTACTCCCTGCACTTTTGGTCCTTATGCAAACACAAACAATTCACTTTCAAAGCTCAGAAGCTTCCAGAGGGTGGGCTTTCAGCTACATGCAGCTGTGTAATTTACACACGCTGCCGGTGACAGTAACAGCCTGAGACAGATGACAATGGGGTCTAGTGGCACTGGAGGCTGGAAACCCTCGGCTGTACTTGAATACATTTGCCCAGAGAAAGAGTCCCCAAGGGACAAGTACACATCAATTTCTTATGACTCTTGGTTCCTCAACCATCCTAATAGAAAGTCAATTAAAATTGTCAAGGCCAGCATGGTAAACAGTGCTCTGTGGGACACTCACACCTGTGCATGAGGGAGCAGGATGTGGATAATATGACGTCAACAGTGCAGACTCACCTGGCATCTTCTGGGGACTCTGCAATCAGGTGGAAAGTCCTATCGGCCATAATGATGTCGATCCCATTCTCCTTGGTGGTGTTATCTATGATCTCTCTGCAAAGGAGCAAAAGCCACAAACGCACATCAGGAACACCAAATTCTGAGTAACTGAGGAAAGCAATTTCATGAAACCAATGACTAGAGTTGGGAAGTGTCTGTTACTGAAGAAACGGTACACAGTTGGCACTCCGTATCTGCGAGTTCAGCATTTGTGGGTTCTGCATCTGTGGATTCAACCAGCAGCAGATCAAAACTAAAAATCCCATTTAAAAAATACTACTACTACAAATTAAAAAACAACACAGTGTAACTACTATTCACAATGCATTTGCATCATACTAGTCACTGAAGTAATCTAGAGAAGATGTGAAGTGTGTGGGAGAATATGCAGAGGTTACATGCGATGACTACATCATTTTATAGCAGGGACTAGAGCATCTGAGGATTTTGGTGGCTGCAGCAGGGAGCGGAGTGGTGGTTCTGGAACCCATTACACCAAAAGACATGGAGGGACATACAATTGTTTTCCTTTTAGTAATGACGACGATTCCCTCTAGGGGGAGCCGGGCTCCTCTCGGCTGCCCAGGGAGGAGGCTGCTGGTGTGGCCAGGGATAGCAGGGTTCCCCTGACTTCTCTAGGGGAGAAGCTCTCTCCCCTCATA